>NC_082669.1:7022674-7329308 GCF_025265405.1 Mesoplodon densirostris | reverse complement strand
TCAACACCTTACAAATCTCCTGCATTGTCTTCTGTCTCCTCCTGGGCCCAAGTCGGCCATCCATCCAGTGGCCATTCCTGGGTTGTGAAATCTGCTGCTTCCCTTTGGATTTTCCCTTGTTTTCCATTTTCTGGAATAATGCTAAATGCTTTTAGATGTGGATGAACCGTCATTTTTCCCCTTAGTTCTCTGAGTGCAGTCGGGGGGCTCCGTCTTCTCATTTCTGGCCCGTTCTTGGCCAGCATCTCTTCACACCCCACCCCCATTCCCTCCACTCTCCTGTCCTCATGCACGTCTAAATGACCGTGTCCAATGGCCCGTCCACGTTTTCCCGTGACTCTGGGCTAGAGGGAGGTGGCTCCAGCTCATCCATTCTCTTTAGACCAAATTCAGCATTTTGGAAATGCCAATGGCTATTCATCTCATTTCCAAAACTTCTCAGGGACTCTCTCTCACACCCCCCCTTCTTGCTTCATTTCTTCCCATTGTGTTTCAGAGTTTCTTGTCCTCTCTGGTGGATGTTATTCTTGTTTTCATCTCCAGGGCATTACAAAGCCACTTATCTGCACGTGTAAAGTGGCAATCTCTCGATCCCGGGAGCGGCGCTGCCTAGTAGCAGACTGCTTCCCGTGCCGGGAACACCGGCGTGCAGTGGTACCTGGGCTGGGCTGTGCTTGTGCGCCCCCTGCCCACCCTCCCGTGTGCTGGGTGGGGTACTGGGACGCTCAGGGACCTCCTCAGGGAAGGCTGCAGTGCTGCAGGGCCATGCCAGCTGCCTGGCCGTAGGTCCACATGCACTGTTTTCCAGGGTCTTTCAGGAGGGGGCGTGCCCCACGCCAGCTCCCAGCGAGCTGCAGGAGCTCGGCCCCTACTATTCCCTGGGACCTGAACCGCTGCCGTCGGTGGTGGCTTTGGGACCTGCAGCCTGGTGGGCACGGGAGTCAGCACTGCTCACTGCTCTGGGGGCATCTCCGTCCCGTGTCAGGGCCAGGCTGAGTCCTTTTGATTTGCCTGTTTTATGTGCCGTGTGTGCAGAATTACTGATGACTAGAGGGAAAGGTGGTCAATGTCATGATGGCTTAAAAGCCTGAACTGTCTGGGGAGCTGAGTTCAGCCTGGAGTCACGTCCGCTCACTCCCTCGGGCCCAGCCGCAGCTGCCGAGACACGCAGACCCCAGGTCACTCACTGTAAGCAGTGAAATGTAATAAGTTAAGACTTCCCTGAGTTTCAAAGCCGATGTGATCAAATTGGCACTCCCCTCACATCACTTTGCGTGAGAGCTTTCTAAAAGGGCACCTAAAATTACGCTTGACACAGGAAATCCCGACAGCTTTTATAAATCTTCTAATGCTCGAGAAAACATCCTTCTGACTTCATGGCCAGCTCCCAGACTTTATTTTTGCTAAATGTCATCCTCTTTCTCCTTAGGCAATTAAGAAAATCTGATTATTCGAATTCCTACCAGCTCGGAACCCTCCAATTTCTGATACTTAAACTCTCCACCACCAGCCATGTGTGCTTTTCCTGTCCCACCTCATGACCAGACCAATTCTCTTCCTAAGTCCTGTCCTACATGAAAGCTGGGGTTTATTAGACCTAAGTTACCAGACCTTGTAACCATTTAAGACATTCCCTTCTTCCCCACGGTGATCCCGTCAGAAATTAACCAGAAGAAACAGAAGGAATCCTAGGAAAGTAGAGAACTGCCAAGGGTACCTACACGCAAAACTAGCTTAAGTGCAAATAAAAACACCAAAATCAAGAGGGTCCCACCATGGAGGGGCCTCTAAGGTTGCCTTGAAGTTGAATCCTGGGAAAATTCACATGAAATCTATTTGGAAGTTTTGCTCACTGAAGTTGGTTCATTGAAAGAAACTATAGGAAGATGTCATAACCGAGTATTTCTCTCTTTTATAGAATTTATTTTCCTTAAAGGGGAAGAGAAGAGCTAAGGTCAGCATCTTCTTATAGCAGAGTCAGGAACAGTTTCTTAGAATACAAAGCCTAGCATCGCTGCAAAGCTGTAGTGAGAGAGTCAGGGCATCTGTGTCAGGGAGCTTTTGTGACTCCGTCCTTACCTTGGTGATTCGCCAGCCGGTCAGGCGGCGCTGGGAAGCCGGGTCCTGCCAGATTTCCAGGACGGCGAGGAGATGTCTGTTCCACCTGGTCCTGGAAAGACAGGTGCGGAAAGGCTCTGGTCAAAAGAAGCACTTCACAGGGGTCACATCCACCCGCCCCCAGCATTTCTTTTCTTTCTTCCTCCATTTCTTACTTTCTCAATTTATTTACTTTTTTAGTTTTGAACGACAGTCGTTTAAAATACGCAGTAAAAGGAAAGTTCATCATAAAAAGGGACAGCCTGCTGGCTAGGGAGCTGGAAGAAAAAGTGACTCCTTCTTTTTGGCTTAAATTGCTTTCCCTGAATAGCAATTCAAAAAGAATTACTGTCAACTGCAGGGTTTAAGCCATGAATGTAAAGAATTAGCATTCCATGGAGCACAGGCATCTTCTGTAACAATTACTGGTGATCAAGCCCTAGGTGGTCTGTTACCTGGCAAGGAAATGCCCAGCGACTGTTTTATAACTGGACCCTCCACAGAGTGTCCAGAGCTCAGTGGCACTGCAAAAAGAAATTTTCCTAATAGTATAGATTTATTCAGATTAAAATTTTCCTATATCAGTTTTAATAAGTTATATTTTTATAGGCGCTTGTCTAATCTAAAATTCCAAATTTATTGGCATATTATTCATAACATCCTCTGATTTTATTTTACTATCTGAAGAGATGTCACTAATTTTCCTGTTACTGGTTGCTGGTGGGATGTTTCTTGATTTGTTTCACTGATTGATGGGAAATACATTTTATTGATATTTTCAAAGAATAATTTTTTAGTTTTTTTTTACCCTCTCTATTGTATTTTGTTTCTATTTCTATTTTTTCTCTTTCTTTTTTTTTTCTAATTTTATTGGAGTCTAGTTGATTTACAATATTGTGTTAGTTTCAGGTGTACAGCACAGTGATTCAGTATATATATATACATACATTCATTGTTTTACAGATTCTTTCCCCTTGTAGGTTATTACAGAACGCTGAGTAGAGTTCCCTGTGCTGTACAGCAGGTCTTTGCTGGTTACCTATTTTATACATAGTAGTGTGTATATTCAGTGGCATTTTTTAGACCTCAGGTGAGAAAAATTTTTGGCAAAAGTTAAAACAGCAACATTAAAACCAAGCCCACAACTCCAGGGCTTCCCTGGTGGCGCATTGGTTGAGAGTCTGCCTGCCAATGCAGGGGACACGGGTTCGAGCCCCGGTCCGGGAGGATCCCACATGCTGCGGAGCGGCTGGGCCCGTGAGCCATGGCTGCTGAGCCTGCGCGTCCGGAGCCTGTGCTCCGCAACGGGAGAGGCCACAACAGTGAGAGGCCCGCGTACCACACACACACACACACACACAAAAAACCAAACCCACAACTCCAGAAAAACATCTTCATGGGATTATAATCAAGTCAATGAAAGATACATTAAAACATGGACAAAGAAAATGGGCCTGTGAAATATTTACATGCTTAAAATAAAGTATTAGCAGTGATTAACTTGGGGTGGAGAGATGACAGACTTCTCTGGTAGATTTAAGAAGCTTTTGTAATTTTTATAAATGCACATATACTGCCTCTGTAATTGGAAAGGTTTTAGAACTGTGTCAGAAAGTATAAGATCTGCATGGAAAATCTATTAATATTAATAAAAATGGACACCAGTACAAGTAGCTACCTTCAGCATCCTTGTACCACAAAGCTCTGCACGTGCAAAGTCCCCCCCCACCACACCCTGGGTGCCGGCATGGCGTGGAGCTTATGCTGCCAGCGAACTCCCATTTCATAGATGAGGAAGCTGAGGCAGGGAAGGAGCATCCACCCACTATCACCCCGTGGTCAGGGGCAGCCCTGGGACTGGACCCCAGACAGCTGGGCTCCAGAACCCAAGTGCCTTCCAGCCCAAGCTGCTCACACAAGAAACTCCAGAAAAGCACATTATTCTGACAAGACACTTTATGGCCTGAGTGGTCCCCCCACCCCCTGGCCAGTGGCTTCTGCATCCAGAGTCTTGGCCTGCCCGGGTGTAGGAGAGGATGGGTGATAACCCCACTGTGTGCCCACAGGGGTGGGTCTGGTCCACACTCCGCTGGGGCCACTCCCAAGAGGGAGGGCAGAGTGGGGAGCTGCACAGAGAGAGTCCAGAAGGGAGAGAAGATGCTTGCTCTCCGGGGAGCACAGCCGCCTTCACACCTTCCTCCAGAAAACCTGGGAACACTGAACGAAGACCTCTGGTAAGGGAGAGATTTTCACCTGCTTCTCTCTCTCTGCACTCCCCCTTCAAAAGGAATAGCTCTCTTTTGGCTTATTTATTTATTTATTTATTTATTTTCTTTTTGCGGTACGCGGGCCTCTCACTGTTGTGGCCTCTCCCGTTGCGGAGCACAGGCTCCGGACACACAGGCTCAGCGGCCATGGCTCACGGGCCCAGCCACTCCGCGGCATGTGGGATCCTCCTGGACCGGGGCACGAACCCGTGTCCCCTGCATCGGCAGGCGGACTCTCAACCACTGCGCCACCAGGGAAGCCCTCTTTTGGCTTTTTTAATCACAGACATAATGCTTGCTAGTTAGGAAATTCTAGACGCTAAAGAAAACTATAAAGACAAAAGTGAAAATGAACCTCTCTTCTCTCACCCAAGGATGTTATCCTATCAGCAGTTTCTGGGCTGTTCTTTCAGAGAAAAAAAAAATGCACACACGGAGAGTGTGTACAGATGCAATGTTTGAATTATTTATGGATAGCGTATACGTTTTATTTGAATCACATGGGGGTTACAAATGATTCTGATAAAAAACGGAATCACAGTCATGACACCTACTGTTATATTTAACGTAGCTTTCTGAAATTTTCCATGGCGACAAACGTTCCCCATCAACCCTTTCATCATTCTAGCGTACCCCATTAAGTAGCTGTGTAACACGATTTCTTTCATTAATACCCAACTGGCGAACGTAGAGTTTTGTTAAGAAAGTAAGGTTTAGGGCTTCCCTGGTGGCGCAGTGGTTGAGAGTCCGCCTGCCGATGCAGGGGACACGGGTTCGTGCCCCGGTCCGGGAAGATCCCACATGCCGCGGAGAGGCTGGGCCCGTGAGCCATGGCCGCTGAGCCTGCGCGTCCGGAGCCTGTGCTCCGCAACGGGAGAGGAAAGTAAGGTTTTGATTGGGAGAGAGGAGAGGGATTAGTTTGGAGAACATGGCGTCTGGGAGGCAAGAGTGGTGCCACTCAGACTGCCCCCCTCCCCCGCCCGCAAGGTGCTGAGGCGGGGCTGGGCGGTCAAGGTTAGAGTACAGGGTGGTCCCCCAGCCCAAGAGGTTCAGCAGTCTCCCCGTCCGGGGTCACCCCACCTATTTTCAGCACCTCCACAGCCCAGTGTTTCTCCATCCAATCGGCTCTTTACCATCTGAGAGAAATATTTTTTCCTTCTTTTCTACATCTTAAAACCACCCATATAAAATTTTGGAACTACAAAGCAGACACAAAAATTAGCCTAAATCCCATGACAGCGGGGTAAGGTAGCATTCTCCTGGACTTTGCAGCTTTACTATGCATAGCTGGACACTGCGGAAATCACATGGTATAAACAACTTTGTGGTTTTTCCCCAATTTACATCACAAGAGGTTATTTTAAAACCTTGGTAAATATCATTTTTACAGATTCTAAACTACTCTGGGAAACACTTTCAGCCATTTGCAAATTTCAGATAACATAAATACAATCAAACAAATACTTGTGTGCATAAAACCTTGTCCACATTTCTGATTATTCGCTTAGGATCCCCAGAGGCAGACGGTCTAGGTCAAGAGTTAGGTGCTTTGTTTTGAGTCTAGACTCACGCTGCCAAGCTCTCGCTCACCCTGCTTCCACCTGAAACAGAGACCTGCCCTCTCCCCAGCACCCCAGGCAGCTAACACTGTGATGGTGACTGTTCTGGAATTTTTATCTTGCCAGTCAGGCCCAGAGGCAGGCAGTGGCCTAATCCTGTGGTTTTCACAAGCAGGTCTTAAATCCTGAAGTTGGACATTTTTTTCATATGCTTATCAGGCCTTTGTGTTTCTCCTTTTGGACTACCCTTTTTTTGACAGGCCAGCTGGACCAGTGCAAGGGCTCCCAGGAGCCTCTGTGAAGGAACCTCAGCCCCCATCACCCAGCTGAGGGTTTGGGACCAGCGTCTGGACTCGCTGAGTCAGTTGGCAAAATCTGTCAAATGGGCTGCACGCCGCCTGCGGGACCGCTGGGAGGGCACCAGCCCTGAGGCCCTGGACTCCCCAGAAATGTCGGTCTGTTTCTTAATCTCCCAGGATGAGCTCTTTATGTGCTAAGAAACAAAGGTTGGTCCTCTTTGTAGCAAATACTTTTCCCACCTTGTCTGAGATTTAACTCTATGTTTTGATTCTCAGAGTTTAAGTCAATGCAGTCAAGTTTATTGAACTTTTCTTTGGGGCTCATTATCTTACACTGAAGCATCCATTTAGGTGTTGTCCTGGCTTCTTCCCCGACTGGGGGCATCCTCTTTCATCCCTCTGCCGTCTATTTTGGAGGGCAGGAAGAGGTGAGGCCAAAAACTGGCCAGTCCACGCAGGCCCACTTATCACCCTCGTGCCTGGTCTGGAAGGTCACTTTCACATCACACGTTACAATCCACGCACACAGGGGTCTACGTTCCTCATTGGTGCCACAGACCTGCTCCTTCCTGGGCTAGCTCCCAGGTTCCCATGCTCCCTGCTGCTGGGAGCCTTTATCATCAGCATACGTTTCCCCCTTTGCTGCTTTTACCTGAGTTCCTCAGCCACTTTCTTCTAAACAAGTAGCATCAAAGTGTCATAGGGAAGAACAAATCTGACTCCATGTTGGATCTGTTTCTTTGACTTTAACCTTTGTCCTCTATTGCTTTTGCTTCCAGTTAAGAATGTTGCCTAGAGCCTGAAATATACAGGACAGCCCATTCTCAAGGCTCTGACCCTTAAGGATATAACACTTTTCCATTCATATAGAAATAAAAAGTTGCAGAACAGAGAGTAACATTCACCTTGCTGAAGGTTTACAGGAACATTGTGAACTGACATATGTGGACAGCTGCAAGATCAAAGGATCCTGACACCAAGAAGCCTGCCAGATAAACTAACCCTGATAAACTATCTAACGCCAGATAAACTAAACCAACCATGCCCCTCCCTCACCTGGCCTTTACAAATGCTTTGCTGAAACCCTTTAGGGTAGTTCGGGGTTTTTGGGGGGCATAAGCCACCCACCTCCTTGCGTGGACCTGCAATAAACCTCTCTGCTCCAAACTCCAATATTTCAGTGTAGTTTGGCCTCACTGTGCGTCGGGCACATGGACCTGCGTTTGGTAACAAAAGTCTGCTTAGATTATTTAAACTTCTCATCTGGAATATTTCCTTATATTTAAGTAATTACTACCCATTACTAACACGAATGTTGGGAGTGGACCATCTGACTGAAATCAGACCACACAAGCATCGAAAGTATAAACCAAGAAGCTGTGATACCCCACATATTTCAAAGGGTTTGGGGGTCCAGCTGACCCGAGGCCCTGCTCAAGGCGTTTCTGGGGCTGGGCGTGGCCTGACAGGTAAACAAACACCTCGGTGTTTCCCGTGCACATGCCATCCTGAGAGCCAGTCACCCAACATGCTGCCCTCCTGAGAACACCTCTTTTCAGTGATGTCCACAGCAGACCCCACCGAGACCTCTGTTCAGAAGACAAGTAACCTTCTAACCTAATTTAAGGCAACCTTGTCTAAATAGTGTGACCAGATTTAGCAACTAAAAATACAGAACGTTCAGTGAAACTTGAATTTCTGACAAACAACTCATAGTTTTTCTGGTGTATGTCCCAAATGTTGCATGGGGCTCATCCTAAAAAAATGTTGTGGTTTATCTGAATTTAACTTGGCACGTTCTAGTTTATCCGGCAAACTCTACACCTAAAGTACCGTTCGAAATCTGACGGGCTTGCCTGACAAATTACAGCAGTAAGAACACAATCTCGACAATTGCCTCATTTGTTCGTATATAAAACTCCCAGGTCGAAGTCAGCATATAGAAGCTTCAGACGAGAATTCTATTCTCTTGCAAAGCCAAGAGAAATGAAATAGTGTGGGAAATGATGGTGTTTGTAAACTAAAGCCAGAGCATGAAGGCCGCTGGGCGGGAGAAGTTAACCACCGCGGCGTAGAACAGAAACTCCCACAGTGCCGGAAGGTCAAGTGCAGAGGAAGTGCACAATACTACAAACTGGAACGAGGGTAACGTCTTCTCGCTGGGCTGGCCTGGTCTCCTCCAGGGCTAGTTTGGTCTGCCTGGGGGGGTTCTCCCGTCTCAGGTCGGTGGGCCTCCCTCTTGGGTGAGGAGGTCAGAGTGGCCAGGCCGGGGCCCAGGGCCAGCACTACACAGCCTCCTTGTCTGCAGGAGGCCCAGGGCCTGCAGAGGAAGGCGAGGGTTCTTCTCTGAAGGTGGCCACTGGCCGACGATGCTTCTCTAAAGCACAGTCCTTGGTCACAGTGCTGTTTACCCCTCGGAGAGGTGGGAGGCTGGGAGTCCCTTCACTAAAGCTGCATATGGGTCACTTCACCATTTAGTGCTGGATCCCCAAACCCACGTGCTTTAGAAACATTTTCCAAAGTCGGAAGCGAGCAAGGCCTAGACACCTTCCTCCTGCAGGGTGACCTCGTGCTAAGTGATCTCGTTCAAGCCTCACTGAGCCCTGGGAGCTGGTGGGGGGTGAGCCACAGGGCGCGGAGGGGCAGGCAGGAGAGGCCAGACATGGGCCGATTCTCCAGCACGGCCGTGCGATTCCTCTAGAAAGTTCCTTAGTGAGCCCCACTTCTGGGGTCACATGAATGCCCCCAGGCTTGCTCCTTCGGGCCTCTTGCTGGCTCCAGGCTGGGGCACCAACCTGGCCAGCTCCTCTGGACCCTCCAGTCCCACCCTGGACCTGTCCTCCTCGCCCCCCAGGAGCGCCCACTGCCCACTGCTGAGGCCTCTGCCCATGGAGGGGCTGCAGGGGGGAACCTGCAGGTTTAAAGATTACATCTAAAAAGTGCCTCAAGCTGGGGTCAGGACCCCACGGGGCCTGGCGACAGGGCTTGGGCCCCTCCCTGTCATTCCCGGAGCATCATGCGCATCTCACCTGGAAAAACAAGTGAGAAATGCAGACTCCAGGGCCCTGCTCAGTCCTGAGTCTGAGCTGGAGTCTGAGCTCCTTACCTTAGTTGATTCACTCACTGGGACATTCCAGGGGCCACAGTCGTGTGCCTCCCCCTCCTGCTCTCTGTGGAGTCCTCACTGTCTGGAATATCCTCTGCCCTCCATACACACCGTCTGCTCATCCTCCAGGTCCAGCCCAAAAGGCACCCCCTTCTGGAGCTTTCTGTGACAGCCCAGAGGACCGAGGTCACTTACCCCTCACCCCGCTGCCCTGCTTCAATTAAAGTGAGAAGTAAGGAGGGTGCACCCCTCCTCCCCTAGAGCACCGTCCACACTGTCCCCTCCTCCCACCCCCAGCCCGACCCCAGCCTCACCGCCGACAGCTTCCCAGGGAGGCGGTGAAGGTGGAGGCCCCAGGATGGAAGCAAGGCCTCGGAACGCTGTCCTGGGACACACCATCCCCTGCTGGAGGCCAGCAGAACGACCTGTGTTTCAGCAAAAACCTTGACAATGCAGCCTGGGCGCAGAAAAGGCAAGAGGCCAACTGTCAGCTGGCACTCACGTCTAATAAACCCTGGCCTAAGCTGCTGTGGAACAGTACAAGATGCTCAAGAAGAACACTGCTCCAGGGACCAGAAAACGTTCACTGGGCAGGTGAGTGGTTCTGGGGTCACATATGCCTCAGAGAGCAGCTAGGAGAATTTGATGAGACCGGAGTGTAACAGTCAGCACAGCATCTGCCGGGTAACAAATGGGAATGAACAGGTGAGGCCAGACTCTGGGATCAAATCCCAGTTTCCCACCTGCTGGTTAGTCCTGTGACATTGGGCAACTTCCTGCATCTCTGTGCTTCCTTGGGGCAGAATGGGGACCTCACAGGTCGGTTGGGATGATTAAGTTAAAATGATGTAAACAAAGGGTCTGTCGAGTGACTAACGCTACCAGGTGTCCAGTGATGGTCAGTAAGCAACAGGGACAAGAAGTCCGTAAACAAGATCTCTCTCTAGTGGGCATCCCAGGGATTTGTCCTCACACCTGCCTGTATACAATCTCTCAGGGACCTGAATAAAGACACAGTAGGTGCCCTTAGTTACCCTGCTAAGTTGAGCAAAGATCGACACCACAGAAAACAGAACAAGAGGAACTGAAATGTCCTCGACAAGCGAGAATGCTCAATCAGAATCTACAAGCAGAAATCTAACGTGAATAAACTTAAACACTACAGGACCCAAAACCAACCCGCCAACCAGCCAACAGTGCACGAGAATGGTGTAGGGGAACGGGCAGTCCCAGGACAGCAGCCCCAGGCGGCGGCTAAGACAAAGCCAGAGTGGCTCCCAGCCACCCACAGCCCTACCGACAGCTGCCCCTTTGCTGAGCAGGGAAAAGATATACTGACAAGGGATCCCCGCTCCAGCTCCCGGCAGCTCTTGGGCCTCCCCCAGGCCTCTCCCACCAGGTAGCCCTCCTGCCCCCTGACCTTGCTGCCTGGAGAAACTGCTGACCCCCAGCTAAGGCACAACAAGCCAACGCTTCTGAAAATCAACATGGGAAATACAAGTGCCATGGCTTCTATCATTTCACACAAGGTGCAGTTAAAGCTGTAAAACAAATCAAAATGGAAATCCACTAAGCTATGAGACTGCTGTCCTAGTGAAGAACAGGCAACTAAATGGCCCAAAGCCCGCTTCTGTCAACGGCATGTATGTCTCACTGTAGAACTTTCAAACATATACAGGTGCGGAGGTGTGGTCCAGATTCCTTATGTACCCTCCCCTGAGCCACAGACAATTACTAATTTTTATTAAAAATGGATGTGAAGATTCCAGTTCAAGATGGTGACATAGGAAGATCCTGCACTCACCTGTTCCTACGGACACACTGACCCTACAGCTACACAGGGAACAGTCTGCTCCTAAAAAGCCTACGGCTGGCTGAGTGATGCCCGCACATCAGGCAAACAAGAAGGAAACCATATCAAGGCAGGAGGGAGGGGCTGGGACACGACCTGGCCATAAACCCCACCTCTGGCTCAGTGACCCACAGCTGGGAGAAAACTCGAAATCTGGAGCTTCTCCCGAGGAGCAAAGGTTCAAACTCCACATCAGTACCTCAATGTTTAGGGTCTGCACCTGAGAGGCAAGCCTGAAAAAACATCTAATTTTGAAAACCAAAGGGGCTCATGTCCCAAGATGCACAGGACTGCAGTGATCTGGAAGGGCCCACGTGCTTGGACTCATCTGCCCAAGAGCCCAGCTCAGAGGTCGGTGCCATCTTCACAACCTCTCTCTGCTGCACTCCAGAGCACCAGCATTCCTGGAGGGGAGCTTCACATACTACAGGTACCCTGTTTCCAGGTCTGGTGCCCTGGTTTCAGCAGTTGCTGCTCAGGGGATGCCACCTGATCACCTGGCTCTGGCGGCCAGAGGGTCTGCATTCCTGGGATTCACAGGACTCTGGCAATCAGAGAGATGGTTCGTGCAAAGATGCACCCTAGGGCACTACACAGAGAGCAGATGGAGCCCCAGTATTTATGACGGCCACCCAGGGGACACCATCAGATAGTCTGTCCAACGGGGCTTACTTTTGGGGCCCCACACGACTGTATATATTTATACACTTTTAAAAGCTAATGCCTGAGGGTCTGGCTTCCAAGCAGCCTGTATTGAGGTGCTGAGATCCTCCCCTTAAACACACTGACAGGTTGTGGTACATCATCAATGACTGGGAGACATCAAAAATACAATGGGCTCCAGAGAGAAGCACAAAGGTTTGAGTGATGACCAAGAGCTGGGGTAGGGTTGACAAGAAAATGTATGAAATAATAATAAATCTCACTGAAAGGTAATTATATAGTATAGATATAAATTAGGCACTTATAAATAATTAGTTAAGGGATAACAAGATCAAAAGATGTAAAATATGACATCAAAAACATAAAACGTGGTGGAGGGGGAGAGTAAAAATGCTGAGCTTTATTTAGAATGGGATCAAACTTAAGTTCTTATCAACTTAAAATAGACTGTTATAGATGCAACTTATTAAGCCTCACAGTAACCACAGAGCAAAAACCTATATAGAAAATATACAAAAGAAAAAGAGAAAGGAATATAAGCATTATATAAGCACTAAAGAAAGTCATAAATCATAAAGGAAGAGAAGAAAAGAACAGAGAGGAACTACAGAAACAGCCCGGAAAAAAAAAAGGGTGGTAAATTCACACCTATCAATAATTAATTTAAATATAAATGGACTAAACCCTCCTATCAGAAGACATGGGGTGGCTGAATGGATAAAAATATAAGACCAATCTATAGGCTGCCTACAAGAGACTTAATTCACATATAAGACCACACACTGACTGAAAGTGAAGGGATGGAAAAAGACATTTCATACAAATGGAAACCAAAAGAAAGCTGGAGTAACTATACTTATATCAGACAAAAGACCTGGAAACAAAGACTGCAATAAGAGACAAAGAAAGGCATCACATAATGATAAAGAGGTCAACCCAACAAGACGATATAACATTTGTAAATATCTATGCACTCAACACAGGAGTGCCTAACTATATAAAGCAAATATTACTAGACCTAAAAGGAGAAATAGGCAGCAATACAGTAATAGTAGGGACTTTAATACCCCACTTACATCAATGACTAGATCATCCAGACAGAAAATCAATAAGGAAACATCAGCCTTAAAAGATACATTAGAATACATGGCTTGTACAGATATGTACAGAACATTCCACCTGAAGGCAGCAGAATACACAATCTTCTCAAGTACCCATGGAACATTTCCCAAGCTAGGTCTTATGTTAGTCCATAACACAAGTCTTAATAAATTTACAACAGAAATCAGATCAAGTGCTATTTTCTGATCATGATAATATGAAACTAGAAATTAATTACATGAAGAAAACTGTAAAACTGGTAAATAAGTGGAGATTAAACAATATGCTACTGAACAGCCAATGGTTCAAAGAAGAAATAAAAAAATAAAAAATACCTTGAGACAAATGAAAATGGATATAGCAAACCAAAATTTGTGCGATACAGCAAAAGCAGTTCTAAGAGGAAAGCTCACAGTGACACAGGCCTACTTCAAGAAACAAGAAAAGTCTCAAGTAAACAACCTAACTTTACACCTCAAGGAACTAGATAAAGAAGAACAAACAAAGCCCAAAGATAGTAGAAGGGAGGAAATAAAATTTAGGACAGAAATAAATGAAATGGAGACTAAAAAGGCGATAGAGAAGATCAATGAAACTAAGATCCCATTCTTTGAAAAAAATAAACAACACTGACAAACCGTTAGCTAGACTCCGCAGGACAAAAAGAGGACATAAATAAATAAAACCAGAAATGAAAAAGGAGACTTTATAACTGATATCACAGAAATACAAAGAAACATAAGAATCTACCATGAACAATTACACACCAACAAACTGGACAACCTAGAAGAAATGGATAAATATCTAGAAACATACAACCTACTAAGACTGAATCATGATGAAACAGAAAACCTGAACAAACTTATTACTAGTAAGGAGATTTAATCAGTAACAAAAATCCTCCCAACAAATCAAAGTCCAGGACCAGATGGCTTCACTGGTGGATGCTACCAAACTTTCCAAGAAGAATCAATACCAATCCTTCTCAAATTCTTCCAAAAAACAGAAGAGGAGGGAACGCTTCCAAACTCATTTTATAAGGACAGCATTACCCTAATACCAAACAAAGATGCCACAAGAAAAGAAAATTATAAGCTAATATCCCTAATGAACATAGATGTAAAAATCCTCAACAAAATATTAGCAAACCAAATTCAACAATACATTAAAATGATCCTATACCATGATCAAGTGGGATTTATTCCAGGGATGCAAGGATGATTGAACATATGCAGATCAGTCAATATGATACACCAAATTAACAAAATGAAGGCTTAAAAAATCATGATCTCAACAGATGCAGAAAAAGCATTTGACAAAATTCAGTATCATTTTTGATAAAAACTTTCAACAAAGTGGGTAGAGAGGGAATATACCTCAACATAATAAAGGTCATATATGATATGCCCACAGCTAACATCATACTCAGTGGTGAAAAGCTGGAAGCATTTCCTCTAAGATCAGGAACAAGACAAGGATGCCTACTCCTGCCACTCTTATTCAACATAGTATTGGAAGCAGTAGCCAGAGCAATTAGGCAAGAAAAAGAAGTAAAAGTTATCCAAATTGGAAAGCAAAAAGTGAAACTCACTGTTTGGAGATGCCATGAAATTGTATATAGAAAACCCTACAGGCTCCATCAAAAAACTGTTAGAGTTAATAATAAATGAACTCAGTAAAGTTGCAGGACACAAAATCAATTGCATTTATATATACTAACAATGAGAAATAAAATAATCTCATTTACAATTACATCAAAAAGAATAAAGTACCTAAGAATAAATCTAACCAAGGAGATGAAAGGCCTGTACACTGAAAACAATAAGACATTAATGGGAGAAACTGAAGATGCACATAAATGGAAGATATTCCATGCTCATGGATTAGAGGAACCAATATTGTTAAACTGTCCATATTATCCAAAGCAATCTACAGATTCAATGCAATCCCTATCAAAATTCCAATGTCATTTTTCAAAGAAATAGTACAAATAGTCTTAAAATTTGTATGGAACCACGAAAACCCCAAATAGCCAAAGCCGTCTTGAGAAAGAACAGCAAAGCTGGAGGCATCATGTTCCCTGATTTCAAACCACAGTTGGCTCTCCATATCCGTGGGTCCTACACGTGAGAATTCAACCAACTGCGGATTGAAAATATTTGAAAAAAAAATTCCAGGAAATTCCAAACAGCAAACTTGAATTGCTGCACACCAGCAATGCAATACATTTATGTTGTATTTCCAATGGTTTAGATAGTGTTTACATTGTACTGGGTATTATAAGTGATTTAGAGATCATTTAAAGTATATGGAAGGATGTGCACAGGTTATACACAAATACTACACCATTTTATATAAGGCACGTAAGCATCTGCAGATTTTGGTATCTGAGAGGGGTCCTGGAACCAATTGTCCGTGGACACCAAGGGACAACTGTATACTACAAAGCTATAGTAATTAAAACAATATGATAATGGCACAAAAACAGACACATAGATCAAAGGAACAGAATAGAGAGCCCAGAAATAAACCCATACATATATGGTCAATTATTTATGACAAAGAAGCCAAGAATATACAATGGGGAAAGAATAGTCTTTTCAATAAATGATGTTGGGAAAGCTGGACCGCTACATGCAAAAGAATGAAACTCAACTACTATCTTATACCATACCAAAAAATTAACTCAAAATGGATTAAAGACTTGAACATAAGTGAAATCATAAAACTCCTAGAAGAAAACATAGGTGGTAAGCCCCTTGACTTATGTTAAGGATGTCTTGGTGATGATTTTTTCAATCTGACACCAAAGCAAAAGAAACAAAAGCAAAAGTAAAAAGTAGGACTATATCATATTAAAAAGCTTTTGTACAGCAAAGGAAACCATCAACAAAATAAGAAGGCACCCTAGTAAATGGGAGAAAATATTTGCAAATTGTATATAAGGGGCTAACACCCAAAATGTATAAAGAACTTATGTAACTCAATACCAAAAAAAAAAAAAAAAAATCCTATTAAAAAAATGGGCAGAAAACCTGAATAGACATTTTCCCAAAGAAGATACACAGATGGCCAACAGGCACATGAAAAGATGCTCAACATCACTAATCATCAGGGAAATGCAAATCAAAGCAATGAGAGATCACTGTACACCTGTCAGGATGTAGTATCAAAAAGACAAGAAACGAGAAGGGTTGGAGAGGATGTGGTGAAAGGAAACTGTGCATTGACAGCAATGTAAAAGGGCACAGCTACTATGGAAAACAGGATGGAGGCTCCTCAGAGTATGAAAAACAGAGCCACCATATGATCCAGCAATTCTATTTCTGGGTATCTAAAGAAAACAAAAACACGAATTCGAAATGATACATGCGCCCCCATGTTCACTGCAGCATTCTTTACAATAACCAAGATACGGAAGCAACCTACATGTCCACTGACGGATGAATGGATAAAGAAGATATGGCATATAAACAGAATATTATCCAGACATAAAAAGGAATAAAATCTTGCCATTTGTGACAACCAGGGTAGACCTTGAGGGCATTATGCTAAGTGAAATAGGTCAGACAGAGAAAGATAAATACTATCTGATCTCTTGGTCTCTCGTGTAAGTGGAATCTAAAAAATTAAAAAAAGAAAGACTGGGAGTTTGAGATTAGCAGATGTAAACTATTATATATAGGATGGATAAACATACTATAGCACAGGGAACTACGTTCAACATCCTGTGATAAACCATAATGGAAAAGAATATAAAAAAAGAGTATGCATATGTATAACTGAATCACTTTGCTGTACAGCAGAAATTAACACAACACTGTAAATCAACTATACTTCAATAAAATAAAAAGAATTTAAAAATAAAGCTCATAGATACAAAGAACAGATTGCTGGTTGCCAGAGACGGGGGTGAGGGCTGGGAGAAATGGGTGAAGGGGGTCAAGAAAGGGTTAAAAACATGCAGAAACAGAAGGTTTCTATTACAATCCTGGAGACCCGGCGTGGTGCTACACAATTACATGCATTCTCACTTCCATCCTTTCTTTCACAGGGTACTGTTTTACCCCCATTCTTACAGACGAGACGGAAGGGGACTGGCCCCCAGCACCATGGCTAGATACTGTGTGACCCCGTAGGAGAAGGCATTCTCACCAGTACTGAGCTACGGGTGCTACACAAGCTGTTACGCTACTAACCAACCACGCAAAGTCCCGAAACATCAGAGAACTTGACAAAATCTGCAGTATCAGCACTCCACATTTTGCCAGGTGCAAGGTCTGCAAAATTAGCCCCTGCCCCCAATGGAAATAACACTCATAATAAATGACCTAGAGCCATGTTTTGCCCCAGGTGACACTCAGCCTGTTTATTCTATGGAAGAGCACAGACAACAAGAGGTATTCACCCAAGTAACCCTAAAACCAAATCACACACTTGGCTTCACCTGGGTCCAGGAACCTGTGATGAGAGTATCCACCAAAAAAATTAATCAACAGTCGATCTAAGAAAGAAATGGAAACTTTTATTTGAGCCAACCTGAGGACTGTAACCCGGGAGACGGTCCTTCAGAAAGCCCTGAGGACTGTGCCGCCTGTCAGAGGTCAAAGCAAGGTTACATACGTTTTTGGACAAAGGGTTACCCGTCAAATGGCCTGTTACTGACAGTGTACACGACCCAGATCTACACGTACGAAGTGAGTAGTGGGTCATGGGTCTTCGCGGCCCCTCACAAGATGAAGAAAGAAGGTTATCTCCTAAAGAGTAGTGACCCTTGAGGAGATGAAGGAGTATCATCTCCTAAGGAGGTCTGGTTACTGCAGATGCACAACCCACACTAAACATGGGGGACGAGGACCAAACGGGCAAAGGAAGCTTTATGTTTAAATTTTTCTTCCCTTGCCATAAGATATGAATTTTACTTCATCAAGAGAAAGGAAAACTTACCACGCCAGCCCTCCCGGATCAAGGAGTGAGGGTAAGAATACATTCTAGTTATGTTGTATGAATACAGGCTATGGACTCTGACTTGCAAACACATGGACAATCTCTAAGTACAAGAAACTTTTCCCCAAAAGAGGAAGTTGCCCCCCGTGAACCCCCTCCTCACATCAGTCACAGTGGGTCTCTGCCCACCTGACTACACCCTGATCCAGGACCCCGCCCATCTCCTCTCTGGCCCTCAAAGGAAAAAGCAACTCTTACAGTATTTGTGGGCTTCTGACTATACCTCAGTCCTTAAGTATGGATGTAAGTTAACCTGTAACTAACACAAGGGGGGGTAACACAGTGCGTACAACTCAAACGAGGGCCGGGTGACTAACAGCAAAGGACCAGGTTTCGCTTCACAGACGGGGCAGCTGTCACTCGGAGGTGGGAAGGGAAGGCCGGTGGCCGGCAAACACCACCAGTCTCACGACCGTACACTTTTACAAGGGGTCTGTGTCTTAGGAGCTAGGGAAAGGTGGGAATTCCTGCCAAAACAATTACCGTGGCTCAGAGAAGCAGCCAAACATCTCAAGCCGGTGAAGTAGTAACTAACCAGAAACGTGGCGTCACAAACAGCCCGCTTAGTAACGACAGCACAGGGGTCCCTGTGCCACTCACTCTACTTCCATGTTCTTGCTTTCCTGCGAGGTTGAAGGTTTTCCCACGTTACTAACTTACTGATCTTAAGCCGAGCTGGTGGGTCCCGTCACAAACCCTGCCGTGGGTGTACCAGCTGCCCGCGGGGGCCCACGGAACTCTCTCGATGCAGACTAGAAGCCAGAGGCCATGTGAGATACGTCAGGCTCTCCCGGAAGAAAACCCTCGGCTGGGTCACTGGTTCTCAGCAACACCCGGCCGTCTGCATCCTGGCCTCTTCTCTCCCCCCTCGGGAGGGACCAGTGAGTCAGGGCGAGGCAGCCCTTTCCGAATGACCTGGTCACTCAGCCCACGTGACAGGACAGCAGGGGTTCAGCCCAGACGAAGCACGGAGCACGGCTGTGGGCGTGGCCTGGCCCATCAAGTACCGAAGGCCCCGCCCCCCGGCTGGGCACGCACTGCAGCCCTCGACGAGACGGCCGGGGGAGGGGACGCTGGTAGCGGAACAAACGCGTGAGCAGCAGAGGCAGACAGGCCGGGAGGGCCCGCTCGTCCCACCGCCCGCTCGGTGTGCTCCCTGGGACCCTCCTCCCTTGAGAAGAGGAAAATGAATACAGACCAAACATCCACTAATACAACTAATGGACTAACACAACGTCCACTTGTCAGCTGGGCCAGCACACAGCGCCTGGGTCAGCTTCAGGCTCTAGAGGGACTTGTCTGGGAAACGAGAGGACGTCCGCCCTCTAAAGCACCCTGGACAAAACGCAGCACAGGGTGTCAGAGCAATCTGAGAAGCAAACAGCACACTTCCGAACGGAGTCAAATGTGCTCTGACTCTGTCCCCGGGGCACTCTGGCCAACCAGGACTCCACCTTCTGGAAGTGGATCTTGGTCCCCCCTCCCTGGACCCTCCCCCATCACAGAAGGGGACTGCCCGCACTGAGTCTCAGGGAGCCTCAAGGACCAGGCCAAACGCCAGCCACGGGCTGAATGCCTCCAGGAGGCGAAGGGAGTCCGGTCACCCAGCTACACGAGGACCTCAACAGAAAAGGGCCGAGTACTGAGGCTGGCTGACAAGGCAGAGGCACAAGCTGATGAGAGCCCAGCGTGGAAGTCGGGGAGGGGGGTTCAACATCCAGGCGCACTGGCCGGGCGACAACCCCCTACACCCCGAGCCTCAGCTTCCTCGTCTAAAGTGGGGAGCCAGTCCTGAGACACCACCCCCGGTGGGGCACACAGGGCAGTCGGTTAGGAGAGCCGGGGTCCTTCAGCACAAAGCTCCCCGCTTGCTCCCGCGGCACCCCAGCCCTACCCCCGCGTCTACCAGCCCCGCAGGCACGCACCGGGCACCGGGTGCTTCAGGGATCAGCCGCGGCGGGGCCACCCTCCCAGCAGAGCGCCGGCCCCGGACTCCCTGCCCCCAGTCAGCAGGGTGAGGACAGGCGTCGCTTCCCTGAACTTTCTCAACAACCATCTCAGAACTTGGAAAGGGTTCTCACTGCCCTGGTGGACTAGGAAAGGGCCCCAGGGTTTAATATGATGTAACCCCGGGGTGGCTCTTCCTTGTTTCCACGTCCCTCTGGCGAGCAGAGGGCACGAGGCCAGGGGTG
The DNA here is from genome assembly GCF_025265405.1 of Mesoplodon densirostris. Taxonomy (NCBI): domain Eukaryota; kingdom Metazoa; phylum Chordata; class Mammalia; order Artiodactyla; family Ziphiidae; genus Mesoplodon; species Mesoplodon densirostris. The sequence continues at coordinate 7,309,165 of NC_082669.1, read as the reverse complement.
ACCGGCAGCCCCCGGCCGAGAATCTGGAGTCAGACCGAGGGAAGCTGGGTCCCCAGCGCATCCCACCTGGGTCCCCACACAGCACCTGGACCAGGTGTGATAGCTCCTCAGAGGGCAGGTATGAGCTTCCAGAAGCATGGTGAAGGGTCCCCCCACCCCATCGCTGACAGGTCAGGTGATGTTCCCTTGAGGCCATGTTCCTTGGAGCTTTGTGCAAAGCAAGTGGCCAAGACAAAGCAACAAGGACCTACTGTATAGCACGGGGAACTATACTCAATATCTTGTAATAATCTATAATGGAAAAGAATCTGAAAAAGTATATATATATATATATATATATATATATATATATATATATACACACACATATATATACATAAAAGCATGTGTAACTAAACCACTTTGCCATACAACTGAAACGAACACAAGATCGTAAATCAACTACACTTTCGTGGAAAAAAAAAAGCGGGGGGGGGGGGGGCGTGGAAAGAGCAGCAGCTCAGATCCCAGGGCACAGCACACTCGGTTCTCCGTCGAAGGTCTGCTTGCCCCTGTGGGACTTCGGGGTCCCAACCTCAGCACGGGCTCCAAGAAGCTGTGCATCGTGTCCTTCGCGTATGAAAAACCTTATTGTGACACGAGCCAAACACATAAATCGCCGCTGTGACAAACTCTCTGATCCTGAGCAAATAACTGCACTCACTGTGCCTGTTTCATCATCTATGATGTGAGGTCTTTGTACCACATGACCTCTGTACTTCTTTTCAGCTCCAAAGCTCATTCTATATATTACATACAAATGTTCTGAGGCTAATTTAGAACCATGGTTGAAATAATATTATGGGGACTTCTGTGCTTCCAGCCAAGATAGAATACCAGGGATTGCATGTACCCTCTCTTCTTAAATAACCAAAAATTGAAGTGGTTTTCATACACTGGACACCAGGCAGCACAGGACAGCACTCCCGAGAGAGGGGAAACAGATGCGGGGAGATCTTACAGGGCCCCCCCATCGAGGGCTCCAGAGAGTTTCCAATCTGCAGTGCAAGGAAGGGGTCTCAGGCAGCATCTGGGGGTCCTTCTAAGGAGGTGGAATTCAAAGTTCAGGGAGGCTGGGGCAGAGAGGGGGATGTGGCATGGAGGAGGGCCTTAGAGACATGCAGGGGGTGCCCTAGTGCAGGCACACGAGGAAGCTACCAAGGCCAGGAAAGAACCACCAGAAAGAAGCAGGCAGAACAAGCCCCAGGGCTCGCACAGGGCAGGACGAAGGCTGCATTCATAGCAGCCACGTGGGAAACCGCCTTACACACGAGACGCTGAATCGAGTCCTCAGAAGGGTCTTGCCTTAATAGTGAGAGCAAATTAGGCCTAGATCTAAAGTTGTTCTAGGCCCAGCTCACAAAGTTTAAAAGCAGGCTTCAAAAGGAGCAAACTGTTTCCAAGAAGCCTAACTGTTCCTGTAACAAATCTCCCAAATATTTAAAGGAACACCCACAAAAAGAAAAAGAAAAAAAAGCCAGCTCTCAAGCATGTAAAATTCACATCTAGCATCCAATCAAAAACTGCCAGGCATGAAATGAAAATCAGACCCATAATGATAAGAGAAATCAACCAAGAGAAACAGACCTAGAAATGTCAAAGAAAATAAAACAAGAAGACAGGTGTGTTAAAACACCTGGGATAAACATATTCCATGTGGGCTTCTCTGGTGGCGCCGTGGTTGAGAATCTGCCTGTCAATGCAGGCGACATGGGTTTGAGCCCTGGCCCTGGAAGATCCCACATGCCGCAGAGCAAATCAGCCCACGCGCCACAACTACTGAGCCCGCGCGCCACAACTACTGAAGCCAGTGCACCTAGAGCCCGTGCTCTGCAACAAGAGAAGCCACCGCAACAAGAAGCCCACACTGCAACGAAGAGTAGCCCCCGCTCGCCGCAACTAGAGAAAGCCTGTGCACAGCAACAAAGACCCAATGCAGCCAAAAATAAATAAATAAAATAAATATTTATTTTAAAAAAATATATATATTTTCCACGTGTTCAGGAAGGGAAAGGAAAGCATGACCTAATAAGTAAAAAAAAATGAAAGATACACAGTGACCAGATCCAGCCTCTGGAGAGGAGACATACACCAATGGGATCAACAGCAGATCAGATGCTGCACCCCTCCCCCGCCCTCCCTCCATCCCGAGGTCTGATCTCCAAGGACACACTGGGAAACTCCCTCCCACCGAGGGCTGGGGTGGTCTGGGGTAGCAGAGCCCCCATGAAGATACAGCAATGGAAACCCAGAAACACTTTAGTGAAGGCCAGTCAGCCACCCTTCAGCTCAGTGCCTACGCCAGACACAAGAGGAAGCCTCAGACCCTTCCTAATCCACACTCTAACCAGCCCCCAGCCCGGAGACCAGCCTCCTAACCCCACGTCCACCCACGCTCTCCGTGTGGCCACAGCAGCATACGAACCCAGGCCGTGCCACAGCTCACCCTGAACCGCCGGCTCGGGGAGAAGCCAAGACGTGAGAGTCCTGCACATGTCACACCCCAGGATGGGAGACAGAGGACAAGCCCAGGGACCCCGAGACTGCGCCCTCAGTCCTCGCACTGTGCCCCTAGTTCAGTCCGAGAACTTGCTCCTTAAGAAGTTTTCGTAAATGCATCAACACCCACTCCACTGGGACCCCGAAACATAACACACCCACCCTGACGATCAGCCCTGGAAACCCTGAAAGCAGAAACTGCCTTTCAGAGCTCTCCGTACAAGAAAGCTTGCCAAACCAAAGAAAAGAAGCCTACAATTAGTGATCAATGTCTTTAGGCTCACGCGGGACGAGAGAATCCTCCCCAGGGTGACACAGTGACCAGGCCAGCAATCACAGTGCTTCAGAGGGGGGGTGCCCCACCACCGGGTCACCTACGGATCAGAGAAATATAGCTGATCTTCAAAGAGACTCACCCATTCAACATAAACGCACCAAGCTTCTAGTATAAGGCGGGCACATTAGTGCTTACAGCAGAGATCCCGTCCTTTTGTCTGCAGAAAACAGATAGTAAGCACTAAACATACTATGCAATTTATTTATTTATAATTTAAGAGGACGGGGCCGTGGAATAATAAAAGAAGGTTAGCCTGCAGCAGGGTAAGCAGGAGAGGAAACTGCGATTTAAAGGACCTCGCTCTCTGAAAAGGGGCCTCGAGCAAAGACTGGAGGGCGGAAGGCCCAGGTGTCAAGGGCAATATGGACCAAGGACCTCTGCCCAGGTACTGGTAGCAGCCTGGGCAAAGTGCGTTCCATATCTTCATCTTGATCGTGACCATCCTTAACAACCACAGTAGATGCCGCTTTCCCTGTGAAATAAATGTCAGATGCAGCTTCTTACATTTCCGTCCTACTTTGGAAGTTTCTACCAAAAATAATGACGTGTTTTTCCTACGAGCTTATGCTCCTTTTACGGTTTTTTAAAATTTGCTTTTTAAGCCCAGTCCCTTTCTCCTGAGCGGGCTCCCAGGCACCTGGAAGCAGCTGGTGGAGACAGCCTTCCCCTCCCCACCTCCAGCAGCCAGGGCAGGACTGAAAACCTTCACAGAACTTCCTACATCTCAGCAAGCCCAGAACTCCCCAAAGGCTGAAGGCCAGAAAAAGAAATGTCAGATGTCCACCACCTTTCCAGAAAACTAAAGCACAGTGACAGAAAATTCAGTAAGACCTTTCCTTAAAGATCAATTAGAGGAGGGCTTCCCTGGTGGCGCAGTGGTTGAGAGTCTGCCTGCCGATGCAGGGGACACGGGTTCCTGCCCCGGTCCAGGAAGATCCCACGTGCTGTGGCGCGGCTGGGCCCGTGAGCCATGGCCGCTGAGCCTGTGCGTCCGGAGCCTGTGCTCCGCAGCGGGAGAGGCCACAGCAGTGAGAGGCCTGCGTACCGCAAAAAAAAAAAAAAGATCAATTAGAGGAGAATCTCATAGATGTTGATAATAATGGTAGCCTTCAATTATAGTAACTTCAGAAACACTTTTCTTTTGATTTCTGCCTAGTTAATAAAAAAAATAATAATAATTTTTAAAGGACCAGTGGTCACATTCTCATGGTCTCCCTCGAACATGCATAAGTATTTAGCATGTTCTGGGGAAAGTGCCAAAGTGAGTGTTTACTGTATATGAAGGTCGTTGCTGGGTTAATAACTGCAGGGGAGGCCCAGGGAGCCGAGGACACTTTGCCCAAAGAGGAAGAAGTAGCCAGAAACAGTACAAGGACCCAGGCAGGCCACTGTGAGACTCAGTATGAGCTAAATACGGCACCGAATATCACTGAAACCTAGCTGCTACTATAAAGACCAAACGCTTAAACAGGAAATTAGAGTCAAGAAGCTCGTGTTGAAATTACTCCATATGCTTTAATAAAAGGAGTCATTTTCAGGTCCTCCTCCTCCAAAAATGTACCATTTTTGAAAAACAGTTGCAGCTGCGAAGTTTCCGTCCATCGAAACATTTTCTGCGTGATCACGACCTGCCCCTGTCCTCCAGCTGCCCGTCCAGTGCACACCTGCAGAAAGGATCCAGCTTATTCATCCCTTTGCAGCCGAGTGAAAAGGAAGTTCTCCAGCGCCCAGTGCAGCCAAGAAAGCGCCACGTCACCCCATCACCTCCAAGACACATCCTGCTTCATCTCCAAATCTAACCAGTCGTTAAGAGGACCACCGCGTGCACGACGGGCCATCATCAGGTATTACAACACGGTGACAGGGCCCCGCCCGTGACCCCGTCTTCAGAGAGCACAGAAATCACCCCAGAGGCTCTGCGCCTGCAGCCTTGGCCCCCACACCAGCCGCCGTCCACCCAACAGGCCCACAAACAGGAGACAAGCACAGCCTCTGACCTGTGGCCCCGGGAAGGACACCCCTGGGGAGACGGGGGGAGCGGGGTCTCCCCGCAACAGCCAGAGCGCACTTTCAAACCCAGAGCCGAAGGCACGGGCAAGCCCTGGGCACCCCAGCTTCCAACAGGGCCACCCTGCTTCTGGGAAACGCGGCAGAGCCTCCACGCGGGCCGGGCCCAGGTGAGACACAACTCAGGGCTGAGCGTGGAGGTCGCGTGGGCAGAAGACGATGAGGACAGCACAGCAGGTGGCGCTCAGGTCTGTGACGGGCAAACCACGAGCCCCGCCCACCTCCCTTAGAAGGTCCGGCCTCCTTGCCTGCAAAGCGGGAGCGTTAACCTGAGACCCGGGGGCCCGCCTGGACGTGTGCAGAAGGTAGGGTGCACAGGGGCCCCGACGGCCAGCGGCCGGACCACGCAGGACCGCCCAGGCCCCAAGGGATGACGTAGATGACACTCAGAACTCAGCTGACACCAGAAAGGGCAAGCGCAGGTCTGCAGGCCCTGTCACATGACAGCAATAAACATGAGTCAGGGGAGTGGCTGTCAACAGAAGCCAGGCCGCCAGGACGCTGAGCAGCCCACCAGGAACCCAGGGCCCGAGTCACCATTCCACAAGCGGATCCTGCCCTCTCCCTGCCCCCGCTCTCACTCGGCTGGCCCCAAGTCCTGCCCCCGCTGCAGCAATGAAACCTTACTGGACAGAGCATTAATTAAGTCTGGTCCCCAATTGACTGATCGGTCTGCTGGCCGGCATCACACACCTGCCCGGCCAAGCACAGGGCGCCCAGGAGAAGCCAAGAGACAGGATGGGGAGACCCGGCCCACAGGCCCCAGCCTGCGCTACCGGGTACCAGCCGCGTGACCTGGGAGTTACCAGCACCTGCAAGCCTTGGTCCCCCTAAAAGAGACAGATGCCTAACCTACGAACAGAACACATAGAAGGAACTCAATAAATATAACTGTGATACTTCAGAAGAAATCCAAGACCTCAAGCCCACACTCTTCCAGAAGTATTTAGTCAATACAAACAAAAGCATTCAGGATAGAGCAAGTCTTTCCCTCTCTAATAAGAAATGTATACTTTTAAAATTTTCATTTACATGTACTTACTTGTAGTATTTCACTGATTCTAAGACACGCCCCCATTTTAACAATTTTGAAATTTAAACACTTTCCAACCTATCCACGTTTAAGGATTATACATGATAATCTTTATTTTGAATGAAAAGTTGTCATTAAAATTGACCCTTCTGGGGCTTCCCTGGTGGCACAGTGGTTGAGAGTCCACCTGCCGATGAGGGGGACATGGGTTCGTGCCCTGGTCCAGGAAGATCCCACATGCCGCGGAGCGGCTGGGCCTGTGAGCCATGGACGCTGAGCCTGCGCGTCCGGAGCCTGTGCTCCGCAACGGGAGAGGCCACAACAGTGAGAGGGCCGCGTACTGCAAAGAAAAATAAAATAAAATAAAACTAAAACTGACCCTTTATCCCATGGCACTTTAGGATCAAGGAAATTCCGTGAGTGCAGAATCCCAGGACACAAGCACAATGCTTCATCGCAAGGCTCTGAGGAGAGCAGGACCCATGTGGTCGCGACAATGTAAACCCTCACATCCTCCACAAATACAAACGTTAAGAAAAACACACCTGGCACCCGGTAGGGGAAATGGGCTTGGTCTGCCTTGCTATTCTCATCTAAAAAGGGGAGAACATGAAGGGTTGTGGGAAGATTCCTACTTAGGAAATCCAAGTGAAGTCCCTGGCATGCCAACCAGCACGTAGTTAGCGGCTTGGTTTTCTCACCTGTAAAATGGGTATCACAAAGGTATGAAGGTCCCAACTCTGAGGGTTGGTGGAGGGTAAAATCGGAGAACCCAAGTTGAGGATCCCAGAAGTGCTGAATCTTCTCCCCACCAGCCGATCTCCACTGAGTGGGGAGCGACAGGTTCCATCAGGAAATGATGTGGGGTCCCCGCTGGCCCCCCCCTCACCAAGCTCACGGCTGAGGCTGATGGTCTGTGTTTCCTCTGCTTGTCTGTCCCACCAGGGCTGGGAGTCTCCCAAGGCAGGGCTCCCTCCTCCTGCATCTTGATCCCAACATCCAGCCACGGTCGGCCCATCATTCCCAGAACACGAAGGGAATGAACAAATCAGCCACGTGACGCCCAGTGTTTAAAGAAAAGGGCGTTCAACTGATTCCACAAGTGACAGAAAATGTAAACTCATGTACTGTTTCCTGACACATCACTGACCATCCAGGATTCCAATAAATAAAACCAAATGACTACAGTTTGTCACATCAGGGAGAAAATGTTTACCCAAACCAAGTATCATCTACTTTTTTCTAATTTTTATTTTAATTATTTATTTTTGTCTGCGTTGGGTCTTCGTTGCTGCGTGTGGGCTTTCTCTCATTGCGGTGAGCAGGGGCTACTCTTCGTTGCAGTGCGCGGGCTTCTCACTGCGGTGGCTTCTCTTGTTGTGGAGCACGGGCTCCAGGCACGTGGGTTTCAGTAGTTGTGGCACACGGGCTCAGCAGTTGTGGCTCGCAGGCTCTAGAGCGCAGGCTCAGCAGTTGTGGCGCATGGGCTTCGTTGCTCCGCGGAACATGGGATCCTCCCGGGCCAGAGTTCAAACCCGTGTCCCCTGCATTGGTAGGCGGATTCTTAACCCCTGTGTCACCAGGGAAGCCCTCCTTTTGAAGTGAATTTTCTACAGTGATTTCAAAGACTTGAAAAGATTATAACCTTGAAGTGACAGAGGCATCACAAAAAAATCACTTACGAATTCTACTGCTAAAAAAGAATCTACACTCTAACAAATCAGCAGCTCACGTCATGTATCAAAATAACAGTCCCCATTTAATGAGGTTTGTTTATGTGCCAAGACAAGGCCAGGGGCTCTACATAAGTGACTTTCATTCTCACAGTGACACTGTAAGCAAGGCACGTACAGAGAACCTAAAAGGCGTCCAGTCACGAAGAACGTGTTCTCAGTGCATTCATCAATTGCCAGCTTCACTGTGCAAAACACCTCTATTAAATAGTGGTTGTTACTAAATTCAGAAATAATCTTGAACGATTTGCGAAACTGCTTCAGGTGAAGATCCTATGCACTGGAAGAGTCTCATAAAAGTAAGTGATGTCTCATAGAGAACAGACTTGTGGTTGCCAAGGGGGAAGGGGGTGGGGGAGGGATGGACTGGGAGTCTGGGGTTAGCAAATGCAAACTATTACATATAGAATGGATAAACAACAAGGTCCTACTGTACAGCACAGGGAACCATATTCAATATCCTGTGATCAACCGTAATGGGAAAGAATACTTAAAAAAAAAGAATGCATATATATGTATAACTGAGTCACTTTGCTGTACAGCATAAATTAACTCAACATTGTAAGTCAACTACACTTCAATAAAAAGATAAAAATAAAAATAAATAAGTGATGTTTCAAGTGATCTTGGCATCCGTCTCCCCCTACCATGACGAGTGGGAGGAACTGTCCACAAATTTCTTGAAGAAAACGAAGCCCAGTGAAAATGTCTCTCTGCCGAAGTATGGGTGAATAAGATGAGAAACGGAGAAGCCACAGGACGGCTCTTTGGCTAAAAGATAAATGACCGTGACCAACTCTGGGAATGGAATTCGATTCCAAAGAATGAGCCCAAGTCCAGACCGTAAGGGATGAGAGCACCCAGCTCCTTCAGACGCTGCTGAGATGGAGGAACCAGACGTGAACCCAACCGAAGACCCAAAGCTGTGTGCGACTGGCATGAGGTCTCACGGGTCTTGTCTTGTCCCCGAGTCTTGTCCCTGCTGTCCCCACGATGAGGGAGGAGAGAAGCGGACACAAGGAGGCCCACTTAGGCCTCTGTCCACCCAGAACACTCACTGCACTAACAGGTGTCCTAAAGCAGGAGGTGGTCTGCAGAGGGCCAGCCACTGCTCAACTCTGCTGGTGAGGCCCCAAAGCAGCCACAGACGAGATGTTAACTGAAGGAACATGGCTGTGTTCCAATAAAACTTTATTTACAAAAGCAGGCAGGGGCCGGATTTGGCCCCCAGGCTGTGGTTTGCCAACCCCTGCCCTGCGAGGGGAGGCTCCTGGCCTGAAGGCTCAGGAATGCACAACTGAAATGGGGCCAAAGGAAGCAACCTGCAGAGACGTGGGGCTGAGACAGGGTTTATGAAGTTACAGACGCGGATGTAGGGGACGAGGGGCTGTCGCAGGACGGCTGCCGTGTCGCCCTGTGCTGGCCAATGGAGCTGCAGAGGGGCAGGATCGCCAGCACAGTGTCTACGACGCTTGATTCTAATACAAGCGGATGCATCTTCAAATCAGAAATCAGGGGAAAAACTATAAGAGTAGAAATAAATATTTGGATTAAATATCTGAAGATTCGCCAGTCATCTTCTTTTTTTCCCCTCTATCAAATGTGGTTTTTATTCAACGGACAAGCACTTTTCTATAGCTGCACCTTGTGGAACCTCACATGGCAGAAACAGGAGTTTTTTTTTCTGTAGACTTTTTTTTCCCCTTATTAAGAATGAGACTGGGGCTTCCCTGGTGGCGCAGTGGTTGAGAGTCCGCCTGCTGATGCAGGCGACACGGGTTCGTGCCCCGGTCTGGGAGGATCCCACGTGCCGCGGAGCGGCTGGGCCTGTGAGCCATGGCCGCTGAGCCTGCGCGTCCGGAGCCTGTGCTCCGCAGCGGGAGAGGCCACAGCAGTGAGAGGCCCGCGTACCGAAAAAAAAAAAAAAAATGAGACTGGTCCTAAAAATATAGGTAGAAATAAATTTAAATTCACAAAAAACTGCATTCATGAGCCGGAAGATGAGGATGGGGCTGAGCCTCCGGCTGAAGCTGGGCCTGAGGCTGTTCTGAAACTGGACCCTTGATAGGAGATTCCAGGTGCCCAGACTGCATAGACCCAGGCTTAGTTTCCCGAGGTTGGCCTCGGGCCTGGGTAAGAGAAGTGGCAAAGGTGCTGGAGCCAGCTAACTCACCCTTCAGAGGGAAGGAGGCTGGGCTGGGTGTTGCCACCTTCAAGGAATCCGTCCCCTGCGTTATCACATCCTCAGGAACTAAGCTCCCCTCGGTTCCTTCCACAAAGATACCAGTCAAATAGCTCAACACCCAGGATCGGCGGCTGCAGCGGTCCTAACCCAAGGAGACTGCCCGAAGCATCTGGGATGAGGATGAGCGAAGCCGCGTTGTGTGAGAGAAGAGTCGACGCTTGCCGAGTTTTCCTTTCTGGCGCTGCAGCTCTGGGATGCTAGAAGCTGTGGTATCAACCTCTCCATCACTTCGACCCCCACGGCCACGGATGGCAGCTGCAGTCTCCCCCTTTTCCTCTCCTTCCACGCCACTGGTCTCCTCCATGATCCGAGGAAGGCCACGCCTCCGGCCCAGGCCTTCCCCTGGCCCCTGAGGTCTACCTCAGGTCGCCCGGTTCGCTTGGCCAGAGCAGTTTGCAGTCTCCGGAGCCGGCCTTCAACAATCCACTTGTTTTTTCCTGTAGTGGGACATACCCTCCAGACTCTTGTCAGTGTCACCGACGCCAAGGGTGGAGCCACTGCACTCCTGCACAAGGAAGGCCAGGACAGCGGCCTTCTCTTGGGGAGGCTAGGCTCGAAGAGGCTGGGTGTGCAGGCTGTCACCGAGGGCCGTCCCCTCTCCATACGCCACGAGGGGCCGCGCGGGATCTCAGACCCACTGCCTCTTGTCAGTGGGATGTCGGACACCTTCTCCCCCAAGATCTTTAAGGACTGACAGGAACCTTACCAACCGATCTCAAGTTTCAAACCTACAGGTTTGAATCTCAAACCTACATTCAAGCATCTCGTTTCTACATCACAGTTCAACACTTTACTCAAATGTCTGTACCTGAACTCATTTTTATTTTCTGTGTGTGTGTGTGTGTCTGAAGGATAGCGAATGTTATTTTATGTATAATAAAGAAACAAGATGTACCTCATAATAGGTGCATAATCAGAACCCTGGAGGATATGGCTAGGAAATAAAAATGTTCTTGACTTGAGAAAGATGACCCAGGGTCCAGGGCGGCCCAGTCACCGAGCGCCCCCCCCCAACCCCATGTACCTGAGGGACCCAGTTCGACAGGTTGAGTCAGATTCTGCAAGATGTGAGCCATGAAGAAACTTCTTGGTTCATAGCTTTGGGGGTTTGAGAACTGCAGACAGTGGGCTGTAGGCCTCTATTTATAAACCCCCAAAGACCTCTCCTTCCTAAGTAACTGAAATCCAGACCCCTCCCTGGCTCTTCAGGCCAGGTGTGCTGGCCTCTGGCCCAGAAAAGGCTGTGTCCCAGCCCGGCCCGGGTGCTGCCCCCCAGCTCTGGGCACTCCCTCCGGGGGTGGGGGTCTCCCTGACTTCCTGGCCTCTCTCTCTCCCACTGTCAGATTTTCTTTGCTTGAGAATCATGATCATTACTCACAACTATCTCATGTGCCAGTTTCCCCATGACCCTCTCCCCGACTAGGAGTCAGGAGCCCCAGGAAAGCAGCTGGCTGGAGAAGAGCTGCCACCCAGCGCTCACGCTGCAGGTGGCACCTGGCTGGGGTTCAATCAACATCCAAGGAATTAAGGAGGAACTCCCTGGCGGTCCAGCGGTTAGGACTCCACACTTTCACAGCTGAGGGCCCGGGTTCGATCCCTGGTCGGAGAACTAAGATCCCACAAGCTGCACCGCACAGCCAAAAAGAAACAGAACAGAACAAAACAAACAAACAAACAAATAACAAAAAAAAACAAGGAATTACAGGGAACGACTCTGGGTGGGCGATTGAGACCAGGCTGGCCCAGTGCCGGGTAACTTCCACACCCTTCTCCCAATCCCCACGGCACCCTGACAACACCGTGCACCCTTGTTCACCAGCAGGGACACTGAGGCATCCCATGGTTTCCCCCGAGGCCACAGAACCAGGACAATATCACAGTTTAAAGGAACAGCCTAAGTCAAACAGTGAAGTAGTTCAACACCCCCCCCAGCCCCCCACCCCGTGCCCCCCACCAACCTGCTACCTCTGACCCTGAAGCAGGAAGCAGGGTGATTAAATGTACAAAATCCTTCTGGTGCTTCTATGTCCAGAACAAACTCGACTGAGCAGCGACTCACTGACTGAACCCTAATCCAAGCCACAGCGATGAGTGAGCAGCTAGAATGAGAACATTATTTGCAGGCTGACGACCTTACAAAGAAATTCTTCTCTCTAAAAACTTGGAGATGTATCTATTTGCTGTAACTGCAGATTACTCAAGACCGAACGCATTGTAAATCATCCCATGTTCTGAGAAATTCTGGAACTGTCGGCTGATTTTTCCAGGAACAGAGGGTAAGAGCTGCCAAGCCCGCCTGCTGGACTCCCGCAGGAGTGCAACAGTGCCTGCAAAAGCCGCGGCACGGCATGACGGAGCCCTTCCTCCTGGGGTGACAGGCTCCGCTGGCAGGGCCCACCGTGTGTCCACGGCCTCCTGGCTCCTGGGAAGAGCCTTGGGCAACTGGGACGGCGACTACAAACACCTGACATGTCCGCGAAGCCAGGCACTGGCTATGGCTGGCACTCCTGCCATCCCGGCCTGGACCAGAGGAAATCTGAGATGCCAGTGGGTTGAGCTAAGAGGGCCTCGGGGTGGAACCTTCCCTACGTCCTATCTGGCCCTTACGGTTCACTCTGTGCCCAGCAAAGAGGACGCTGCTCAGCTAACTTACAGACACACTTCCCTGGGGAAGGTTCTCCCTGCAGTTCCCTGGGAGCACTGGTGCCAAGTGTAAGGCTGGCAGGCTGGGGTGACAACCAGCCGAAGCTAAGCGGTCAAGTGAGAGCTGAACCCATGACCCATAGCGGCATCACAGAGTTTCAATCGACAGGGTAAGGCAACCACGGCCTCTTTAAGACCCAGAGAATGATCACACAGGAGGCAGAGGGCAGGACCTGGAGAACGCTCACCCACTGAACAGGCTGGGGGCCACCAGCAAACTTCATGGCTCTGCGAAGGCTTTAGCCCCCTTGTCTCGCTTGAAACTGACTGTGCCTTGGTCTGAAATCCAGTAATCACAGTGAATGCTATTCCTAATCTCCAGGCTTTCTTCCAAGACCTCTTTCTCTCTGACACCAAAAAAATTAAAAAGACCCCTCTCTGCAGCCCCTATGCTACGGGCCAATTATCATCACTGCAGCTAAGCACAGACGTCACAGACGAAGGGAGAGAAAAGCAAGCTCAGAGAAGTGCAAATATCAGATCAAGGGACTTCAAAACCTAAGACTCCTGCTGGAAAAACAGAGGCCGAGAGAGAGGTGGTTCAAGTGCTTCACACGCTGACAGGCCGAGAAGGAGAAACCAAGATTCACTTGTCAAATCCAAAGATCTCAGGATCCAACGCATCTGTCTACACCGTAAAGCAAAAAGCTCAAACGAAAACCTGCCCCAGGAGATAAAGGACACTTACAGATGAAACTCGTCCAACAGCCCATGCAGAAGGGCTGGAGGTGAACCTGCGGTCCCACAACGCCTGCCTGATGCTACAGGGGTGGGAAGGGCTCCACCTGTGACAGGCGGGTCACCGCGGGGCCGAGGACCTTCTCCTCCCTACGCCTCTGCTCGAAATCCCAACATTCGCCAGCCTTCCCACCCACCATCTGGAGCTTCAGGGCCCAGCGGGGGACAACACGGGGCCCGCTTCACTGCAGGGAAGTGTGCACTACAATGCAAATCTTGTAGAAAAGGATGCTGCGGTCACAGTGATGATGAGCTCTTCCAAGCAAAGCAAGGAAGGCCATGTGAAAGTGCCTGGTCTTTGCACTGAAGGGCGCGTCCACAGCCCCACTCAGCACTTCCTCCTTGACCTGCTAGTGATGGGTGGTCAGCTGATGAGCTACATTTGTGCCCCGGCCCTTGGCCAGGCCACTGCCAGAATCCGCTGCCACACTCACTCATACCTGGTAGTATGGATGGTGCAGAAAGGAATCTGGGCCGCCCGCTAAAGCCATCGGTTCCTTCCTGACGTCTTCAAATCGCGTGGACGGGGCCGCGGCACCTGGAATGAAGACAGACCGTGAGAAGTCCGGCCAGAGGGAGAGCCCGCCGCTCGCCGGCGGCTCCCAGGCCACGCGCCTGCACAGGGGACGCCGGACAGCACTCGGATTTTGGGGGCGCCAGGGGGCCGGCACCAACCCCAGAACCTCGAGCAGCCACCTGTGGTCACAGGGCCCGTGGGGCAGAGGCACTCAGAGGGGCGAGGGGGACGGCCATCCACAGTTGTCAACGTCCCGAAGACTTTCTGAGACTTTGGGCAACGCAGACCGCCTGAGTCCAGAGAAGCACCGCGGGGTGGTGGGGCGTGGCCGGCGTCCTCTGAGCACCACGCGTGCACATGCCGCCCCCACCAGCCACAGCCTGGAAGGAACCACCGTCGGTGGACGCCGCACCACAGGCACCATCCTGGGAACAGCACTCATGGGCGGGGCCTCTGGAATGGACGTTAAGACCCGCCGCGGACTCCCGGGAGGGCTAGAGCGACATCAGCTCCACGAAGATGCACACTCAGCTCCTGCAAGGAGCCCCCGACAGGCAGGGAAGGGAGGTCCTGTCTTCCTCCTGAATCTCCTGGGGTACAACCACACACCTGATCTGTACGAGGCAGTCAGTGAGAGTTTCAGAGCCGACCCAACAAACCCCACCTCCCGCAAAATGCAGAGGACGGGGGCAGGGGTGGGTCGCACAGCATCCTGGTCCGGACTGGGGACCCATCACCCCTTTGTTTCTGGACACAAAAAAACGCCACGCCTGACACTCACAGACAAGAGGCCACCTATGATGTGACCTTCTCCAGGAGATGTCTTTCCACGAGGACAGGAGACGGTTAGAAGTCACACTCTGGACCGCAGCGGGGGGATTCCAGGCAGAGAAAGGAACCAGTGCTGTGGTCATGAAGGGCCCCCTCGTGTGCTACACACACACACACACGCACACGCACACACGCACACACCATTCCTCTCTCTCAGAAATCACCGGAATTAAGAACATTCTCAGGCACAGTGGCAACAGCCATTAACATTCTCTGTCACAATCCACCCCAGAGGCATCCTGGACCCTCGGTCCTGAGCAATTCATAACTCCTGAGCATGCGAGGCTTTCTCCAGCCTCTGCACCCATAGGCTTTGTTCTCAACACTATCAGCAGCTAAGTCCTGCTACCCTGTAGGACTGAGCTCAGGGATCACCTCCTCCAGGAAGCCCCCCTGAATTGCCCCTCACCGATCACCACCACCCACGATAGCTCAGTCAGTGTCCACTCTGGGCTCACACCCGTCCCTCCATCTGCCACACGGAGCTGCAGATGCCCCTTCTGGGTCTCACTCCCCACAGATGAACCCTGTGCTCCCTGGGAACAGAACTCTCTCCAGGGCAGCCCCCAGCCTCCCTCTCAGGAAGCACCGGCAGAGAGACACTGCCTGGCTCTTCAGGGCCTGTGTCCACGCAGGCAGGGCTCACACAGGGGGCTCAGGGGGCCACCAACATCACCCTGTCGGAGGGGAGGAACCCAGACAGCAACAAGGGCCACCCGCCACGTCCAGGGCTACCTGGAGGGTCACCCTCCGCCCCTACGGGGACAGGCAGGCGCCCAGTGTCCCCTCCAAGGGGACGGCTCACCCCCGAGGCTGCGTTTCAGTGAACAGTAACCAGAGCCTCGATGATGCGTGAACCGGGAAACACAGCTGAGAAGGTGTTTCCCAATCTTACCCTCCGGGGCCTGTAAAGGTTTATTTCCCTGAAGTAGCTTTACTATGAGAAAAATTGAGAAAATGGTTTGCTTCTCTCAATGAAAGAATAGAAAACCCAGGAAAAAGGGGACTGGAAGAAACACTACAGACAAGGACCTGCTCAGGACAAGATGAACCGATGCTGGTTCCAGCAGAACCAACACTGCAGGGCACTAAATCCACGGGAGAGAAACTCCAGAAGCACCGCAAACAGCCCACAGAGGAGATGAGCTAAAGCACAACGGCACAAGGTGACATGCGGGACGCAGAGGACAGACCGGGAAAGACCAGAGATCGTCACGGGACAGGGCTCTTCACATTTCAGAGTTCTCCCTCAACTCACATCACAGGCTCCGTGTTCTAGAACTCAGAAATAAAGGACTCACAGAAGCTTCCCAGAGGAAAACTGAAAGACTTCGGTAGGGCATAAAATTAGGGATACTAATTCCACCAAGCATGATGGCGAAAATAATCAAGGTCAGATCCAGTTATGGGCTGAACTGTGTCCCCCGCACCCCGCCCCAAACTCATATGTTGAAGCCCTAACCTCCAGGACCTCCGAATGTGGCCATATTTGAAGGTAGGGTCTTCAAAGCGGTAATCAAGGCAAAATGAGACATTACCATGGGTCCTGATCGCACGTAAGGGATGAAGACACAGACACACACAGAGGGACGACCACGTGAGGACCCGGGGAGAAGACGGCCATCCACACGCCCGGGAGAGAGGCCTCAGGAGGGACCAGCCCTGCCCACACCTTGACCTCAGACTTCTGGCCTCCAGAGCTATGGGAAAATAAATTTCTGTTGTTTAAGCCGTCTAGTCTATGATACTTTATAATGGGAGTCCTGGAAAACTAATACAGACCCAAAATTATTAAAACACTACCAAACTGTCCTCACAGCTAAAAGAAGAAGCATTTGCAGTCACTCAGTTACGTCTTCTGCTAGGTCTCTGGGACTCTTTAAATCACCAGCACAGAAACACAAGGACGGCCCGCGAGAGGCCGCTGGGCTGGAGAGACCTGGCAATGGTAACGAGATGGCGGAGGTGCTTTGTCCCCACGGCAGGACTGGTGAGGCTGGTGGCCTCCCTGCAGCCTTCGCAGGACCGGCAGCCCCCAGGCCTTCAGGCTCCTCCAGCCCTGAGGCCACTCGCCCCCGTGGCAGTTTAGTCTCCTGTGTCCTTCTGTCCACACTCCACCACCCAGCCCCTTAACCAGACACCAATGGGGGGTTGCTCCGAAGGCATTCGGTAGAAGTGGAAACATCTGCAGACACTGGACTTGAAGCAAGTCCCCTCCACGGTGGGTGTGGGCCTCGTGCCATCAGCTGGAGGCCTTAAGAGCGAAGATGGAGGTTTCCTGGAGGAGAAGGAATCTGGCCTCGAGGATGTAGCAAACTCCTGCTCACGGATCCCAGACTTGCCGGCCTCACCCTCACCGGAGCCAATTCCTTAAAATAAATCTCCGAACACACACACATAACACCCCAACCACTAGCTGTAAGATCCCAGGGTCAGGCCACGATGCCCCCGTAGGCCTCCCCACCGCAAACACACGGCCGCGTGGGTCTGACGATTCTATGGGCCACTGCCCGGCACCTGCCACGTCCTCCCCAACCCCCACCCCTTTCAACAAACACACCTCCGGGCTTCCCTGGTGGCGCAGTGGTTGACAGTCCGCCTGCCGATGCAGGGGACATGGGTTCGTGCCCCGGTCCGGGAGGATCCCACATGCCGCGGAGCGGCTGGGCCCGTGAGCCGTGGCCGCTGAGCCTGCGCGTCCGGAGCCTGTGCTCCGCAACGGGAGAGGCCACAGCAGTGAGAGGCCCGCGTACCGCAAAAAAAAAACCCCAAAACCACGCCTTCTGCCTTCCCCCCTCACTGCGGCCGCGCTGTCCTGGGGGCACTGCTTTTCTCCCCTTCACCTCACTCCCAGTGGCCTGGGGGAGGGCTCAGTGTCCTCCGGGCGCCTCCTTTCTGCACAGAGGACAGCCCTCCTGGCCCCTCAGGACCCTCTCTGTGCCCCTCCCATCAGGCTGTCCCACGTCCCCACCTCCCCTGCTGTCACGGCCCTGTGCCCCGCTCACCCGTGCATCCTGCTTGCCCTATCTCGCACGCTCTCAGGAACTCCTGGGCGTAGGCGACATATGGAGACGTACTGTTATTTTCCCCTGGAAGCTGCAAATTTAATGGGGGTTAAGAGTGCCGAAAAGATTTAAATGTGCCAGTTTTATCACCTAAATATCACCTTTGAAAGTACTGGGTTGGCCAAAAAGTTCGCTCGGGTTTTTCTGCTGTTACAGAAAATCCCGAATGAACTTTTTGGCCGAGCCAATATTTGCCAGATGTGATTGCTTCCCAGCCAGAAAAATACATATCCCATAAGCCCTGTTGAGTAGGTTCTTTGGGAAAAGAAAACTATAGTTAGACACAGCAAAAGGTTTGGATTAATTGGTCTCTAATAAGATATATCAAACCCAAAGCTAACATCACATTCAATGATGAAAGATGGAAAGCTTTTCCCTCTAAGATCACAAACAAGGAAGGTGAGGATGCTCCTTTCACCACTTCTACTGAACAAAGTACAGGAAGTTCTAGCCAGAGGAATCGAGCAAGAAAATGAAATAAACAACATCCACGTGGGAAAAGAAGAACTGACGTCATCTCTGTTCACAGATGACATGATCCTACGTGTAGAAAACCCTAAAATTTACAAACACACACACACACACACACACCCTAGAGCTTAATAAATAAATTCATCAAATCTATAGGATACAAAAGTCAACATGCAAAAATCAGGTGTGTTTCCAAATACTAACAATGAAAAATCTGAAAAGGAAATTAAGAAAACAACTCCAGGGGCTTCCCTGGTGGCACAGTAGTTGAGAGTCCGCCTGCCAATGCAGGGGACATGGGTTCGTGCCCCCGTCCGGGAAGATGCCACGTACCGGAAGATCCCACATGCCGCAGAGCGGCTGGGCCCGTGAGCCATGGCCACTGAGCCTGTGCGTCCGGAGCCTGTGCTCCACAACGGGAGAGGCCACAACAGTGAGAGGCCCGCACACCACCAAAAAACAAACAAAAAAACAAAAAAAAAGAAAACAACTCCATTCAAAATAGCATCAAAAATAATAATTAAAAATAAATGTAGGGGCTTCCCTGGTGGCGCAGTGGTTGAGAGTCCACCTGCCGATGCAGGGGACACGGGTTCGTGCCCCGGTCCGGGAGGATCCCACATGCCGCGGAGCGGCTGGGTCCGTGAGTCATGGCCGCTGAGCCTGCGCGTCCGGAGCCTGTGCTCCGCAACGGGAGAAGGCCACAACGGTGAGAGGCCCGCGTACCACAAAAAGGAAAAAAAAAAAAGAATAAATTTAACCAAGGCAGCAAAAGACTTGTGCACCAATTACCAAATGTTGCTATAAGAACGTAAATAAGCTATAAGGCAAACATTATATATTCATGAGTTGAAATATTTAATATTGTTAAGATGATTAATACTATCCAAAGCAATTTATAGATTCCATGTAATCCCTATCAAAGACCCACTGGCATTTTTTGCAGAAATCGATATAATGTTTCTAAAATTCATAAGGATTCTCATGGGACCCCTAATAGCCAAAAACATCTTGAAAAAGAAAAGCAAAGTTGGAGGACTCACATTTCTTGATTTCAGAACTTACTACAAGACTATGGTAATCAAGACAGTGTGATATTGGCATAAGGACAGACGTAGACTAATGGAATAGAACAGAGAGCCCAGAAATAAACCCTCACACATGGCGGACTGATATTTAACAAAGGTCCCAAGACCATTCACTGGGCAACAGGACAGTCTTTTCGACAAGTGGTTCTGGGAAACTGGATATCCACATGCAAAAGAATAAAGCTGGACTCTTACTTTACCCTACAAACAAAAATTAATTAAAGATGGATTAAAGACCTAAATGTAGAGTTAAAACTATAAAACATATGGAAAATTTTTCATGATACTGGATTTGACAATGATTTCCAGGATATGACACCAAAAACACAGGCAACAAAAGAGAAAAACATATAAACTGAACTTCATCAAACTTAAAAAATTTGAGCATCAAAGGACACTCTCAAGAGAGTGAAAAGACCCACAGAAAGGGACAAAATAGTTACAAATCATATATCTGATAAGGGCTTAATAGCCGGAATAAATAAAGAACTCCTGCAACTCAACAACAAAAAAAGCAAAAAACCAAATTCAAAAATGGGCAAAGGACTTGACACTTCTCCAAAGAAGATACACAGCTGATCAACAAGCATGAAAAGACGCTCAATATCACTAGTCATTAGGGAAATGCAAATCGAATCACAATGAGATACCAGGAAAATAATACGTATGGTGAGGATGCAGAGAAACTGGAACCCTTCTGCACTACTGGTGAGGATGTAAGGTGCAGCCTCTATAAAAACTGGCATGACAATTCCTCAAAGAATTAAACACAGAATTAACACAAGTTCCAGCAATTCTATTTCTGGGTATACACCCAAAAGAATCGGAAGCAAGAACTCAAACAAGTACCTGTATACGTGTGTTCATAGCTGCACTGTTTACGATAGCCGAAAGGTGGAACTAAACCAAGTGTCCACTGACAGATGAATGGATAAGCAACACGTACTATAAACAAACAATGGCTATTATTCAGCCTTGAAAAGGAATGGAATTTTGATACACGCTACAACATGGATGGACCTTAAAGACACTATGCTAAGTGAAATAAACCAATCACAAAAGGACAAATACTGTATGATCTTACTGGTATGAGGTACCTAGTTTAGAGACAAAAAGTAGAATAAAGGTTACCAGGGTCTGGGAGGTGGGGGGTTTGTTGAATGGGCACAGAATTTCCATTTGGGATGATGAAGCAGTTCTGGAAATAGATAGCAGTGATGTTTACACAGCTTTATGAACATAATTCCACTGAGCTGCACACTTAAAATGGTTAAAATGGCAAATTTTATGTTTTGTGTATTTTATCCGCATGTTTAAAAAAATTATTGGTAAGTTGGCTATTCAGTGAGCTTCCTTTAATAAAATTAACAACTTTCACTAATTTTTATAATACAACCATGAGAGCTGGCAGAATTTCTTAGGATGCTAAAGCTCAGAGACGCATAAAGCAGTGATTCCAAATATAGCTTTTGTTTATTCAAGCTTTTCCATTTTGATGTATCTTGACCCTTTCTCTGTTCTGTGACTCTGTGTAACCCACTTGTCTAGGAGGTGAAATTGAACCCATCCATCAAGTCCTGCATAAAAATTATCTCATAATTTGCCACCCATACCTGACAAAGACTAAAAACTCTATCATTATCCTGTTCTCATGGAGACTAAAAAACCTGTACCCACTCTGGACAGAAAACCTCACTTCTTTTTTTTAATTGAAATATAGTTGATTTACAATATTGTGTTAAATTTCTGCTGTACAGCAAAGTGACTCAGTTATATACATATATACATTCTATTTCATATACTTTTCCATTAGGGTTTATCACAGGATATTGAATATACTTCCCTGTGCTATATACAGTAGGACCTTGTTGTTTATCTATGTAACAGTTGGCATCTGCTAACCCCAAACTCTCAACCCATTTCCCTCTCCCAGCCCCCTCCCCTGTAGCAACCACCAGTCTGTTCTCTATGTCTGTGAGTCTGAGGAAACCTTACTTCTAAATGCCCTACAACAGTACAGAGGTAATGATACACTGTGCTACTTTAAAGAGGTTAAATTTTAAATCATCCCTGGATTTAACAAAAATGGTGTGCTCCATACAGATACCGAGGAACAGTTTCCAAAGCAGGTCAGTATTGCAACTTTCTATGTACGGTGATAAAAGGCATTCTCATTAACACGCGTAGAAGGACGAAGAAATTGTACCAATCACTACTGTCTTTTTCATTCCTTCGATTCAAGGGGCTCATCGCTAAGTCCGCTTGCTGTCTTGTTTCCATACGTCCCTTTACTTCTGAAGGTTCAGTCCTCCTGGGCGTGAATTCCAATCTCAATAATGTATGTCCCATTTCAACTGAGTTTTGAACTTGTGATAAAAATGTAAATAATCTTCTTCAGAACGTTTGCCCTGTTTTCCTTACGGACTGTAGTTCAGAAACACAGTTCAGGCAAAGTCAAAAGTTTGCTGATTCTAGAGTCAACATTTTTCTTAACACGGTCAATATTTACACTTCTGGACCCAGCAGCTGAACTTGAACATGGCTTTGTTCTTTTCATGTTTATGTGGGGTTTTTTCCACTTGAAGGGCAATGTGTACTCAATTAAAACGGTACAATTGTCACAAACTTGAAAAGTCCTGCACTCAACAACGCTTTTTTTGAAAAGTACACGGGGCGTTCCTCCCTGGAGCCCTGCGGACTCAGGCTGACGCAGATGACGTGCTTATTCGTGCCTTTCACGTCACCACCAGCTACAGAGGACACTCAGGGTGGATTTCAGCTCTTCAGCGCTCCGCCCGCCGTGAGGGGGGCCCTGATGAGAAGGTTGACTGTGGTGGAAGCGGCGGGTGCCCGGGTGGCTCCTGCAGCCTCCCCGCAACCCCGGCTCGGCGAGTGCGAAGGCTGCACGCAGCCCGCCCCCATCCATCCCCCGCTCTGCTCTGTTCTCCTCGTTAAAGGTGCTTTTCGTGACCTACGGACTTGATTTCCAGGAACAACCATGGCTGCAACCCACAGTGTGAAAACGGGGTCAGGCTGGGGCCTGCAGTCCACGCCTACCTCCAGGTTCATGGGCTGTCCTCCTGCAGCCTGGAGGCTGCTGCCCACTGGCCTGTCCATCGCCACACTGCCCCCTGCTTTCCAGGCACCTTTTCCAGACTGGTCCCTGTGGCCACCTCCATCTCTGACCCACTCCTAGAAAAACACGACGCCTCTGCTTAAGGCAACCAGCCACGCCCAGGACCCCCTGAATTCCAGACTGTGTGAACGGGCCCTTTCTGTTTTCAGGTAACCACACATCCAGAATGTGCATTTAATACTGCTGGGAAACTCCGCTCCACTTCCCCAGGAAACGTTCTCTGTGCTCCCCAGAGCGTCTGTTTCATTCTTTCTCTTCTCTCCCCGCACATGCTGCCCACCCTGCAGCACCCTCAGGTGCTCAGCACCCACACGCCTGCCTCTTCTGACCCTGCAGCACACACTGTGAGCTTATGGTCCTGTCGTCTCTGGCCATAGCCACAGCCAGCACCGGACATCAATCCAAGCTCACTGTGGGCAGTTACTAAACCCCTCCTCATTCAAAAACTCAGCCCTGACGCCTGCCACGCCCAGACAGCACGTAGTAGGGTCTCAAGAAGCATCTACCAACTAATAAGGCTAAACGGTATCACAGTATAATATACAGTGTATAATAAATAATGTATAACATATAATGTATAATAGCATCAAACTAAATAGTACAATTGTTGGTGGACAGGTTAAATAATAAGATTTAGTTTAAAAATTAAATATTGTGGTCATTTCATAATAAACTTAAATCATTACACTGCACAACTTAAACTTATACAGTTTTGTACGTCAATTATATCTCAATAAAACTGGAAAAAATTAACAAAGAATTTTTAAAAGAAAAAACAAAAAAATTAAAATCGAACAGAGAAGTTTCAAATCTTAAAATGAATCCCTGTAGCATTTGTTAAACAGAAATCTGTGCCTTTCATAAAAGGCAGAGATCGTGCCCCTTCCTAGGGAAAATATAACTGCAATGTTCACGATAGTTTAAGATAATCACTTGCAGAATTGAAAGCAGAATACTTGTCTTTTCAATCATAATAAGAGGATAAAAATAAACTAGTAATACTTGAAACATCAAAGGGAAAATAGAAAACAGGCAGATGAAGAAGCATTCAAAGCAGAAAAAACTGGTTCAGAAGATGGATGACATATGGAGCAATAAATGTCAACTGTCCAATTCCCTTCTTCTGAAAATCATATTCAAAATATGCCGATGGGCTTCCCTGGCGGCGCAAGTGGTTGAGAGTCTGCCTGCTGATGCAGGGGATGCGGGTTCATGCCCCAGTCCGGGAAGATCCCACATGCCATGGAGCGGCTGGGCCCGTGAGCCATGGCCGCTGAGCCTGCGCGTCCGGAGCCTGTGCTCCGCAACGGGAGAGGCCACAGCAGTGAGAGGCCCGCGTACCGCAAAAAAACAAAAACAAACAACAAAAAAAAATGCCGATGTAAAACAAAATACCCAAAGCAAAGTGAAATAGAAAAGCTTTAAAAAGAGAGCTAGAAAAGGGAGAGACAGAGACAGAACAGGCAAAGATACAAGAACACACACTCAAACACAACAATAACAGTGGCGGCAATGATAGAAAAGCATCATTAAAACAAAGAAACACTAATCCACACAGATAAAAGTGTAATTATTAATGAGCAAAAGCAGTATTAGGTCTTCACCCTCCAAATAACAAATCAACACTATAAACGAATCTTGAATTATAAAAATGGGTGCTATGCTTCAGTAAAAAGTTTACACTAAAAGCAAACCAACCAACCAAAACCCTAAGACCTCCAAGGAGAAAGTGAGAAAAAGCGTTTGTTGTTGGACACTTGTGCTCATCACTGAGGGCAAAGGGAGGAAACCAACTGGGATAAAAAGAATGCACAGCACCCTGCAATGATGAGACAGAATTAATGAATATGCATGAAAAGTGCACATGTGCAAATATTTACAAACACCTGTGAAATGGTTTTAAAAACTACCAAGCCGCAAAGAGTATTAGCGCATCTTGCTAACACATAAAGATCTCTGAGCTAAGAAACATCTGTGCTGAGCCCCCTCTCCCCTGTGCCATGAAGGCACAGACCCGATGCCACGGGTGCCAGGGTGGACACAGGGACAGCCGGCCACCGTGCCAACCCGCCCTGAGCGAGAGCCAAACACAACACAGCTAGAAATTAAAGACATATGTGTAAAAAGCAACAAGTCAGCCACTTGAAAATTAAAAACAAGCACTGGCCTAAATAGCTGGTCCAAGGAGAAAATTAATACAATAACGGTCTCTGGACAGTTAGGTCAATGAGCACCATCTCTCGTGGAGAGAGGTAACACAAAGCAAGAGGAATGACAGGAGAACTAACACGGCCGTGACTCCTGCCCCGTCTACAGAGGAGAAAAGAAATTATATAAACAATGTGAATCCAGCCTTGAACCAGAAGGAAGGAAATCTGGTCAAAAACAAACCAGAAAGCAAAACATGACAAAATTTATGAAAATCCAAGAAAGATAATGAAAGACAAAATTCTTTAAAATACAATTTAAAAACCCACCAATACACAAAATTTTAATGAAAAAACGAATATAATGATTTTTTTTTCATTATACGGTAATGTTATGGGCATTAGTAAAGAAAGAAATCTGGTAATTTCAATGAAATTATAACTTTCATTAGAAATATATACCCAAATCAGAAGAAACTAAAAAATAAATCTTATGATCAAATTGAGTAAAACCCACCCTCCTTCCGCCTATATATTTCCAATATAAAGAAAACCATGTACTTGTTTGGACCAGGCCCTGGGCTAACTGCGTCTATGGATTTGTGTGTGTATGATTCCCACTGTTTACAAGAGGAAATGACGCAGGATGGTCAAGGTCCCAGGGCCAGTGAGATGGGAAGGACTGAGGAAGGTAAGAGAGCTCAGTCCACAAGTCCAATCCCTTGACCAGAACCCAACAGCCCTGTGGTTTTCAGATTATGAACAGACAGCACAGGTATCACCTGGGAACTTGTTAAAATACAAATGTCAGCCCAGACCTGGGCCTACTAAATCAGAGACTTTGGGAATGAGGCCTGCAAAGCAACATGTTTTTCAGGACTGTCAGGAGGTACACTCGGGCCGACCCGGCGCCCTCCACTGGGCTGCACAGCAAATCCATTCCGGGAGTTTTTAAAACTCCAATTACCTGGGCTGGACCCCAGACCAGTGAAAACAAGATCTCGAATTGGGAGAAGGGGCGTTGTTTTAAGCTCCTTGGGCGTTTCTGATGTTGAGGACCACTGCTCTCATCTTTTTCTTTTACAATTATTATTCCTTTTTTTTTTTTATGATGTTGGCAAGGGGAAAAAATGGGAGAAAACTGCCACAAAGCTTTGAAGAACCACACCTCTCTTTCTGGGGGTTGGGTGGGGGGGACCCTACAACTACGAAGCTGTTTGAAGTGAAAAATACACTCAGCTTTCAAAATGGCCATAACTGAACGCTAAGGGCTAAATTCCCAACTGGAAGCTTGTGCCCCGTATGTTTTTGCCTTTGAAAAATCTATTATGTTTTGGGCTTCCCTGGTGGCGCAGTGGTTGAGAGTCCGCCTGCCGATGCAGGGGACACGGGTTCGTGCCCCGGTCCGGGAGGATCCCACGTGCCGCGGAGCGGCTGGGCCCGTGAGCCATGGCTGCTGAGCCTGCGCGTCTGGAGCCTGTGCTCCGCAACGGGAGAGGCCACAACAGTGAGAGGCCCGCGTACTGCAAAAGAAAAAAAAAGAAAAAAAAAAAATCTATTATGTTTTCTTATGCAAATAGAAGGAATCCCTTTTAGAAGGCCAGTTTTCACCTTTCTCCATCAGGCATTGGTGGAAGGGCAGGGGGAAGGGGCAGGTTAAACAGCCATCAGAACTACCTGCAGCAAAGAATGACCCCAGTGGGCTTCCCTGGTGGTGCAGTGGTTGGGAGTCCGCCTGCCGATGCAGGGGACACGGGTTCGTGCCCCGGTCCGGGAAGATCCCACATGCCGCGGAGCGGCTGGGCTCGTGAGCCATGGCCGCTGAGCCTGCGCGTCCGGAGCCTGTGCTCCGCAACGGAGAGGCCACAACAGTGAGAGGCCCGCGTACCGCAAAAAAAAAAAAAAAAAAAAAAGAATGACCCCATCATTGCAAACTGTGTGTCCTTAGGGACCAGGGTCTAACTCTGACCATGTGTGCGAGCAGGACCTAGGACTGCACGTCTCAGCACTTTGAGAGACTTGTTTGAAATATGCTATTTGAACTGTATGATCTCACTTACACCTAGACTCTAAAAAACACAACAAGCTAGTGACTGTAACAAAACACAAGCAGACTCACAGATTCAGGGAACGAACTAGTGGTTACCAGTGGGGTCAGGGGGCAAGGTAGGGGTAGGGGATTAAGAGACACAAACTACTGAGTATAAAATAAGTAAGCTACAAGGATGCATTGTACCACACGGGGAATAAAGCCAATACATACCCTCAACCAGGGCACTGGACTTTTGAGACATGTCCCTACCTCTGCAGCAGGAGCGTGCGGGCATGGAGGTCGTGCGTCGGGCACAAGACGGGATTGCTAAGCCGACGCTCAGACAAGGTGGCATCACTGGATGAAGTCAGGAGACAACGGAGGGAGGACAGCCACAGAGGATGGGCAGGCTGCACAGGGCAGAAGACCTGGGGACAGCACTGGACACAGAATCACGGGGGACCAGCACGCACACCACACACTGCCCTGCTCACGCTCACGTCTGCACAGACAAGGAGGACACCCGCCTGCCTTGGGTAAATGTGTGCCCTGGACAAGGTGAAACCCACACGGGCGCAGTGAAACCTAGACGATTCTGACACCTGTGAGTGTGGCCATCCCGGTGTCGCAGATGAGGGCACAGGCTCTGAGATGCTGGGTGACCTGCCCAGGGCCACACAGTGACACAGGACCTCATGGACGGGGAACCACTGCGGGCCTGAGAGTCAGAGCAAAGGACGGATGGGGTGCCCCCCAACATTAGGGGACCCTGCCCTGCACGATCAGGGGACCTCGGAGGAGGGAGGGTGGGGCAAGAAGAAAAGCCATTATAATTTAAAATGTGGGTTACTCCCTAACTCTCTCTGTCTGACTTACTTCACTCAGTATGACAATCTCTAGGTCCATCCATGTTGCTGCAAATGGCATCATTTCATTCTTTTTAATGGCTGAGTAATACTCCATCGTATACAATATACACATATGTACCACATCTTCTTTATCCATTCCTCTGTCGATGGACATTTAGGTTGCTACCATGTCCTGACTATTGTAAATAGTGCTGCAATGAACACTGGGGTGCACGTATCTTTTCGGACCATGTTTTTCTCCAGATAGTTTGGGAATGACATGTACACACTGCTATAATTAAAATGAATAACCAACAAGGACCTACTGTATAGCACAAGGAACTCTGCTCAGTATTATGTAACAACCTAAATGGGAAAAGAATTTGAAAAAGAAGAGATACATGTATGTGTATAACTGAATCACTTTGCTGTACACCTGAAACTAACACAACATTGTAAATCAACTACACTCCAATATAAAATAAAAAGTTAAAAAAAAATTTTTTTTAATGTAGGTAACTTACATACAGATCTAAAATTGGGGTCCTTTGAAAAGAACTTCTCTTCTCTTATATATATATATTTTTTAATTCATTAATGTTTTGTTTTCACTATTGACATCATCACTTATAATCCTTGATTCTTGAGGTCCATGAATCACTATAAATTACTGACTGCCTCTGGGTAACTTCCAAGGGACAGATCTTTGCATATTAAAATTATAAAACGAGAAAAAAAATTATAAAACAGGAAACAGAAATTAAGAGACTAAATCAATTAAGTCAAAAAGGGGAAGGACTTCCCCGGCAGTCCTGTGGTTAGGACTCGGTGCTTTTCACTGCCGTGGCCCCAGTTTCAATCCCTGGTCGGGGAACTAAGATCCTGCAAGCCTCGCAGCACAGACAAAAAAAAAAAAAAAAAAGGAGGGGGCACGACCAAGATGCCACCCCCACTGCCAGCCACACCACCCACCGTCCCAGAAGCACAATCTTCACGTGGGAATAAGGGACATTAACACCAGAGGGAACCAGAACACTTAGATGTGGCCTTACCGTCTATAAACCTGATTCCGTAATTTTTGAGAAAGTGGTTCAAACTTCATCAGAAAACCCCAGGATGCTCTATAAAACAGCCCTTGGATTTCATACTCTACAAAATATATATACTCCAAAATCCCCCCAATCAACACCTAAGAGGAAAGCACTGTCACTATAATAAAACACAGACCACTGACTAGACTTCTTTTCTCCTAAAGAAAACTTGAAAAAAAGCCCCAAGAGGTTATATCTAAAGCACACTTCCCAGATTCTGGACGGAGGTCTCTCGTTAAATTACAAAATACTGAAGATGGTGGCAGCAGATCTTCTTAATTTCATTCTTTCAATGAATCTCATAAAAGGCCTGAGCTTCCCTCTCTTCCCAGCCAGCCCCGAGCCCAGTGCTGGAGCTGGAAGAGCGTCAGGTGCCTTGAGGACGGACGTGGGCACCTGCACCCACACGCCCCATGGGAGCAAACGAGCGGCTGCACCGCAGAGCTACCCATGATGGCAAAATGCTGGAAACAACCTCGCAGGTAAGCTGCTTGGATTACAAATACTAATGTGGCAACAAGAAACAAGGTGCAGTAAAATGCTCTTCACTTAAAAGCTTTTGCACAGCCAAGGAAGCTATAAACAAATGAAAAGACAACCTACGGACTGGGAGAAAGCATTTGTCAAAGATGAGACTTACAAGGGATTAATCTCCAAAGTATACAAACAAGTCATACAGCTCAATATCAAAAAACAAACAACCCAATCAAAAAATGGGCAGAAGATCTAAAGAGACATTTTTCCAAAGAAGACATACAGATGGCCAAAGGCTCATGAAAAGATGTTCAACATCACTCATTATTAGAGAAATGCAAGTCAAAACTACAATGAGGTATCACCTCACACTGGTCAGAATGGCCATCATCAAAAAACCTACAAACGATAAATGCTGGAGAGGGTGTGGAGAAAAGGGAACCCTCCTACACTGTTGGTGGGAATGTGAACTGATACAGCCACTATGGAGAACAGAATGGAGGTTCCTCAAAAAACTAAAAATAGAGCTACCATATGATCCAGCAATACTACTTCTGGGCATTTATCTGGAGAAAACCATACTTCAGAAAGATGCATGCACCCCAATGTTCATTGCAGCACTATTCACAATAGCCGAAACATGGAAGCAACCTAAATGTCCATCGACGGATGAATGGATAAAGAAGATGTGGTACATATATATAATGGAATATTAGTCATTAAAAAGAACGAAATAATGCCCTTTGCAGCAACATGGATGGATCTAGAGATTATCATACTAAATGAAGTAAGTCAGACAGAGAAAGACAAACATCATATGATATCGCTTATAGGTGGAATATGAAAAAAGGTACAAACGAACTTATTTACAAAACAGGAATAGACTCACAGATATAGAAAACAAACTTATGGTTATCAATGGGAAGAGAGGCGGGGAGGGATAAATTAGGAGTTTGGGATTAACAGATACACACTACTGTATATAAAACAGATAAACAACAAGGACCTATTGTATAGCACAGGGAACTATATTCAATATCTTATAATTATAATGAAAAAGAATCTGAAAAAGAATATATATATATATATATATATATATAACTGAATTACTCTGCTGTACACCTGAAACTAACACAACATTGTAAATCAACTATACTGCAATTAAAAATAAATAACAAACAAATAAACAAGATGGTTCCCTAGGCAGGTGCCCCAAGGTATCGGGGGCGACGCAGAGCAGAGAAGAGAAAACAGAGGGTCAGCACTCCTGCCACCGGGGTAACAGAGACCTCTCAGGAGAGTACTGACAGCCAGCAGCAGGGCTGCCCTTGGGGGCAGGGGCTTACTTTCCCCCACAAGGCCCTTTGGACCCGTAAAATGTTGCACTAAGTCCCCGAATCACCTACCCCCCAAAATAAGTGAGCCCGATAGCTGTATTTTAATTCTTAAAAGAACTGATGCAGCTCGAGCTTCTGAAACTTTGCCATGAGTGTTAGCGAATCCAGCAAAGTATATCATTTTTTTTTTTTGACTGTCATAGCATCAGATTCATATAAACTACGGGTCAGAAGAGCAAGCCTTGCTTCTGCTTGGTCTACAGAGCAGAAAGGTGCAGGGCTCAGGATCTGAAGTGCATTTCAGAGAGGGGCCTGGAATCCGGTCACAGCACACAAGGCCACCCCGAGTGACACTGGGGACAATAGCTGTAATGCTGCCAACTGGCAGCGTGTCCTGTGTTGGGATGATTCCGCCAGTTCTGACCAGCATAGACGCTGAGCTTACTCTTAGATGTCACGGCCCTTTCAATACATCAGTCTAACCCTACCCCCAAGCCCTGCCTTGTCCACCGCCTTGACAATTTGGGGGCAAACAAATAATCTTATTTTTAAGTCTTTTAATTCAGTGCTCCATCAGTTCACACTTAGCAAAAAGCCCTGACATGTGAAGCCCTTCTAAGCGCTTGCCGGGGAGGTGTCGTCTCGGCCTAGAAATGTCTCGGGGGAGCTCTCAGTCCCAGCTCAGCCTGGAGACCCTAAGTGATCCTCCTGTGGAAGATCTATTTCTGAGCTGTATTCCCCCCTTCCAGAGTCCTCCACACGCCGATCCAGCAAACCCAGGATTCACACATCCTAAGTCACTCTCCAGGGTGGTGTTATTAGGTGTTCACTCTCATTCCCATGGGAGATGACAAGGGTTCATCTAATGGTGACCATCAGGCCACGGGGGCTGGAAAAGAGGAGATGCTCCAGGAGGCCACTGTGCATCCCTCCCCTGGGACCAGGGCCGGAGCTTCAAGTAATCTTCCACCCACAGTGCCTGCGATGAATACACAGTCAGGGCTGCAAACCTTCTCATGTTATTCTTGGCCAGTAGCACAAGGTGAAAGGTGACCAGGTTACACGACCACACAACTGAACAGTGACCGCCATCTAGGTTAACTTAATGTCACGCTGCTAGGAGACCCTCTAATTCCAGGGCTCTGACTGCCTAAGGCTGGATCTGGTAAAAGCAACCTTGGAATTTTAAGCTTCTTGAAGATGTGCGCCTTTTTGTTGCCTTAAGGGTCCCGGGGCAGGGGATTAGATTGGGTTTATTGTATCTAGTTTAGTTACAGGAAGTGTCCATAGCTTCAAAATAACCCAAATAAATTAACTTTAAATACATCAGTTTTAATTAAAAAATAAAGTCTTCAGGGGCTTTCCTGGTGGCACAGTGGTTGAGAGTCCGCCTGCTGATGCAGGGGACATGGGTTCGAGCCCCGGTCCAGGAAGATCCCACATGCTGCAGAGCAACTAAGCCCATGCGCCACAGCTACTGAGCCTGTGCTCTAGAGCCCGCGAGCCACAGCTACTGAGCCCACGAGCCACAACCACTGAAGCCCACACGCCTAGAGCCCATGATCCGCAACAAGAGAAGCCACCGCAATGAGAAGCCCGTGCACCGGAATGAAGAGTAGCCCCCGCTCGCCGCAACTAGAGAGAGCCCACGCACAGCAACGAAGACCCAGTGCAGCCAAAAATAAATGAATAAAAAGTCTTCCCTGATAAAGAATTGCAACGTT
The DNA here is from genome assembly GCF_025265405.1 of Mesoplodon densirostris. Classification (NCBI taxonomy): domain Eukaryota; kingdom Metazoa; phylum Chordata; class Mammalia; order Artiodactyla; family Ziphiidae; genus Mesoplodon; species Mesoplodon densirostris. The sequence goes on along the minus strand of NC_082669.1, from coordinate 7,277,010 downwards.
TTCTTCTTGGTGTAACTTGCTAACTCCCCACGGAGGGAGAGACGTTGCTCCCTCTGAGGAAGCATCTATTTTCTTCTATTCCAAGGACCCAGATTCCAGTGAACTAAGGGAAGAGTCCACACTGCCGGGTCACAAGACAACCGAGACCACGCCACAGGACGATGCTCGGAGGGCCTTTCCCAGGCAGTAAAAAGGAAAACGTCAGCCACCAAGGGACCTCCCTGCACTTGGGATCTTTCATTCAACCTGGGTCTTCACGTTTCCCACGACAGCCACACTGACTGTTCTTCTAGTACCCTGAAGCTCCCCCGACATGTCCTGATGCCCGCCCCCTCCCCGGGCAGAGAATGTAAACCCCTCCAGGGCGGTCAGGGGGCCAGCCAGCCCGCTGCTCCCTCCAGGCCCCCCGCCCCTCTGTGCTCCTGGCCTCAGGCCAAGGGGCCAACAAGTGTGCCTGTGCTTTTCCCGCTTTAGGAAGGACTGGGTGCGGGGCAGGTGGGGCGGGGGGCGGAGGGTGGGGTACTTTTTTATTCCAATATGGCTGGAAACAACCTAAATGCCTGGCTCTAGGGACATGTGCGCAGGTCAGTATGTGTGCGTGTAAGTACACGGACCCCACTTACGTGCGCACATGCCATCGGGGTACCTGTGGGAGTTGATGTACACGGGGTGGTGGCCACGAACAGGATGCTGCTTGGACGTTTCTACTCTGTGGGAAAACCCCGAACCCCCAAGGTTATCCTTTCTATCCTGCAGGCCCGTTCTCCTCCTTGCTTTCCCAAATCCACCTGCCAGACCTCTGCTCCTGAACGGGCTCTGCCGGGCCAGGGAAACAGGTCAGGCCCCGGTCCCACCCACATCGCCGCAGCCCCTGCCTCCTGGGACCCCAGGAGGTCACGTCCACTGCTGCCCTCCTCCCCCACCGGCCCCTGCCCCCATCTCCTTAGCGGGTGACTCCCAAGTCCTCTAAATAGCGGGGGTTCCAGCACCCATGGCTCAGACCTCCTCCCTCCCTCCCTGGGCTCACCCATCTTCACCACCGTAAATCCATCGGAAGCCATGGGCGCTCTCGCCAGGCCTCCACCGCCAACTCGCCCTGAATTCTACGGCCACGTACACAACTGCCCTGCCCCCCACCACTCAGCTGTGCGCCGGCCTCTCAGACCCAAGTGTTCAAAGTCAAAGTCCCGGTCCTCCGGCAGTCACCACTTCTGCATCCCAGCAGAAACGCCTCCGTCTGCTTGCTCGGCCAGACTGGGATGCCACCCTGATTCCACCTTCTTCCACAAACCCCTGCAATGGATCCAGACGCCAACCACTTCCCCCGACGGTGTCTGGTCCAAGCACACCATCCTGCTGCTGGGCTTCTCGGCGCGCTTCCAGGGACCCGCATCTCTCTCAGAGTTAGAGTGATGTCCTCAAGATAGGCTCTGCATCCCCACCAGCCTCCGCTGGGATGACGTGGGAGGGGAGGAGGGGAAGGCACGGAGGAGGGTCGGGGAGAAGGACTGACCAGAGGACCACAGAAGAGGTCAGACCAGGTATGAGAAGTATGCCTTCCCACTTCTACTCAGGAGAACAGCTCTGCTGGATCAAAGCCTCAGAGGAGTGCAGGAGGAAAAGAACACCACTTGGCTTCGCATAAAACCCACTGAGTCCACTGTGAGGTCTTTTCACGGTAAAGGGACATGGGCGGCGGGCATGCTGCCCTGTGAAGAGCAAGGACAAGTGGGCAGAGTCGTGCCCCCCGCCCATGACCCGGAGGAGATTCCGGTCCCGCTCTCCGTCGTGCCACCCTGAGTGACGGACCGCTGACACGGGGCGGGGCTGTCACCACCACTGCCCTGCGCTTCAAATCCATGTGAAAGACCGGATCACTCACTGCTTCCTCACACCATTTCCAGCTATTTTAAAACGCAGCCTATATTTACCCCAGGTAAAGTCTTCCCAGTTTAGATACAAACTAGCCCCAAATGTTAGAGGAAAATTTATCCGAAGGGTTTCATCTGCAAGAGATGAGCTAAATGTATGTACCCAACTCACAGAAAACAGGACCCAGGAGAGGTCCTCTGGCCTCTGTGTGCAGATGTGAATAACCTGCTACCTGGGCAGGGGGGGGGGGGTGCAGGGGGAGGGGTGCAGGGCAGAAGCAGACCCCCATTAACAATAAACACATCGCCCTCCCCATCCTCGGAGGTCCCGGGGAGCTGGGTAGTTAACGAAGTCCCGGGCAGGCAGGTGGGCGGGTGGCAGGTGGGGCTGCCTGGAGTAGCACAGTGTCTGGGGGACGGGGGGTGCACAACCAGGAGGGGACACCCGAGGGCTCCAGGAAGCCTGCCCAGGCCCCTGCCCAGACTCACTCGGCAGACACTTGACACCACACGCTTCCCGGCCCCCGAGCCCTGTGCAGGCGCCCCGGGCAGCGGTGCGACATGGACGGTACACGCCGACCTGCACATCATCCCACGAGGTCGGGATGGACACGAATAAGGACTGCGGTGTGCAGGGAAGGCTGCCTGGTGGCTGCGCGGGTTGAGTTTGGGCAAGTGGAAGAAACTGGGGAGAGGTAGACAGGCAGAGGATGGAGCACCGACGGTCGAGGCCGGTCCAGGGAAAACACAACGGCATCCATTCCAGCCACAGGCTCTGAGGTCAAACAATGCTGCTTTCACGGACAAGGCAAAAGGGGAAAAGCTGCTGGGGCACTTCTTTCAAAAACATCCTGCAAAACCACAACTTCCGCTTTAGGAAGCAGTGCTAAATTAAAATACATATTTGAAAAACCTCTTGTTTTCTCCCTCAGAATAGGTGGAATGGGTTCACACTCTACCACCTAGATGAAGCTAAAAATTCTTCAAACTCCAACGTTCTAGATATTGACAAACATATTCATCTATTTTGTATGAAATTTGGCTTTGGATTACAAAATCCTTTATTGTATAATTACGAAATGGAATTTTAAATTGTTTTGTTTCAAAACAAAAAAAGATTTGTATCTACTCTGGTCATGCCACGCCCACATTATCAGAGTCACTAAAAATAGGCACAAGGAATTTTTCTTCTGGGGTTCGCATAATTCGCAGGATCTGTCATTTTCAAGGCAATATTTTCCTCCATTGGTTCTAAGAACTGCAATAGCTAAGAAAGTAATACTCTCCTGATGAAGTCACCCAAATCCATCATGTGCCCTCTGGGCCTCACACACCAACTCGTGTGTCTAAGGAGTAATTCGTCAAAATAGCCCTCAACAGTACAAAGAAACAGCACCTTTGAAATGCTCCCTCTGCCCTCCTCCATCCCATCTTCGGGCCACAGTGCTGTTATTTCTGAAAGCATGAAGTGCCTTTAAATGGAGCTCTTTTATCAGTTTGTACTTATCACAAACCTCATTGCATGTGATTACATTCCTCCATCTTCCTTTGATTGAGACTCTAACCTGAAATAAACCAATCCTCCTTTCAACTAAGAATGGACTGTAAAGGCCTGTGGACCCCGGGACTTGTGACTAATATTGCCACCCGGCTCCCCCACTCGCAGGAAGAAAAAAAGGAAAATCTGTTTCTGGAAAACAGCTGGACTGTCTGGCCTGCAGACTACCCGGGAGGCCGGTGGCCGCTCTCCATGGGGAAGCTCCCTAGAAGGAGCCCCCTCCTCTGCTACCCAGGGAGCCAAGCTCCCCCAGGAGGTACCACAGCAGAAAGGCCATTGCAAAACTTCGAAGATGACCATGAGCAACATCTTGGGAAATGTGGCTCTGACCACTCATATGTCAAACCTATTTGGAAAGCTGAATGCATGACCATCATTGGATAAGGACCAAAGATCAAAAACAGGAAGCTTCCTTACTGCGTCTCTTCTCGTTTCTACCTGAGCAGGTGCACACGTGAAGGTTCCCACTGCCATTCTTCTTCAAGCCTCCACTGCCGGGCAGCCCTGTTCAGCAGAAGCTTCCATGGTTACAAACAGGTCGAGATATTGAGACATCGAGCAGGGCTAGGGTATGCTTGCCTTAATTCCAAATAACCAACCACAGGCAGAAATACACAGGTAGTTCTCAGGCTTAGGGTCGGTCCACTCCCCAACATGTGGAGCCAAGTCAAGCCCACTGTCAAGGCCAGAAGGGCTAAGTTTTTTTTTTTTTGCGGTACGCGGGCCTCTCACTACTGTGGCCTCTCCCGTTGCGGAGCACAGGCTCCGGACGCGCAGGCTCAGCAGTCATGGCTCACGGGCCCAGCCGCTCCGCGGCACGTGGGATCTTCCCAGACAGGGGCACGAACCCGTGTCCCCTGCATCGGCAGGCGGACTCTCAACCACTGTGCCACCAGGGAAGCCCAGGGCTAAGTTTTTATAACACAAAGACCCACAAGTCCCCAGTCTAATGTTGCTGGCCGCTTTCCTAGGAGGACAAAGACAGCAGACACCCGAGATGATGGATCTCTCCAGGCCGCAGACTCTGCCTGCACGGACCTCCGTGTCCCGTCCCGTGATAATTTGCTGCTGATGGGGACGGGCCCTCCCAGACCACAGTCTGGGCTATCTGAAAAGAAAGCTAAGATAAGTTCTCTATGCTCCCAGGAATCATCTCTAACCACCTGAAACATGAGTAAAGTCAACAAAATAAGGGTCGATTCAGGGCATCCACAGTGCTTTGGCCCCTAACACTACAGTCAGACTCGGCAAGAATTAGAGAGGTGGGGCTTCCCTGGTGGTGCAGTGGTGAAGAGTCCACCTGCCAACGCAGGGGACATGGGTTTGAGTCCTGGTCCAGGAAGATCCCACATGCCGTGGAGCAACTAAGCACGTGCGCCACAACTACTGACCCTGCGCTCTAGAGACTGCAAGCCACAACTACTGAGCCCGTGCGCCACAACTACAGAAGCCCACGTGCCTAGAGCCTGTGCTCCGCAATAAGAGAAGCCACCGCAATGGGAAGCCCGCACACGGCAACGAAGAGTAGCCCCTGCTCATCGCAACTAGAGAAAAGCCCACGAGCAGCAACGAAGACCCAACACAGCCAAAATTAAATAAATAGATAAATAAATAAAATTTAAAAAAAAAAAAGAATGAGAGAGGTGGAGGTCCACACATGTCTAGAGCTGTAACTGAGGGGACCTCTCTGTCTTGGTGCCTCGTCCCTGCCTCAGCCGGCCTTGGACATCGTCTTCCTGACCAGTCCTACCCCTGCTCTCTCCCTGACCAGAAGGCAGACGACCGAGCCGGCAGACCCACAGCCATGCCCCAAACCAGACAGCCCAGACCTCGGCAGGAGGAGACGAGGTCCAGAAGGGAGGATGGAAGGAGGGCGGGGCCTCCTACGCGCCCAGAAGGAAGGACCCGCGCGGTGAAGAGTGCAGCTGTATCGGAACCGCAAAAGACCCGGAAACGGTGCAAAGGTCTACTGACAGGTGGATGGATAAAACCATTGTGATGGAGTCACACAAAGGAACACTGCTCAGCAATAAAAAGGAACACGTTTTTGCTACAACAGAGATGCATCTCAAAATAATGATGCTGAGTGAGAGAGGCCAGACAAAATAAATCAGTCGCCTTTATGTAACATTCTAGAAAATGCAAACTCATCTATTGTATCAGTTTTCGGTTACAAATACATTTTAGCAATACGAGATCAGTGAATAGTGGGGATGGGCTGTATCTAGTTTTATTGGTGCCTCGGTGTCCTCGTCTATAAAATGGGTAGAGTTTATACCCACTTCAAAGGCTGCTGTGAAGACCCCACGCGTTAAGCTACAGAACCCCCCGCGAGAGCCCCGATACACGTGTGCACAGGGCACTGTATTCCTGCTGTGGTCCTTTGTGTCACTGTCATCTGGTCTCTGCATAGAGCACATGCTCTGCACGGCTATCTACTGCCTGCAGCCCCCACTATCTGTGGACAGTGCAAGGACCAGGCCAGGCATGACTCCACCACGTCCGGTGACATCAGGGGCGCCCCAGAGAGGCCGAACCTGAGCTGAGAACACTGGGTTTAGATCCCTATTACTTATCGCAAATAACACATCAACTGCTTTTTGCCTGTAGCACACTTTGTCCAAATTTAACTTTTGTTTCTATTTTGCGGTACGCGGGCCTCTCACTGCTGTGGCCTCTCCCGTTGCGGAGCACAGGCTCCGGACGCGCAGGCTCAGCGGCCATGGCTCACGGGCCCAGCCGCTCCACGGCACGTGGGATCTTCCCGGACCGGGGCACGAACCCATGTCCCCTGCATCGGCAGGCGGACTCTCAACCACTGCGCCATCAGGGAAGCCCCAAATTTAACTTTGACATTGACTGTCACTGCTTAAAAGCACGAAGCTTCAAGAAATAATGCCTGTTACCTTACACTTAAATACTCAAAGAGCCAGCATTCTCAGCAATTTATCAATACTTAATATTTTAGAGGACACGTTGAGTTGTCTTGAGAAGCTCTTGCTTTGTAGCTATACTGGTCGTCGCCAAAATAAGGACACCGAGGTTTCCTGAGTGGCGATCAGGTCTTCTCCCAACTCTAATGAACGGAAACACTGGCAAGAAATAGCTTCTGGCTTTGAGCCGGGGAACGGCGGCAGCAATGAACTCGCAGCTCGAAAAGAAATGCGAGCCTGATGAGTTATCAGCCGTTATTCCAGTCTGAGTCCTGAGGATTAAAAACTGCCCACTTTACAAACACTGGGCTTCTAACAGGTATTGGCAGAATTCTGACATTTAGCTTCATCTTTCAGCTGAACCTCCCAAGCAGCCAATGACTCATCTCTGACCCTCCTCCTGAAACTCAACCACTGTGTGGGGATAAGAGATTCTGAAGAGGAAACCTTGAAAGCCAAAGTGGAGAGATCCAATCCCAGAAAGGATGGACACAGCACTGCTACCAGCAGAGGAAGTCTGCAAGGGGTGGAGGGAACAGCAGCCTGGGGGCCTCAGGACACGAGGAAGAGCCCAGCGGTGAGGGCCTGGGCTTCTTTATCACCCCCAGGACAGCACGTGTGAGGAGTCTCCAGCCAGGAACCACCCACAGGCTCAGTCAACAGAAGTGCCAAGACAAAACACTAATTCAAAAAGATACATCCACCCCTATGTTCACAGCAGCACTATTTACAGTAGCCAAGACATGGAAACAACCTAAATGTCCATCGACAGATGAATGGGTAAAGAAGATGTGGCACATATATACAACGGAATATTACTCAGCCATAAAAAAGGAATGAAATAATGCCATTTGCAGCAACGTGGATGGACTAGAGATTGTCATACTAAGTGAAGTAAGTCAGAAAAAGACAAATATCATATGATATCGCTTATATGTGGAATCTAAAATATGATACACACGAACTTATCCACGAAACAGAAACAGACCCACAGACATAGAGAACAGATTTGTGGTTGCCAAGAGGGAGAGGGGGTGGGGGAAGGAAGGATTGGGAGCTTGGGATGAGCAGATGCAAACTATTATATATAGGATGGATAAACAACAAGGTCCTACTGTAGAGCACAGGGAACTATATTCAATATCCTGGAACAAACCATAATGGAGGGCTTCCCTGGTGGCGCAGTGGTTAAGAATCCTCCTGCCGGGCCTCCCTGGTGGTGCAGTGGTTGAGAGTCCGCCTGCCGATGCAGGGGACACGGGTTCGTGCCCCGATCCCGGAGGATCCCACATGCCGCGGAGCGGCTGGGCCCGCGAGCCATGGCCGCGGGGCCTGTGTGTCCGGAGCCTGTGCTCCGCAGCGGGAGAGGCCACAGCAGTGAGAGGCCCGCGTACAGCAAAAAAAAAAAAAGAATCCTCCTGCCAATGCAGGGGACACGGGTTCAAGCCCTGGTCTGGGAAGAGCCCACAGGCCGTGGAGCAACTAAGCCCGTGTGCCACAACTATGGAGCCTGCGCTCTAGAGCTCACGAGCCACAACTATTGAGCCTGTGTGCCACAACCACTGAAGCCCATGCTCCGCAACAAGAGAAGCCAACACAATGAGAAGCCTGTGCACCGCAAGGAAGGGTAGCCCCCGCTCGCCACAACTAGAGAAAGCCCGTGCACAGCAATGAAGACCCAACGCAGCCAAAAATAAACGAATAAATAAATTTATTTTTTAAAAAACCATAACAGAAAAGAATATGAAAAAGAATATATTTATATGTATATTTTTTAAAAAAGAAAAGCTTCAAGAAAGCCTGTTCCCACCACTAAAGAACCTAGAAAAGGATGCCCAACAGAACCAGAACCTTTTCTTTTTTTTTGCAGTACGCGGGCCTCTCACTACTGTGGCCTCTCCCGTTGCGGAGCTCAGGCTCCGGACGCACAGGCCCAGCGGTCATGGCTCACGGGCCCAGCCGCTCTGCGGCATGTGGGATCTTCCCGGACCGGGGCACGAACCCGCGTCCCCTGCATCGGCAGGCGGGCTCTCAACCACTGCGCCACCAGGGAAGCCCCAGAACCAGAATCTTTTCAATGACACCCACACTACTCCAACCACAGGGCAAAGAAGTGCTCCCACCCACCCCCGTCTCAGCAGGAGGCAGGAGCCAACCGCCCTCCCCTCCCCGCCCTGGCTTGGAGGAAGCAGGCGGCCACACTCAGATCCTCTGCGTGATGCCAGCCGGCCGGGTAGAGGCTGATCTACCTCCCACCTGGAGGAAGCAGACACCCAACTCCCCTGCAGGGGCAGTGCCAGCTTTGCCTCCAGCCCTGCCCACGCCAGGGGAACAGGGGGTGAGAGGAGGGGCCAACTGGCATTTCTTCCCCCTTCCCCGTCTTCTGGGCCAGCAGGGTCCGTTGGGAACTGCGTTGCACCCGAGCACCTGCACCCGCTCTCGGGGGCCCAGGGGCGCGGTGCTCTGGGGAGGCGTCAGGGGGGCTGAGGAGCTGGACTCACACCCAGGAGCGGTGAGGGGCGTGGTCAGCAGGGGGCACCCAGGGCCCTGAGACCCTGCAAGGCCCGTGTCTGCACGTCAACAGGGAAGCTCCCCGGCAAGGTTACACAGGCTCCAGTCACCCCGCGGAAACCCAGGGTGCCCGGGACACGAGTGAAACCCACCTGTCGTACCAAGAACACGGGTAACTGCAACTCACGTGAGAAAAGACAGTCGAGAGAAGCAGCCCTGGGAGGACCTCAGAGCAGCTTTCATAAACATGCTTCCACGAGAATCACAAACACTCTCGAAAACAAAGCAAGCTGAAGGGCTACATCTCCAGGCGACTCCAAAGCAGGGAGAAACTGATTATTTCTCTTCCTTCAATCTTAGCGACTTTTAGATTCTTTCCATCAGAGAATAATGTGCTAAGATAAGACCCCAACATATCTGGACCCAACAGAGCAAATCAGACATTTACTGAGATCCTGCCACGTGCAAGGTTGCACTGGCTGAGCAGGGTCACGGAGACGCCTCGCGAGCCTTGCTCTCTGGTTCAACCCAGCGATGCGGAGAGGCACAGGCAACATCACCAGCTCAGGGCAAGAGGGGTTAAATACCCAAAATGAGACAGAAAGAAAACAATATGGGTGCTCCAAAGAACACGGGTACGGTGTAGACAGCAGACACACAGTGAACGGGAGAAATGAGGGATGGGAAACAGAGAAGCAGAAATACAAGTGTCAGGGGAGCGTGTTGATTCAGAAGCCAAAATACAAGAGGATGCCGAGAAAGGAAGGAAAGAAAGCACAACGCCAAAGTGCACGAGAGTCTCTTAAAGATCTGTTCACGGTGAGCTGACGCAAGGACCGCAACAGCGGTACGGCACACTGGGATTTTCTGCCCTTGAAAAGAGGACGGCAGAGGCCATTCCATTTTTAGTTAGATTCTGAGAATGTTCTGGCGTAAACGATACTGTAAATGGGAAGGAATGACTGATCAGTGCAAATGGGCAGAGAAATGGTTTCTACCCTTGGCTAAACCCTGTCTTGCTAAATCAGTTAAAATAACTGCAACAATAACTAGCCCTCCTCTGACTGCATCTCAAGGGCAATAGGGCCACCGAGAGGGGCGCCCTCCTGCTGTCCGCACTGCTGGGGGCAGGACCACCTCTGCTGGCCACGGCGGGAGGGTGCTCACCAGAGGCTGGGCCCTTGGCGGGGCCGCTGCAGGGACGCCTAGCTTGGAGATGCGATGCTCTGACCCAAGACAAACCCTAGAAGTTCTCCAGTGAGAACAAAACAAGCAACCAAAACATGGGGCCAGAGGACGGCAAAGCCGGGGTCCCAGGGGGCCGCAGCCCTGAAGGAAACACTCAGAAGCCTCTTTGGGACACGAGGTGGGAAAACGGAAATCGCACCCCATGACCCCAAATCACGCGGGTCTCCTGACATGCCGTGAACCCTGCTGCCGTCAGATCCCCCTCCCCACGTCACCACCCCCGGACCCGTGATTCCCATGGTGGGCTCAGCTACGTCCAGGCGCTGGGTGCCCTGGCCGGACACTGCGTAACAAGCCTGTGGTGACAATAACCACTTCTCTAATTAGCCTCCAAATGGTCCCTCTCGGACCCTCTTAGTTTGCGATGCAGCATCTTTCTGACACTCCAGGGGACCAGGTTCCACCCAACTCACAGATCCAACAGAACGTGAGTGTTGTTCTGTTTTGTTTTGTTTTGAACACATTTATTTCTTTTCACTTATTTTATTTTTGGCTGCGTTGGGTCTTCGTTGCTGCACGCGGCTCGCTCTAGTTGTGGAGAGCAGGGGCTACGCTTTGTTGCGGTGCACAGGCTTCTCATTGCAGTGGCTTCTCCTGTTGCGCAGCACGGGCTCTAGGTGCGCGGGCTTCAGTAGTTGAGGCACACGGGCTTCGGTAGTTGTGGCGCACGGGCTTAGTTGCTCCACGGCATGTGGGATCTTCCCAGACCAGGGTTCGAGCCTGTGTCCCCTGTATTGGCAGGCGGATTCTTAACCACTGCGCCACCAGGGAAGCCCCCAGAACATGAGTTCTTAATGGAGTCTTGCTACTAAGGTGTGTTCCGTGTCTGCACACCAAGGTGGCCCCGGCGCCTAGTCAGACCTGGTACCAACCACATGGGTGCTAACGAGGAACTTACAGAATGAGCAGAAAAAAGTCAGGGAAGTGAGAACAAATCTACTAGTGGTTTCAATCAAACACATTATTTAATGTGCTCAGGTAAGCAGAGTCTAACTTTGGTCCAATGTGCTCCCTTTACTGCAGGGGCTCATCAAGGATGCCAAGGGGCTCCACCCTGCCCCCCAGAGGCTGGCACTGCCTTGGAGGAGATGCACATTTCAGATGGCCAATAGCAATGGCCTGAGCGTGGAGCCCACCCTGCCCCCCAACTCTCTGTCTGGCCAGGTCTAAGGGTGCAGTGTGCAGCCACAGAATAATACAAACTGGCTTTAAAAAGTTGAAGACTTTCTCATCCCTGGGGAAGCCCATCACGAGAGGTGTCATGGTGACACAGGGAAGAAACAGGGGCACACTCACGCGGGGAGAGAGTCCAATTCAAGGAAGTGTTCTGGGGCTGAAAAAGTTTTGGAAATCCACTCCCCACCCCAGGGCAATCTTTGGGGCCACCCTTTAGTCACTGCACCTGTTGATCCCTCTGGGGACCGGGGCGGCCACAGACGCAGCTCCCCACCCTTGGGGGTCAGCGAGAGAAGCCCCGCGCGATGCCTTCCACACCAGCAGACACCACTGCTTAAACTGCGTTGATAATTAGATTTCAAGCCCCAAACAGGATTAACTGTGAAACGAGGCTTCATTTCAATGTTGTGTCCATGCCGAGAGGTCCCTGGCCAGGCCGTCAGAACCCACAGGCTCACGTCTTTGCATTTGACTGATCCGACCAGAAGAAGGATAGGAGGTGTAGGCTGGTCAGGTGCTCCAAGAAGTGGGGTCTCAGGGTGCTCAGGGGTGTTTCTGGCCTTTTTCAGACGTGTCTCTCTGACACTGTGAAGGCTCGCCAGAAACAAACACAGTCCCCACCCTCCAGGCATCTCAGGACCACTCAGAAGGGCTCAGGGTCACAGATGAAGGGAAAGCAGCATAAAGCAGCAGACAGCCAGCGCTAGAGCATCACCCAGACCCCACGCCGCAGGGATCTTCCCTGCGCACCATGCAGTCCACGCAGAGCCAAGACAAAGCCCCCGGTGGCCAGCACCCGCACCCTGGGCCTTGGACACCAAAGAGGTGGCGCTGTCATCAGCCACGAAGCGCGTGTGTTCACTATAATTCATTCTCCTGGGAGACTGGGCGCTTCTGTGACCTCTGTTCACCTCTGCTGGGAGAAGAGGGTAAAGCCCCCTGTTTCACAAAAAGCAGCCTGTCTGAAGGCACAAGCTGTTCACCACAAGGGCCATGAAAGTTTGAGAAATTCGAGAAGCCTCACTGACTAAGAATGTCACACCCCAGGAAAAAATCAACTGTCCTGACCACCATCTGGAGAGAAACACGGAAAGTTCACATGTGCACTTTTTGAACTTGGAACAGGTTATGTACAATGTTATTCAGCCTCTAAGATAAGGCTGACTCTTCAGGAAGCATCTGCTGAATGAAGCCAGTGAACACAAAGGATTAAAAACCCTTCTTTTCTGCTCTGTGGACAGTAAAGGAAACCCCGAGGGGAGTAAAAGGTCAGAAGGCAGGTAACAGAAAGGGAGAGGTGAAGAAATGAGATGCAAAAGGGAGAGGGAGAGGGCTTCCCTGGTGGCGCAGTGGTTGAGAGTCTGCCTGCCGATGCAGGGGACACGGGTTCGTGCCCCGGTCTGGGAGGATCCCACATGCCGCGGAGCGGCTGGGCCCGTGAGCCATGGCTGCTGAGCGGGTGCGTCCGGAGCCTGTGCTCCGCAGCGGGAGAGGCCACAACAGTGAGAGGCCCGCGTACCACAAAAAAAAAAAAAAAAAAAAAAAAAGGGAGAGGGAGGCAAGATGGACAGAGCCACAGCCTTCACACCAGCACCGTGGGCCCCAATTCCCCAGCCCCGTCAGCCACTTGGTCTGCGGTTCCCCTCTGTCAGGGGGCAAATTCAAAAAGCACCATGTTAAAAGTCCTAACATCTGGGACCTCAGAATGCGACTGTGCTTGAAGACAGGATCTTTAAAGATGTAATTAAGGTAAAACGCGGTCTTCACAGGGGCCCTGATCCCATATATGACCGGTGTCCTTATAAGAGATGTAAGGACACAGGGAGATGATGGCCATCCACACACCCAGGACAGAGAACTCAGAAGAAACCAGCCCTGCCCACACCTGGAGTTTGGACTTCTGGCCTCCAGGATTGTGAGCCAGAATGTGGTATTTGTTATGGCGGCTGAGCTGACTGATACACTCTCCAGTAGCCGCCATGCTCCCCGGAGCAAAGGCTCCCGCAGGTGCCTTTGCTGGAAGACCATTCCAGCCTCAGTTCTCTAACTACCATCTCAGACCCACCAACAGCAACATAAGAATCCAGCCGCCCGGGCTGGGCTCAGAGAGAAGGTCCGTCCACAGAGCGGCCACCTCCGGAAGCAGGGGGGCAGGGGGGCCGGCACCTGCCTGAGACCTTCATGATATATGTGCCCCCAGTGCAATGCTAGAAGTAGACAGACCCCCAAACACAGGGCTGGAAAACAGTCTGAGTACGGCCCTCATCCCGGTTCTGTTCTGGCCCAGCTCTAAAACTACCAGCTGCCAACTCTCGAGGGCTCATCTCAGAATAACCTGGGAGCAGACCATCACCCACTTTGCGGAAAGCAAGGGGGCTGGAGTGAGCGAGCAGAAGGGCAGGCGGCACAGAGCGGGGTCTGCAGGGCCTGGACCAACCCCCTCGAGACCTCCCACCCACACCCACCTCAGCTCAAAGACGGGAAAGGGGGGAAGCCACAGAGCAGGGGGAGGCTCCCTGCAGAAACCCTGAAAGGAAGCGCCTAGTGAAATGCCTCTGCCTGCATTTACTGATGCAATAAGATGCATTTACCGATCTCCCCTTAATCAACAGTGAACAGACCCGTCCCCTGCAAAGAAACCAAACAGAGCTTACCTGTCGGGGGTTTTCTGGGGCTCTGGGTGTCTGGTGGCCGCCTGGCTGGACCGAGAGGACCCAGGTGAGAAGCGGCGGCTGGTCACGGTCACGGTCACGGGGCCATCACCCCCCGCAGCCCCCTCCTCGGGCTCAGCATGGTGCCCAGCTCCAAAGCTGAAAGGCAAAGAGGCTGTCACTGAATGCGCTGAACTTGCACAAATGTGAACTGTATATGCCCTGCACCCAGGAATACAAGTTTTTAAAAAGGCCTCCAGAAGTTGTTTTTTTTCGAGGAAACCGTCTAAAAGACAGGCTCTTTGATTTGAAAGAAGTCCACAAGAAGCAGGTTTCTAGATGCCCCGTCAACTGACTGCAGGGACAAACGCCCACAGACGCCAGAAGAGCCACGCGAGGCCACTGGTCCCAGGTCACTGCCCTCGAGTTTCCCCTCCAACCCCCCCCTTACCCCCCGAAGCAGGCGGGTAGGGAACGGGCAGGCCTCCACCCACTTGCAAGGCCAAGTTTACCTGTCAGGCACGCTTAGGGCCCAGATCACAGCCCACGTCCTTCCCAGGTCCTCCCAGGCTGCAGCCCTCACACCACCCCACAGGGACCATCCTCATCTCAGACCAGGTTCCGGCCCACAGTTCTGGAAGGCTCTGCACGTGGCCCCTGCATGTTCCAAGGGAGGGAGTTCGAATCCTGTCTATTTCCTTCGATCCAAGGATCCAACTGCTATTTCTGGGGGCCAAGGCAGTGTTCTAGGGGTGGAGGAGACAGTGGAGACCAAGACAAAAGCTCGCCCTGCTGCAGGGGGGTGTCTGCTCACCCAGGCACCGCCACAGGGCAGAGGGCAGACAGCCCGCCACCCGGAGGATTTTAGCTCACGGCCCTGGAGCACCGCTGAGCCTCCCCAAGCCCAAATGAAACGCGCTCACCCGAGGACTTAGCAGGGAGATCGGCACAGAGCAAAGGCTCCGTGGACGGGAGTCCTGAGCACCGCTGTGCCTGTTTATCTGAGACGGTCACTGCTTGTGATATGGTGTCCTTGGGTGGAGAACACATCACTCAGGGAAGTCAAACTAACCCTGATCATTCAACAAGTGGAAGCAAAACCCACCCTGCCTCCGACCTGACACGGAAGACGTCATGGGTCCAGAATGTAGAAAACCACTGCAGAAGGTCCTGCTGGGCACACCGGCTAAGAATCAGGCATGGGAGCCAGAGAGCCTGGGCCGCCTCCTGACCTCACCCCATCTCAGCGGGTGACCTGTGGGTGGATCACCGAACTCCCTAAGCCTCAGGGTTCCCGGCTACAAAATCGGCACCAAGATAGTATATCCCTCCAGGGCTTTTATGAGGATGAAGTGAAGGCATGCATGTAAAGACTTAGGATCCAACACATAGTAAAAGTGAGACAAATGCTAGTTAACGTGACTAGGACATGTCAAACAAGGCTCCCACTGCCAGGTGCTAAACATGTCAGCTACCTGCAAGTTGCAAAGGCTGATGTTGAGAGGTGATGCTGACCTTTTAGGGTCAAAAGGGGAGACACCTGACACAAGATTATTTGACTGCTCAAAGCTGAATATCACCTGTACAAGCAAAGGCACTGAATGAAAGGTCCTCCAAGACTTTGTAAGTCTGGAAAGTGTTATAAGGTTTATGTCGAGTGGAACATCTCTAAATTCGAGTAGCTAAGCTGACCACAAGTTTTACAAAAAAAAAAAAAAAAAGGCTCATGGTCACACAGGTGTGAGGGTCTTTGAACGACAACGCGCTGGTGTGTCCGGCAAGGTCACCAGGTCACATAACAACAGTGTATCATACATGCCTGCCATCACCTCTAACCATCTCATTCTGAGAGGTCTCCCTCGTCTCCAGAGAACTAACCTTTGCCTGGAGGCCCATCCAAATACCCCAGGACCAGCTCCAAAAGCATCTTTCAGGCCTACGCCTTCCAACTGACAACATACGTTTGGGAGGTTTATTTTTTATAATGGGCAAAATAAGTTAATCCACAATTAAAGAAAAATGACATATAGTTGCCTGTCAAGCTGCTCACCACTTCAACCATTTTTGTCTACTTTTAAGAAAGTGGATATTGCACTTTACAGCAGACAAAAAAAAGGCAACGTGATTCTTGAACCTGATGAACTGAAAAGAGTTACTGAGGTATAGCACCTCATCAGGAACAAACCTCTAGGGGCTGTTCCCGTGGCCCCATCCGGCACCCACAGCTGGGACCTCCGCCTCCCACACCTCCCGCCAAGCACAGCCCCAAAGGCGTCCTGCGGGGACCTGGCCGGCTGCACCCACACCCACAGAAGTGATGGAACTCTCTGGGCGCTGATTGCTGATCAGGCAAAACAGCGCTTCTCACGCAGTTTCACAGGCACACACGACATAAACTTGAAATCTTAAAGAATATACGAACTTGGGCAAAAAGAAATGTCTTAACTTACTTTGAAAATATTTCAGGAACAAAGGACCTCTTGATGTCTGTTGAGTGGCTCTGATATCTTCCAGAAATTCCTGAGTTAATACAAAGTTTTCCTTCTGTCTAGCTTTCTCACACTAAATATTTAGAGTCATAACAGTGACTATTTAGACACTCAACAAATCCCAAGTTTCATGATGAGGCTATTCAGCCTGTTTGGCATGAAGTCTGGGGCCTCTCACAAAAGGGGAGAGAATACCTTTCATCAAAAAACTTAAATTCAGTATTTTACTGATCTCACAGGCCACTGTTTTCACAGAGTAAGAAGGCGCTTATGAAGACAAACGGAGACCTACATGAATGAAAGGGAATCGAAGAAAAGGCAAAGTTCTGTAAGTAATTAGAACGTTTCAGAATGCTGTTGCCAGACCCTGTGCTCAGCTTAAAGGAGAATCACAGTTAAAGCGGAGGACGTGCACCGGGACGGGACCTGCATCCCAGCGATGCCACAGATGCTTCCCGGGCAGAGACGAAAGAACGTTGAGGAGGAAGGATGCTGGCAACACAAGGAAGTTAAAACACAGGGACGTTCCCACCCCAGTGCCGACATCAGGCTTTCAAACCACAGACACACAGCAAAGGTCTGGCGACAGCTCAGCCGTGACACCCTGGCCCCAGCCAGGAAGGCATCTCCTGCGGTAGCCTGTCCACCAGCAGACCCTCGGGGCTCCAGAGGACGGAGAGCGTGGCCCAGGACGGGGCACTCAGGTCTCAGAAAGAGCTTCCCAACTGGACGCCACCACGAACACCGACAAAACTTATCCAAAACATATGAATGGGCCCAGACCCCACCCGGTGCTCAAGTCCAGGGTCAAGCAGAAGCAAGGGGCCTACCACCAGTCCTCACCATGGGGCTTCCAGGGGACGCCAAGCAACCCCAAAGATGGGTTATCCAGAGGAAGCCTGCCCAAGGCCACACAGGATGGAAATGCAGCTGCATGAAGGGACTGCCTCCCTGGAAAAGGCAGGACACTTCTCCCAGAACTAGCCCAGAGTCGCAGGGCAGTGAGGGGCAGGACACACACACACACACACACACACACACACACACACACACACACACACACACACACACACACGGTAACGGACCAGATGACAGACGGAAAATACTCACTCTCCATAGCTGACATGTATACACGCGTGCATTAGTTCAGTCCTTCGAACAGCCCTATAACATAAACTAAAGAATATCACCACCCCTCCGTGAGAGAAATAAAATGCCTGGGTGAATGGAAACATACTAAGTTCCTAAATGGGAAGATAAAAAGCATCACAGATTCTGATTCTCTTCCAAGTAATTAATTTAAAAGTTAAAATTAATTTTGTCAATGAAAGGCAGTATCCATCTGAAGTCATGAAAACTGACAAAATAAATGGTAAGACAGCCCATTACAGAGCATTGAGGGAGAAGTACTCCCATCCCAGAGAAAGACACTGTAAAGCACAAGTAATTAAAACAGTGCAGTGCCGGCAGAGAAATCCGTGCTAGCATCCATCACAAAGGGCTGGGCTCATGAATAGGAGTGTTACAATTTCATTAGAGCAGCACACGCTATCCTAACTGGAGACTGGGTCCAAATCACCAAGCTTCCACTACTGGCACACACAGGACCCGGGGCACTGGAATCCCTGGGCTCCCCCTGTTCCCTGACTCCTCTGACGAGGTCACCCAAGATGAAGGTAACACTGTGATGACGGCAGAGATGGCCATGACCCTTGACCTACCACCGCATACATATCAGATACCTGACCTCCCATGTCAGAGGCTCCCAAAGATGAGGAGTAAATACATGTGGGACACATAATGAGACACAGGTAAATGAGTGGTTCTTAACGAAGAGTGACTAAATATCGTCAATTCTTTAAGGCGGAATTATCACCCCATTTGACGGATGGAGAAACCAAGCCCAGGAGACAACGTTGTACCCACACCTAGGTCACACGGAAGAGCCGAGATTTATATCCACAGGTATTTGAATCCACCCCACCTGCTTTAGTATCTTGTGGATAAAATATCATGTGTGATAAGAATAGAGAACAGACACCTTTTGCACTTATTTGTAAGGCTGCTCTTCATTTTGTGTCTTTCAATTCCATTGTTTGGAGCACAGTTGGGGTTTTTTTTCTTTTAGAGAAAAAAACAGCCAAAAGGAAGAGCCTGAAATTCAAAGCATAGAGGATAACTGGAGGGGGTGGGCGTAGGGGATACCCTGCTTGCAGGTAACTGAGATTTCAGTGACGAGGCGTAAAACAAGGAGCCCTTTTAACCTGATAACAGGCACCCCCTGCGGGCAGGTGGCCAACACGAGGAAGTGGCACCAACACCCTCCCCATGAAATTAGGGCAGGAAGCCCACGGTTACAGCATTAGCCACAACTGTTCGGAGGTTCCAGACACTACAGCGAGGTAAGGAACAGAAATGCGGTGTAAACGTTGACTAGAAAAAGATAGTAAGCCTGGCTTTATTTACAGACAAAATGTTGGACAACTGGCTGGAAAGTGTTAGCGCTCACATGAGCATCTAATAAGGTGGCGATCCCAGAGCCCACACGTCCACGGCTCTTCTGGATGAGGCTCCAAGACAATGAGAACTTCTAATGGGAGAACAGTGTTACCCACAGACGCAACAGAAGCCACCTACTTACGAAGTATGTACCATCCGGAGAAAGCCATGGTCCGAAAGGATACATGCACCCCAATGCTCACTGCAGGGCTGTGTACAACAGCCAAGACATGGAAGCAACCTAAAGGTCCATCAACGGAGAAATGGATAAAGAAGATGTAGTATACATATATACACAGTGGAATATTAGTCATAAAAAAATAATGAAATAATGCCATTTGCAGCCACATGGATGGACCCAGAGATTAACCTACTAAGCGAAGGAAGTCAGACAGAGAAAGACAAATATCACAGGATATCACTTACATGCGGAATGTTTAAAAAAAATGATGCAAACGAACTTACAAAACAGAAACAGAGAACGAACTTATGGTTATGGGGTCGGGGGTGGGGGAAGGATAGGGGGGATAGACTGGGAGTTTAGGACTGATGTGTGCACGCTGCTATATTTAAAATGGATAAGCAACAAAGCCCTACTGTAGAGCACAGGGAACGCTGCTCAATACTCTGTAACAACCTAAATGGGAAAAGAATTTGAAAAAGAATAGATACATGTATTTATTTCTATCACTGAATCACTTTGTTGTACACCTGAAACTAACACAACACTGTTCATCAACTAGACTCCAATATAAAATAAAAATTAAAAAAAAAAGAAAAGAAAAAATACACACCAGACCCTTGGAAGAAAGCAAAAGGCTGATTGAGGAACCTGAGAGACACCTGCGGGAGGACATGAAGGTAGAAACGCACCACTTTCTGGGTAGGGAAGCCCACTCCCCCGCCAGTGAACAGCAGACCAGGACCGCCCCCCGAAACTAATGACACCCCAGTTGGCCGGTGACCCACAGGCAGCAGCAGACACAGGTCTGGAGCCCAGGAAGGAGTCTGGATGAGGTGAATGACATCCTAAGAATGAGAACCAGGATCATCCACACTCAACAGGACCCAGGGGAGTCCTCACTGCCCCCAGTCCTGAGGGATTAACGGCAAACAGGATAAACAGCCTAAGAGGAAATCTGGAAGAATAATGTTACAAAACCTGGGCGAGGAAGAGCTTTTAAGCCAGATTCTTCACCGGGAGGCCAGGAAGGAGAAATCAGCTCCTTTACAGCAGAAGACCCTGTGTGCAAAGTCCAAAGACGTGCAAAAAGGCTCAGGAGAAACTACCATCAACGCGGGCAGCAACCTGCACCCAGTGAATCTCTTGTTTATTAAAATAACATAGGATGAGCAGCCCAGCGTAAGCACAGGGCGAGGACGGAAGCAAACAATCCACCAAGTACACACGTGAAACACACTCAACTTCACAGGTAACCATGGAAACATACATTATAACAGCAACAGATGAGCCACAAATTTTGGTGCAGCTGATTGCTGAAAAATTTTAAAACTGGGATGATCCCCGAGAGCTGGGGA
The DNA here is from genome assembly GCF_025265405.1 of Mesoplodon densirostris. Taxonomy (NCBI): domain Eukaryota; kingdom Metazoa; phylum Chordata; class Mammalia; order Artiodactyla; family Ziphiidae; genus Mesoplodon; species Mesoplodon densirostris. The sequence continues at coordinate 7,256,535 of NC_082669.1, read as the reverse complement.
TGGCCTGGGAGCAGGGGGGCTCTCCTGAGCCGTAGGTGGGGTTCCCTGAACAGGCTATGGGGGGACAACTGGGCAGCATCCCCTAAACTTCAGTCTTGGGAGCAGGAATCCCACTTCTCGAAACTGATCCTCACCCGCACATGTGCCACGGGAGAGCTGGAAACCACCCAGACACACCTGCTCAATACCACCCCCTGCAGCTCCCAGCAAGGGCTCCCACCAGGCACGCGCGCAGAACCCGGGGGGCCTCCGGCCTTCCGTCCTCTCACACCTCCCGCCCCTGCAGCCCACCAGGCCACTTAATGTTGTCAGGAGAAGCATCTGAAATCCATCCACTGCCTTCCAACACCAGGCCACCACGCCCATCTCACCTGGACCCGGCTCCCAGCACCCGCTGCATCTTCACGCCCTCTCAAGCTAGCAGTGGGCTTCGGACACACCCCAACACCCACCAACAGCCGCCAGCCCGGACCCGGGGGCCCTGCGTCCCCTTCAGGCTCCCAGGGAGCGCTGACCCAAGATCCACCCTGCCCACGGGCCTCCCCAAGTCCTGCCGCTCCCCTCCTCGTGGCCCTTGCAGGTCCTGTGTCCTCTGTCAGGGGTGACCCCACCTTTCTTCCTCCTCCCCTTGAAACTGAGTCCCAATAAAACCAAATTCCCTTGCCAAGTTATTGATTAACCTCTCTATTCAAAACGTTATTCCCTTTCTTGCTGTGCACCTGTTCCCCTCAAGATTGAGGACTTAAGAAAGAAAAGGGGGGACTGAAACCGAGCAGGACCCTTCGGGGGTACAAAAGCCCCTTTTGTACCTCCTGGGTACAAAAGCCCCTCTATGTCCCTGTTCCTTGTTTGTAGAAAAAAGCTTTAGTCTCCTAGGGCTTCCCTGTGTTCCAAAGAGCAGACTCAAGCAGTTACTAATTAGGGAAGGGAGGAGATACAGAAACAAAGGAAAAGCAGTCCAGCGAGAAAAGTAATGACAACAGTTTATCAATAAAACAGAATCCTAGCTCCTTCTCAAGAGATAAACGTAACAATCTGATGTGTATCTTTGAGTTGTTCTGCAGAAACTAAGACCCTCCCTCACCCCCCAGGTGGAGGATGGTGAGTACATGCTGAGCAAAAGCAAGCGTAGACCCCAGACTGGCTGGAACCAGAAGGCTGGTGCTGAAGATTCCTGTCACCTCACCACCAACGAATCAGAAGCTGCAACCCTCACCCCAAATGGTGCCCTTGAAAACGCGTTCCCTGAAAGCCATCCGGGAGTTAGGATCTTTTGAGTGCGAGCTGCCCGTTCTCCTTACTTGGCGCCTGCAATACAAACGCTGTCCTTTCCTTCACCACAACCCACTGTCTGTTGATGGGTTTTGCTGCACTCAGGCAAGCGGGCCTGTGTTCAGTTTGGTAACACCCTCCCCACATCCTCTCCACCCTGGGACCCCGCTGGTCCTGCAAACACATCCAGGGGTGCTGGGGCTGCTTTCCTGCTACTGACACTGCGTCTGTGTCCCCACCAAGGAGCCACTCGGCAGCCGGGGACCACATCTGTCCTGGACACTGTAACATCCTCAGCTCTCAGCAAAGGCCAAGGGTTCAAAGCTTGGTTGAGCACATGAAAACACATCCCAGTGGGAGCCTGGTGACGGTCTTCCAGGGCAGGGATTCTCTGGGCTGGTAGGCGAACCCCACAAAGCGAGGGCCTGGCTCAGCCCTGGAGAGCAGCCCGCCTCTTCCAAGGCCTCAACTTCTCAACCCTGTGATGAGAATGAAACAGTCACAAGGCAGAGGCGGCGGCACTTGACAAAGGGTGACTAGCAGGTGCAGGAGGGAAAGGGCTAAGAGCTAAGGCAGTGCTCCTGTCAAAAGGAGGAAAGTAACAAACATACATGGGCCTGTCCAGGAATTTGACCGAAAAAGACCCAGAAGAACCCTGAACAACTCTGACCGGCGCGAGGCCTCCAGGAGGAATAGAGAGCGAGAGAAACTACTCTGCAGACTCCTGGGTTGGAGTTTTCACAATGAGGAATGCGAATTCCTTACGCAGAATTAACATTGATCTTTCTAGGAAGAACTGTAGTCAAGGTTCAGACCAGTGGTCCTGCCTGTTCTCCTCGCTCCCTGCCCCGCACCCCAGCTCTCCTAGCGGGTCTCCCTCCCTCTGCTCCGGGCGGCGCTTCTCCCGCCCATTCTAGGAATTCCAGAGGATTCCTGACCCCTCCCTCCAACAATGAGGCTGTTACGTGCTTCCTCGGGTCCTCTGTACATGCTGTTTCTAGAAATGCAAAGTATTTGCCTCTATTTTCTTTTCTTTTTCTTTCTTTTGCACTTTCTTTCTTCCCTTGAGAGGTTAAAAAAAAAACCCAGGATAACAGGAAAGTAAGTGAAAACGCTATAGCTCGTGGAGAAAGCACATGATTTATTGTTCAGGCAAGCAATCGTTTTACATGAAGAAGGCTCGGCCAACAGCTGGTTAGGATTTCCCCCCTCCTCACTGAATAAATTGACAGGAAACAGAGTCAATCTGGTTCGGAAGCTTTATCACTACTCTGCAAACAGCCCGTTATCAACATTCGCCAAGTCACAGGGTGCACCCCGAAGTCCACTATCCCCCCAGCTTGAGACTTTCTATTTTCAAAGAGAAACATCTTTTCTTCCTCTGGATCGTTCAGTACATGCAGTAAGTCATGACTGTGGGTTCTAGGTTTCCAGGATAAGGTATTACAAGCTGGTCCCTCAGCTCAGAAGTCGAGATTTGAGGAAGGATCACAGACACCTAGGATTTACCCAAAGCAGAAATGCTCGGCAAACGATGACCAGGGGCTCTGAAATGCACTATTACACGTGCTGGGCAGATCTGGTGGGGCTGAACACTGACCCAGTTGTAGGCATATTCGAAACTACCGTGTTTAACAATTTCATCTACTGTTACTACTTTTATAAAATCTAACAGCATGAATCCTTAATGACTTCTCATTGTCTCTGTGTGATGAGTCCTCTTTGTCCCTGCTCAGCCCTGTCATCAGCAGCTTCCCACTGGCCAGTCCGCCCTCCCAGTGGCCAGAAAACAGCGCAGCCCAGCCAGCTCCCAATGCTCCAGCCACAAGGACACCTGAATCCTGAAGGGATGGTACAGGCAGGAATGGGACCCCCGAAAGGCTGTTATTGGTTGCATCGCTGTGTGCCCCCAAATCCACATGGTTGAACCCCAAACCTCCAATGTGATGGTGTTAGGAGGGGGGGGGGCTTTGGGAGTTCACTGGGTGAGATGAGGTCATGAGGGTGGGGTCTCCATAATGGGATTAGGGCCCTTGGAGGAAGAGCCCAGATGTAACCTACAACATGGTTAACAACATCAGCATTGCTCATGTTATGTACAAGGTTGACAGAGTAAACCCTAAGGGTTCTCATGATAAGGGAAAAGTACTTTTTTTTCCCTTTTACTCTGTCTTTATATGAGACGACTGGATGTTCACTAAACACGTTGTGGTCATTTCACGATGGCCGTCGGCCAGATCATTACGCGCTACACCTCACGCGTCTACGGTGCCGCATGTCAATTACATCTCAGTAAAACTAGAAGGAAGCAAAGAAGAGCCCAGAGAGCCGGCGTGTACCGTACGTCCGCCACGTCCGCCACGGGAGGAGACGGAGAAGACAGCGTCCGCAAACCAGAAAGAGGCCCTCGCCAGACACCGCGTCTGCCGGTGCCGTGACCTTGGCCGTCCAGCCTCCAACGCTGTGGGGGGGGGTGTTGTTTAAGCCCCAGCGCTGCCACAGCAGACCCCCAGACCAGGCAGGGGACACACCCTGCCCACGTCCCCCAGCACAGCTGCTGCTCCCCAGCCCTCGCCCTGGCCCAGGCTCCCCCAGGCACCGCCCACGGGCCACAGGCTCTCCTCTCCCATGGGGCCCCTCACTCGGGACACTCGGGCCGTTCCCCGGCAAGCAGAATGTTCTGGCCTGGCACGTGAGCCGGCCTCCGGTCTTCTGGGTCCACGTCCACCGGTACCATGGACGTCACGGCGTGGCGGTCACCACAAACAGCCCCTCCCGCTGACCCCGCAGCCCTCGGCCACGCCGAGGCACGGCTCAGGCCCCCAGGAACAGCTCGTGCACGGTTCTATCAAAGTCATCTCCCAGATCCTACCTACCGGTGAGCTCACCCCGATGGGGCCTGACCACCCTGCTCCGGCCCGGTCCTCAGGTCAAGTCATCAACCTGTTCACAATGTAGCCTGCGGCGAGGCTGCAGCCTTGACCAACGGGGGCACCGGGCAGAGCAGACCCTCCTGGCCCTCCTGCACCTTTCCATCCTTGTCCATCCACGTTCTGCATCCTTGTCACGTACCAGTGACCCCGTTCCGTGTGCCTGCGACTGGGGAGACTGGCCCGTGAGCAGCAGAATCCCTGGGGCATTCTGAACCTCAGGCCCCTGCCCTGTGTGACGAGGGCCTCAGACACGCACCTGTGGAGTGAGGGTTTATTGGGGTCAAAAAGGGTTTGGGGTCAAACTGCAGCCACGGCGGCCACATCACACACGCCCAGCCTGCATCCTCTCCTCGCCCGGCACTTGCTCCCGGCGACTTAGGAATGGCTGTGCCAGGACCACGCAGGCACGGAGTGAAGCTGGGGCCCTTCCCCTTCACGCAAGTGAAGGAGACAACCTGCAATAGTACGAACGGTCTGTAGCACGAAAAGCCAATGTTGGGGGGGGGGGCGGGGGCTGGAAATCCTAGCTCAGGCAGTTAATTCTGTCCTTACCCGGCTGCAGTCATTTGTGTAGAAAGGGTGAAGACTCACATTGCTGCCTCGACCCCCAAATAGATCTGTTTAGAATCGATTCCCCTGAAGGAAGAGCTATGCCAGTTCTATGCCAGTTCTGTCAAAGACGGCGCACCACCCCGTCTCTCATCAACCCAGGAGTTCACAGCCGACCGCCGAACGCTTGGTGCCAGCTTCCTTATCCACCTTTTCACGTGCGCCCTGGGCCCTGAAATTCGTGATTTTTCTCCTGAATTCTCCTGAATCCAACTCCCCCAACGTGTATGGAGGGCTATGTTCTCAACCTTAGCACTGAGAGTTACAGAACCATCAGAATATGGTCCCTAACCTTGTTTTTAGGGCGATCCATGCAAGATACAGGTGTGTGGCCAAATCACCGTCAAGACCCTGGCACAATAACGTGGGAAGAGAAACAGCTTGCGGCACACGTGCCGATGGTTGCCTTTATCAATTCTGCAAACACAGCACTCACGGGCTGAAACACCTTCTAAATGAACTTGTTCTCAGGTATCCAGCAGGGGACCCTCAGCTGTGGATAATCCCCACGGGGACCAGCCCTAAACAAGCGCTAACTTCTTTAGGAATCCTGGCCATTCACACATCGCTGACCAAAGATCAGGTCCCCACTTCCTGTCTGGGAAAGTCTGCCCCTCGGAACAGAGGCAAAGGGAAGGGGGGGAGCTTATCCACCAGTGAGATGGCGACTGGGGGCCTGGCGTCCCAAGCACATCACGCTGAAGCCCACCTCTGCATTCAGGTGAGTGCACCTCAGAATATTTACTGTTCCTCACGTGCACAGAGTCTGAGGGCTGAGGCCGGCTCTCCCACTGCAAAGCTAATTCAGACTTCTATTCCAGCATCAAAATTCACACTCTGCATCTCATTCTCTTTCTCCCGGCGATGTGAACTATGAAAATAGTCACAACAGACTAACTTCAAAGGGTCTCCTAGGAAGATTACTAAACCTTGTTAGAATTCTATTGTCTGCCGTGGCCGTGATGCCAAATGCTCAGAAAAGATCAGCCATCGCGCCATACAGGGGGCTTCATGGGAGGAAAGACAGTATCAAGACTCCAGAAGGAATCTCTCATTGTGACCAAAACCACTCGCGTTAGCTGCTGGAACAGGCTTCTGTGCAAATGCAGATCCCGGGCTCCTCCCGGCCCTTGCCCTCCCCTCCACGCTTCCCAAGCTCACTGGGTGTCGACACCCCGAGGATGTGCTCTGAGGCTCTCACAGGTTACCTGGATACTAAAGGAATAAACGAGCATCTGGTCTCAGCCCCTGAAACTCCGGGGATCTCCAGAGTGGTGAGTGTCTTTTGTACGCTGATGAGGTGACAGGCAGCTGGGGGCCCCTAAACAGCTTCAGGATCGGGGCTGGTCACGAAAGGCGGAGGCATAGTTCGAGGGTTGGAACTTGCAGCCTCATCCTATGACCTCCAGTTGGGGAGAGGGGCTGGAGACTGAATTAATCTCAGCCTCAATGAACTTAATTCATTCAACGGCCAATGAGATAATCAATCATACCTGCCGACTGGAACCTCCACTGAAACCTCTCAAGGACAGGGATCGGGGAGATCCCCAGTTGGTGAACACGTTGGGGGGCTGGGAGGGGTGCACCCCACCCCCATACCTCACCTCATGCATTGCTCGCGTTTGGCTGTTCCCCAGCTGTATCCCTTACAATCCCCCGGGGGTAGTTTCAGGCCCTTTAACCTATGAGATCCAATTCTCCCTCCAGGCAGACGGTGTCAGAGCTGAGCTGAGTTGTAGGACACCTAACTGGGGCCCGGAGAGTCAGAGAACTGACGTCAGGAGGACAAAACCTGACATTTGGTGTCAGAAGTGTTGTGAGTAGAAACAGTGGGATAGGGAGGGTGGGAGGGAGGGAGACGCAAGAGGGAAGAGATATGGGAACAGATGTATATGTATAACTGATTCACTTTGTTATAAAGCAGAAACTAATAACCATTGTGAAGCAATTATACTCCAATAAAGTTGTAAAAAAAAAAAACCAACAAATAATTTTCAATATATATAAAAAAACAGCTCAACCCAAGAGAGGAAAAACAGGCCCCGTGGCCAAGGCTGCCCTGCCCCCAACCCTGCAGGCGCTCAGGCCCTGGCCCGTGGCTCCTACCCTCACCCCACAGGTTCTGAGGTCTCCAAGCAGCACATGGGGGCCCTTCACGCCCCCCAGGCTGCGGGCATCCCGGGCCTTCAGATCCCCCAGCAGGAAGGGGGCAGGAGGAAGAGAACGCCGGGCCCTGTGCTTCATCACAGCGCGCGCTTCCCGCATCCGATAAAAAGCGCCACCCTCCTCTGCCTTCCTGGTCTCTGCTGGTGAAATTTCCTTGGCCCCAAAGTGCTCTTGGAGGCACCTGAGACTCTTTAGACTCCCCACCTGTAACCGTGACCTAGGACAGGGCAGCCCACACCGGGTGACACGCGGGCAGGATGCGCTCAGCAAACGCAGCTGGACCTGACGTCGGAACTGCCCGCGCTTCGCAGCCTGGACCGTCGTGCAAAGCTTCCTGCCACCCCGTGGAGGCTGACGCCCGCACCCACTCCCCAGACCCATCTGAGCGGCGCAGGTCACCTCGGCTGACACGTGGCTCCTGGCACCATCACTTCCACTTGGCATCCATACTTAATTTAACCCCCCAAAGAGCCTGAGAATGCCAGGAGACTGAAGACCCAGGCTCCCCTTTATGTGGCCTCAATAACTCTGGACCTGGAGGCTTCAGGCCTCTCTGACCTACAGGTGACACAACAGAAACAAGCAACCAATCAAAGGGACTGCTGGTGTCCCTGCCGGGCACTCCTCCACCTTCCCCAGGGGGCGGGGACCCCAGCAGCTTGAGCCTGTTACAAAACCTCCTGCAAGACAGCACGATGCGACCGGTCCCTTCCCTCTTGGTCTCTCCCGACTGCATCCCAGAGCTTCCTGGAGGCCACATGACATGTGACTGATGCAGAGCTGATCCCAGGACCCCCTGCCAGACGGGAAAGGGATTTACAAAATGTCAAATGCTGTCAGTTTCATTAAACTTCTGTTGTTTGAAAAACATAGTTATTTTTTCTTAAAAGATGTTGCTTAGGTTTACATATGGTGAGTTTATTATTCTTTTTATAGAACAATATTTTTTAAATTTCTATCTTCATTTCTAAAATGATAAACAGCAACACACAGGGCCACGTGAACAGAAGCTCTTCGAGGTCTTCTGTCACCTGTAAGAGCATCAAGCGTTCCTGAAAGCAGCCACCACGCCCAGGCCAGGCCCTGCCCACAGGGGGACAGTCCCACCCCAATGCTGAGGCCCCCGGCTCTGCAGAGAGAGCCTGTCTCTCATGGGACAAGACCACAGAGACTTCCTCCTCCCTTCTCATCGAAATGAGACTGAACTTCAGAATTCCGCACCCCGGACGTGGCCCTGTAAAGAGTCCCCAGCCAGAACCCGTGTGGAGGGCACTGTACTCCAGGTGCACAGGGGGACCCGGCTCATCCCCTCTGACTGTGGCTGGTCCCTTGCTGATTCCGGCAAGATGCAAGGCTCTGAGTCACGCAGCACCTTCGTCCCTCCCCCACCCCCACCCCAAATAAGCCACCAAATGGGCTGCAGCAGAGGGAAATGTCACACGTCCAGTATTTCCAGTTTTCAAGCGGAGTTCTAGAACAGCCGCAGGCCGGGCGGGGCCCTCCCCTCCCCCGGGAAGCCGGGTGCAGACCCAGAGTGCAGGGCAGCTCCGTCCCCAACAGCGCTGATCCCGGGGGCGCTTCCTTCCCCCGACCAGGGAGCCCACAGCCCTGGGACCACGGTGTCTCCCCCCTCCGGGCTCCCGTGGGAGGATTACCACTCCCGGGGCTGCACCCCGCTTAAGAAGGGGAAAGAGGATCTATTGCTGACCTGAGAACATGAGATTGACTCTTCTAAATAGGGCAAGAGCCTCTGTAATACCTGTTATCTCCAGCCTCAGGAGTCCTACCCTGCACAGACCCAAGAGGACCAGTGCCTGCGTGCACGTCCTCACCTCGGGAAGGCCCCAAGTGACCCTGCCAGGCTTTAAAAAGTCCAATGAACTCAAATGGCATCTGTGGGCCCTGAAAGCCAGCACTAACGTACCGGAGCCTAAGTGAGATTGCCTCGGGGATGGAGGTCCACGCAGGAGGCCTCCTTCACCCTCGGAATCACCCCCAACGATCTCCAGTGTTGTGAGAAATAAAGAAAGGACACAACTGTGAGCGTAGTGGGGCGAGAGGGGTGCCAGCCTCCATAAGGCCTCAAAACCCGAGGCCTTTGCTGCAACATGCAAAGCTACGAGGTGGCCACCTGGCCTGGAAACAAAGGTGAAACGATGTTACGTAACAATACAGGGCAAAACGCACCCCTGCCTCTAGATTTAATAGCTCCTAGACCATCCTGAACCCAAGAGTCCCGGGCTTCTCAAGAACACAGAATCTTTCCTGAAAAATTCCCCAAGGGAAAGGGAAATGAACGAAGACCTGCTGTGTGTCAGGCACTGTGCAGTGAATTTACTTACGTTTTCCTTTAATGTTTACACCTCCTGAGAGCAAAGAATACGACGCATCTTGGACACGGTCGTTCCTTTTACTGTTAATGCAAGTTTGTGTGCCCGACGCACAGCGAGGCCAAGCAACGGAAACGTCGGAGTTTGGGGCAGGGGAAGGTTTACCGCAGGGCCACGCAGGGAGACGTGGTGGCTCACGCCCCGAAAAGCCTCGAGCTCCCCAGAGGGTTTCGGCAAAGCGAGGGGCGGGTCGTAGGGTATGTGATCAGCCTGCACATGATTCTCTGACTGGCTGATGGTGAGGGAATAGGGCAAGGTCACAGGGCTGCACGTTATCCGTCCTGAGGCTCCAGGAGGCCGGGGACTCTGTGCTCATGGTCATCAAGGAGTTCTTCCATTGGGTGGGGATAGTTTTCACATCTGCAAAACTCAGGAAATGTGCATCAAATACTATTATCTAGGAAATTCAGAGAGGGGCTAAAGCGGAGGATGTGGGGGAGGGGCCTGTCCCGGGAAGGCCCCATGGGGTCCTGCTAGGTTACACTGCCACACACATCCCTATGCATTCGTTGGTGGAAACACACCACCTCCTCCTTCCGTGGTGGCATCCGGGGATACAGAGAATGAGGGAGTTGGCATCCAAAGACCTGAGAGGGCAATTCTAACTCTCCCACTGAGGCTCGCTTGACCCTGAACAAGGCATCTGACTGTGAGGGCTCCCATTTCCCCATCTGCAGAAGGAAGACTCTCTCTCTCTCTCCCTTGCAGGGTTGTCCTGAGGATTACATGCAACCCTGTAAACTCAGAGCGACGCAGACGAAGGAATCCACCCCCAGCCAGTCAAGTTCTCGTTCTGTTCCTTCCCAAACAGCAGCACGGGATCTCGGCCCAGCAGCTCTGGAGTTCTGCAGACACCTCTCCATCACCCCAGCCCCGTGGCACTGGGACCAGATAGCAAGGGCCCCATAAAAACCAACTCAAGTTTGGGTGTTTTGTAAAACGTTCTCCTAGATGTAATTTACTCTCTGACTGTTCACACCTTAGCAGTCTTTCTTAAAACATAAGGATCATTCTAAGAAGAATGGATTCTAGAGAAATAAAGAAAAAAAAGAAAGCTATAAGAGATGCACAAACCAAAAAATGGAAAAATGGCAGATGTTCTTCCTTATCAGTAATGACTTTAAATGTAAATAGATTAAACCTTCCAGTCAAAAGGCAGATATTGACAGAATGCAGAAAGAAAAAAAAAAAACCCCACATAATCCAGCCATATGCTGAGACTCACTTTAGATCTAAAGACACAATCAGGTTGAAAGTAAAAAGATAGGAAAAGATATTACATGTTAATCTTAAAAAAAGAGAGAGAGAAACCTGGGGTCACTATACCAACATCAAACAAAATATACTGTAAGTCAAAACTACTAAAGAAGACAAAGGAGGACATTATACATTGAGAAAAGAGCCTCAAAATATATGAAGTAAACACTGACACACCTGAAGGGAGAAACAGACTGACGTACAATACTACTAGCTGGAGACTGTGACGCTCCACTCTCAGTAATGGAGGCAACAACCAGACAGGTCAGCAAGAAACAGAGAACCTGAAAACCTGTAAACCTGAACATCACAGACGCACACGGAACACTCCCCCGAACCACAGGAGAATACACATTTTTCCGAAGTGTACATGGAACCTCCTCAAGGACAGACCATACGTTCAGCCACAGAAGAAGCTTTTCATATATGAAAACCCACAGCCAACATCATACTCAGTGGTGAAAGAGTGAAAGTTTTCTTCTAAGATCCGGAACAAGACAAGGATGTCCACGTCCAACACTTCTATTTAACATAGTATTAGAAGTTCTAGCCAGAGCAGGCAAGAAAAAGAAATAAAAGGTATCCAAAATGGAAAGGAAGAACTAACATTATTTGTTTGCAGATGACATAATCTTATATGTCGAAAACCTTAAAAATGACACATACTCACAGGAAAGTATTAGTTAATAAATATATCAAATTTACAGAATAGAAAATCAACATGCAAAAATCAGTTACGTTTCTATGTCCCAGCAATGAGCAATCTGAAAAGGAAATTAAGAAAACAATTTCATTTACAAGAGCATCAAGAATAATAAAATAATTAAGAGTAAATTTAAACCAAGAGGCAAAACACTTGTACACTGAAAAACTATAAAACATTTCTATATGAATGTAAAGAAGACATAAATAAGAAGAGACATCTCTAAATCATGGACTGGAAAACTCAAGATCAAATATCAAATGTTAAAACAATCTACAGACTCAAAGCAATCCCTATCAAAATCCCACTGGCATTTTTACAGAAATAGAAAAAGCCATCCTAAAATTTATATGGGTTCTCAAGGGACCCTGAATAGCCAAAACAATCTTGAAAAAGAAGAACAAAAAAACTCACATTTCCTGATTTCAGAACTTACTACCAAGTAATCAAGACAGTGTAGTATTGGCATGAGAACAAACATAGACTAATGGAATAGAACAGAGAGCCCAGAAATAAACCCTCACACATATGGTGGGTAAACTTTCAACAAGATGCCAAAACCATTCAATGGGGAAAGGACAGTATTTTCAACAAATGATTCTGGGGAAACTGGATATCCACATGCAACAAAATGAAGTAAACCCTTACATTACCCATAAACAAAAACTAACTCAAAGTGGATCAGACCTAAACATAAGAGCTAAAACTAGAACTCTTAGAACACAGAGGGGAAGATCTTCGTGACACTGGATTTAGAAATGACTTCATGGATACGACACCAAAAGTAAAGGGCACGGGCCTCCCTGGTGGCGCAAGTGGTTGAGAGTCCGCCTGCCGATGCAGGGGATACGGGTTCGTGCCCCGGTCTGGGAGGATCCCATATGCCGCGGAGCGGCTGGGCCCGTGAGCCATGGCCGCTGAGCCTGCGCGTCCGGAGCCTGTGCTCCGCAACGGGGGAGGCCACAACAGTGAGAGGCCCGCATACCGCAAAAAAAAAAGTAAAGGGCACAACAGGAAGAACACTCTCTGACAGAAATCGCAGCAAGATCGTTTTTGGTCTAGAGGAATGGAAATAAAAACAAACATAAACAAATGAGACCTAATTAAATTTAAAGGCTTTTGCAAAGCAAAGGAAACCATAAACAAAATGAAAAGACCACCCACAGAATGGGAGAAAGTATTTGCCAACGAATCAACCGACAAGGGATTAATCTCCATAATATACAAAGCAGCTCATGCAGCTCAATACCAAAGAAACAAACAACCCAGTCAAAAAAATGGGCAGAAGATCTAGATAGACATTTCTCCAAAGACGCCATACAGATGGCTAAAAAGCACATGAAGAGACGATCGTCACTAATTATTAGAGAAATGCAAATCAAAACTACAGTGAGGGACTCCCCTGGTGGCGCAGTGGTTAAGAATTGCCTGCCAATGCAGGGGACGTGGGTTCGAGCCCTGGTCCGGGAAAATCCCACATGCAGCGGAGCAACTAAGCCCGTGCGCCACAACTACTGAGCTTGCGCTCTAGAGCCAGCGAGCCACAACTACTGAAGCCTGCGTGCCTAGAGCCCATGCTCCACAAAGAGAAGCCACTGCAATGAGAAGCACACGCACCGCAACGAAGAGTAGCCCCTGCTCACCACAACCAGAGAGAGCCCACGTGCAGCAATGAAGACCCAACACAGCCAAAAATAATAAAAAAAAAATAAATGAATTAAAAAAATAAAAAAACTACAATGAGGTATCACCTCACACAGGTCAGAACGGCCATCATCAAAAAAATCTAGAAACAATAAATGCTGAAGAGGGTGTGGAGAAAAGGGAACCCTCTTACACCGTTGGTGGGAATGTAAACTGGTGCACCCACTATGGAGAACTGTATGGAGGTTCCTTAAAAAACTAAAAATAGAGCTACCATATGATCCCACTCCTGGGCATATATCCAGAGAAAATCATAATTCAAAAAGATACGTGGGGCTTCCCTGGTGGCGCACTGGTTGAGAGTCCGCCTGCCGATGCAGGGGACACGGGTTCGTGCCCCGGTCTGGGAAGATCCCACATGCCGTGGAGCGGCTGGGCCCGTGAGCCATGGCCGCTGAGCCTGCGCGTCCGGAGCCTGTGCTCCGCAACGGGAGAGGCCACAGCAGTGAGAGGCCCGCGTACCGTGAAAAAAAAAAAAAAAAAAAAAGATACGTGTACTTCACTGCAGCACTATTTACAATAGCCAGGACATGGAAGCAACCTAAGTGTCCATCAACAGATGAATGGATAAAGAAGATGTGGCACATATATACAATGTATATATTACTCGGCCATAGAAAAGAAGGAAATAATGCCATTTTCAGTGACATGGATGGACCTAAAGATTGTCATACTGAGTGAAGTCAGTCAGACAAAGATAATATCTTATGTCATCGTTTATATGTGGAATCTAAAAAAATGGTACAAATGAACCTATCTACAAAACAGAAATATTCTGAGTCACAGATGTAGAAAACAAATGTATAGTTACCAAGGGGGGAGGGAGGGAGGAATAAATTGGAAGGTTGGGATTGACATATACACACATATATAAAATAGATAACTAATAAGAAGCTACTGTATAGTACAGGGAACTCTACTCAACACTCTGTAATAACCTATATGAGAACCGTCTAAAAAAGAGTGGATATATGTATAACTGATTCACTTTGCTGTACAGCAGAAACTAACACAACATTGTAAATCAACTATACTCCAAAAATAATTTTAAAAAATAGATAAATTGAACCTCATCAAAATTACAAACTTTTGTGTACTATAAGACAAGAGAGTGAAAAGATAACCCACAGAAAGGGACAAAATAGTTACAAGTCAAATATCTGATAGGGATTAATATCCAGGATAGACGGAGAGTGCCTACAACTGAAGAAGAAAATCTAGACCACACTGAGATACCACTTCATACCTATTAGGACAGCTATAAGGAAGGAAGGGAGGGAGGGAGGGAGGGAGGAAGGAAAATGACAAAGAAAAATTGGAAATTACCGAGTATTAGTGTGGAGTTGGGAGAAATCGAAACACTTGTGCACAGCTGATGGGAATGCAGAATGGTGCAGCCCCTGCGGAAAAGAGTCTGGCTGTTTGGCCAAGAATATTAGCTCTTGTGGCACGTGTTCACCTTCAAGAAGCACTAAGTTGTTCAACATCACCACAATGTCTGATAAAAGATGACAAAGGAGCGAAGTCCAAAGCCCCAGGGGGTCCTTCAATGCACGTGTTGACCAACGAGGGGGCAAGAACACACAAATCCCCAAGGGCCCATTATCGAAGTAAGGATGTTGGTGGCAGAAGTTTTCAAAAGGTAGAAGAGATGACACTGCAGAGTGGAGCCTGACACAGAGAACACAGGCTCACAGATGCAAGTAAGACCGAAGCTGCTGTAAGGCCACCTCCCCTAATGGGAAAGACCACCTGGCCCCGGGATCCAGTAGAGGGCAAAGCTCAGGCTGACAGAAGACTGGACAGGGAGTCTCCTAGGGACCCAGAACTTGTCTCTCTCCACCACTTGAGGTCACCCGGCGTTTTCACCTGATGCTGAGATGTCAAGGTGCTAAGCAGGGCCTCAACAGCAGTAAGGCCACAGTGGGGCCACAAATCCTACATTCCTAAATGAAAGCAGGCAGGGCGTCTAGACCATTCAAGATCCAAAAGGCTGCAAACCTTTCTCAAAGTTCTCTCTCATCATCAACAAAAGAGAAACCACGGAATAAAACCCATGGCAACCCAAGTAAATGTCAAAGCAGGACTCTGTGCCCATATTTACAAATGGAATAAAGTATGGACACATTCACAAATGCCACGTATAAGTGGAATACTACTCAGCCATAAAAAAGGATATAGTGGCATTTGCAGCAACATGGAAGGACTTGGAGGGTATTATGCTAAGTGAAATGAGTCAGACAGAGAAAGACAAATACTGTTTGATATCACTTATCCGTGAAATCTAACAAATACAACAAACTAGTGAATATAACAAGGGAAGAAGACTCACAGATACAGAGAACAAGCCAGTGGCTACCTGTGGGGGGAAAGGGGCAATACAGGGGTGGGGAGAGGGGGAGGTACAACCTACTGGGTGTAAGGTGTATTGTACAACATGGGGAACATAGCCAATACTTTGTAATAATTGTAAATGGAGTGTAACCTTTACAAATTATATTAAAAACTGTTTAAGTTCATCTTAAAAAGGGCACAAAATAAATAAAACAAAACAGAATGCCACATAGAACAACGTAGAGCTAATCACTAAAAGTTCTCAGCAAAATTCTCAGACTAAAGTAATAGCATCAGTAATAACAGCTCTTACAAGGAAGGTAAAGTGTCCTTTTCAGAGAATTTCTAGAGAAAAAGAAACTGAAGATAAAGGGAGAGGAAATGCATCGACTTTAGTACACAAAACAAGGCCCTGACCAGCGGCAGGTGTGCGGCCTGGGAGCTGGACAGAGATGTGGGTGGTCAGGCCCCACCCACCTCACTGAACTGGAACCTGCATTTAACAGCATCCCCAGGAGATTCGGGGTATACTGAAGTTGAAGAAGTGCTGTTTTCAGACACTGTTAATATCTAACCTGTGTCCATACCGAAATTTGCCAGTGCCCTCCAGGAAAATAAGTGAAAAACACACATCACTTTTTTTTTTAATTGAGGTATACTTGATTTACCATATTTTATTAGTTTCAGGTGTACAACACAGTGATTCAACATCTTTATAGATTATTCTCCACGTATACTTACTATAAAATATTGGCTATATTCCCTGCGCTGCACAATATATCCTTGAAGCTTATTTATATCACTTCTTTTGCTGGGTGAATGCACGCCACCCCCTCTGCTGCGGTTCCCCTTCCTCCAGAGGAGGCCCCGCTTTCAGGCTAAGTGGGGCGGGCCCAGACGAAGGAGGCAGACAGGCTCCTCCAGCACCTGTCCAAGGATGGATGGAGCAGGTCCTCAGCCATCTGGAGCAGTCTTCAAAACCCTCTCCCAACCTGAGAACAGACCCTCCACTGGGTCTTCCATGGCCACTGGCGCCAAATGTGATTGACAGACAGACCAACAGCCACGGTGCCAGCAGCACTGCACTCAGAAGCCAGCTCCCAGACGCAGCCAAGGAAATTCCATTCAGGAATTCCTCGAACCCCCAGTGAAAACGAACAGATAGTGGAAGGCCCATTAATTCTATCGAGTGCACGTTTCAGCAGCGAGTGCACATCCTGAGCAACCCTCCAGGGCAGTACCCGTGGTCCCTGCTTCACCCTGACGCCCACGGCACCCCACAAGGAGAACGCACCTCAGCATATGGTAGCCGAGTACCCCAAATGTTAAGTAAGTGTTCTTCTGTGGGTCTTCGCCACCCGATGCTCTGGAGTACCAGAGGAAAGCAAAATCCCCAAAAGCCACCTGCATCCCCACCCAACACATGGAGCTCGTGGGTCCCAGCTAAAGAGGGGTCATGACCTGCTTCCACTGCACACAGGGACAGCCCCGCAGACGCCACTGAAGGCCCAGGAGCAGAGACGTGCACCAGAGTCAAGGCAGTGGCCTGGTCCCCAGGGGGCCACTTCTAACTGGACCTGAAGCTCAGCACTTTGGGGCATCATCAAAATCCCTGATCGGTCGCTGGTGGCCTTTCATCCTTACAGAGACCAAAGAGCAAAGGCGCCCGCTTCCTGCTCGCTCACCGGGAGGGAGGCCTTTGGCAGCACAGACAGCAGGGCAATAGCTACCTGTGCGCGGTGCCTCCAGTGAGACCTCGATCAACACCCTGGCGGGGACTCCTGCCACCAACCGACAGATGGCAGCTGATCAAAGGGACAATCCACGTGTTAACAGGTGATCTGATTGTTTTCTGAAGTGGGCGGGCAAGGAAGTCCCACCTGCGTCTGAAGCAATCAGTTGGACCCCATCAAGAGGGGGAGGTCTCCCCGACATCTGCCTCACTTGACCTTAATGGTCCAAGAGGTGCCCCCCAATGAGAGCGTAGGCTCACGAGCAAAGCCGCAACCCGACCAGATGTGTTTATCCGAGGCTTTGATGCCAGATAACACCCGCCATCGAGGTTAAAGGAAGTCCAGCCAGGCATGGACATATATACCCTACCAAATGTAAAACAGAGAGCTAGTGGGAAGCAGCCGCATAACACAGGGAGATCAGCTGGGTGCTTTGTGACCACCTAGAGGGGTGGGATAGGGAGGGTGGGGGGGAGACGCAAGAGGGAGGGGATATGGGGATATATGTATATGTATAGCTGATTCACTGTTATACAGCAGAAACTAACACAGGATTGTAAAGCAATTATACTTCCATAAAGATGTTTAAAAAAAAAAAAGAAAAAAAGAAGCCCAGCCAGGCCTTGGCATCCCATTTTCAGCAGAGAAAAAAGTCCCATCCTCCCAGAAGCCCCATCTGTTCGTTTCCCCAGCTGGTTCCCACACCCACTGCCCTCCACTCGGCTAAGAGATAGTGCACGGGCTTATCTGGGTGCAGTTACTACTTGTTACACATTAAACAATGAAGATTACAAATGGTTACATAACACCGTCCCCTGGCTAACGTCCACACAGGCCGTGGGAGCCTGGATTCCGGCGGTGGCACGGCCTGAGACCCGTCCAGGAGTCGCTCTTCCAAGAACGCGCGCCCCTCGGAGACCCTCCGTCACCAAAAGGCGCAGCGAGGAGGTGCGCCGCTGACCGCCAGGGCCTGTGCGGGTGACCCCGGGCTGGCCCCTCCCGGCCGGGGCGTGGACCGGAACAGAGCCCACCGTGGGCTGGACTCCGGCCCGCTACGGGTTGTGCTGGAGCCGCCGCACGGGGTCGCTGCGCTCCCGCAGCCAGGGCTCCGGTACTAAGGAGTCGGGCGCAGTGCGCAGGGCCGGAGCGCGACCAGGGTCCGCGCGGCTCAGAATAGAAAAACGGATCCTGGGGTCCCGAGCACCCCTAGACACAGCCTAATGTGCTCTAACGCGGAGAAGGGGGAAAGCCAACCCCGCAAGAGTGGGCACCACCCTGCCTCCCAAACGTGCCCGACAGGACTCACCCCATCACCCCATGACGTGCACACAGGGCCCTGCGGCCGAACCCCGGCCCCCGTCCTAGGACCGCACTCCTCCACTGCCAGAGGCCGGCACTTCTAAGGACGGGGCAGACACAGCCTGGTCGAGGCGCCCGACAGGAACCCCAGGACCAAGCCCCACGTGACAAGGCCGTGCCCCAAGGCCCCGCATCCCCTGGATCCCTGGTTCTCAGGGCAATTCCAAAGGACCCCTTCCTCCCTCCGTTATCCCACCCACAACCCCCAGGGCTACCTCCGCCCTGATGGACAAGGACGCACTGGCCACTGTCAGGTGCCGAAATCCTCCTGACCCACCCGTGAAACCATGCAGAGCCCCGGGTGGGGGGGATCTCAGACGCAACATCAGTCAGACACGTGACTGGGCACTCCACTCGCTCCCCTCACCTGGGGGCGGGGTGTCGTGTGCCCACCAAGGCCAGCCGGTTCTGGTTTTCCAGGGTCAGAATCCTCTCATAGCCCTCCCCAAAATGTCCGAGCAAGAACAGCAAGGAAGGGAAAGGCTATTTCTTAAAGCCGCAAGTGCAAAGCTATTGGATGTCATGCAGAAAGCGGGGCTCCATTTAAAACAATACAAAGGAAATAACAGTACTGCCTGTGCAGCAGGCACTGTGCTAGTCACTTTAAATTCATCACACACATACAACTATATATACACAAATGTGAACACAACCCTGAAACAAACGAAGGAAAAAAGAAGGCTTGGAGTAAATGACTTGCACAAGGCGACCGAGCTAGTAAGGATACCACAGTCCTCCCTCCCGAGGTGCATGGCGGGAAGGGCTGGATGGCACTCAGAACAGTGAACTTGGAGGCTGAACCGCGTTCACAGGTACGGGGACTGGGGAGCGGGGGACTGGGCTGGGGGGGGCAGTGGCATCGAGGTGCCATGTTCAGACGCACAGAGGAGCCACCAATGTGCAGCTCCCAGGACAAAGTGGCCAGAGGAGGGGCTCCACGGGGAGGAAGGGCTCCACGGGGAGCAGGGCCACGTTACTTTAATATTTTAAAGTCAATCAAATGACAGCCATGGAGGCCAGTTCTGAGAGCAGCTGAGACAGGGTATCCAACCCCAGGTGCAAGGCCACCAGCCCGGCCTGGCCTCTGCGGGAGGTGGACATGGTACGGAGGGAACCGAGGCACAGGACGCAACCCCGAGGATCCAGAGGAAATCACCGCGCTCAGAGATTAACTCTCCTACGGTCCCAGAGCCAGGCACTGCCAGTGGAGACCCAGCTCTCCTTCGGGATCCAGACCTGAGGTCTGTCTGCTGCTCCTCGAGGTGGTGGCTTAGGTGTGCCGGCCTCCCCCACCCCGCTGCTCTCAACCTGGACATGAGCTCCTTGGCCTGGTCACACGCGCCCCGCAGCCTCTGGTTTGGGAACAGAGGGCCTCCAAAGGGAGTCTTTTAAAAGGCATAAAGGCTGGATGGCGTGCGCTGAACGCCAGGCCAGAAGAGGAGACGGAGCCCCACACAGCACAAGGCCCAAGCGTCAGGAGCAAGGAAGCAAGAGGGTTCACAGAAAGTCCAAGGCTCGGCTGGACCCCTCGGGTGCCCCGCTCTCACCACCAGCAAGTGGGTTTCTCTCCTGAAGCAGCAACAGGGCTGTGGCCCCTGGTACCACACTGAGCACAGGTGGTCAGTGCTGCTGATTCTGATGGGACGGCTGACGGCTCCAGGGCTCCCAGGCCCAAATCGTGGGCATGAAAAGAGGCTTCTTCAGACAGTCTGGCCCCTTCCGAGGAGAAAAGACCCAAGACTGGAGCACCGGGGGCTCCCCACACAATGGGGCAACCAGACAGCCGTACCCCGAGGCCCACCATCAGCCTCCCAGGGACGCCTCTGAACGTGGACGGCACAGCAGGGCCCCAGACATCTAAGCAAAGCCTTGAGTCCGAAAGATGAGGGACAAGCGCAATGGGTCAGACACCACCCCATCAGCCTCGCCTGTCTGGGTCTCTGTCTGGCCACTGCTGGGGCGACCACTGGGGCTCAGGCGCGACAAGCCCCAAGGCCTGGGACGGCCTGCCCACGTGGCCTGCACCCAGCACCTGCAGGCTCGCGCCCAGGGCTCCATGGAGGGAATGAGCACCGACTGGAAGCTCTTCCCCTCCCCCCTGCCACCCCCAGGACCGTCTGGGGAATCACAATATGGACCACGGACTCCTCTCACTTGCCCAGGCAGCCGCCTGGGGACCAGCCCCAGGGACCCCCTTCCCTCACCGCTGCCTCCCTAGCCCTGCACGTCCAAATAAAACATAAAACACACCCGCAAGTTCTTGCCTGCCATAGGCTCTGCTTTCTGGGTACGCCAGGCCCAAACGTGCAGGAAAATAAATAACGTAAAAATTGGAGAGAAGAAACTATGTAAGGAAAAAAAAAAAAAAAAAACAGGTAACTAATATATCCAGAAAGAGGTTTAAAAATATAATGCATCTATGAAATCAGAATATTGCGCCATTAAAAGAAGAATAATTATTCAGGGTAACGGTGCTGTGTTATAGACTCACTGACTGTACCAAACGTCCCATTGTGGTGGAGGGTGTTGACAGTGGACAGGCTTAAGGGCAGGGGGTTAAATCTCTCCATTTTCTGCTCAGTTTTGCAGTGGATCTAAAACTGCTCCAAAAATTAAAGTCGACATACAAATACTCATCAAAAAAGAAATAAAGAGGTCCTTAGAAATTAAAAATGAAAACAGAAATTTAAAATCCAGTAAAAAGGTTAAAAAGTCTAGGTGATATACTCCACAACCTAAAAGAACACAACAGATTCAGATAGGAGACAAAAGGTAATTAGAGAACCAGTCTGGGCAGCTGACACCCATATAAAAGCAATCCTAGAAAGAAAGAAGAGGAAGATGGGGGAAAAAAAGAAATGAAAGAATTAATTCAAAAACAGGTCCCAGCCCCAAGGATCTGAGTTTCCAGCTTGAAGGGGCTCTTGATGTACCCTGCACGATAGACGTAGACACCCAACCAGGCACATCTACAAGGGATTTCTGAATAAAGGCACAAAGAGAAAATCCTACAAGCTTCCAGACATGAAAAAAAAAAGAAGGAAAAAGAAAAAACACTGAGGAGTGGAGAGTACAATAAGGACATTTTCAGACACGCGAGGTCTCAAAAAACTTGCATGCACCTCTTTTTTGGAAGCTATTATGGAATGGTCTCCATCAAATTGTGGGAAGAAACCAGGAAAGAGGAATCATGAGAGCCAGGAAAAGAACAAAGGGCCTGCTCAGGATGAGGGAGGAGGAAGCGGCCGGGATAAAGCTGAGCAGGGAGCCTGGAGGGCAGCCAGGCACCTGGGGACGAAAGGCACACAAGAGGCTGCTTCCCAAAGACACAACTGGCTGGATAACTACGGTGTCTGAGAGAATATTTGCACACCTGTGTCAGCTTGGAGTGGAGGTGGGGGTCAAGAGTGATAAGTACCTAAACTACTAAGCAAATGCAAATACAACTCCAGAAGAAAGCAAGACGTCCTGCAAGACAGAGAAAGTGATCACAGCACACTACCTGGCTCCACCAGCAGTGTTTAGGGCTGTTGCCATGGCGTCAGCACTGCGCGCCGGTCCAGCCAATCTCACCATAGAGACGATGGGAGACAGGAAGTACAGGTCAGGATGATGTGGGACAGGTCGGCGTCCTCGCCCTCTAAGCAGGGACGTCAAAGAATCCCGAGGGGAGCCGGGGTCTGCGAGGGTGGAGAGGCAGCAAGGGAGGTAACAAGGAACGACAATACATGGTACATACGTCTGCTTAGAAACATGGAGGCGAATACAGAAAAGGTCGGCTGCCAAGCCTGGTTACTTCTGGGGAACGGACTCTGTAAACTATGGACATTTATCACTGATTAAACAAACTAAATTTCCAAAGTCTGCCCTGGGTGTTGAGGGATTAGAAAGCCAGTGACCCCTCAAACGGACGGAACTTGCTCGGGAAGGCCAGGAAAGCAGAAGACGGGGCCCCGCCTGGGGAGAGGAGGACAGGACACAGGCTGGCCGTGTGCACCGCGGCCCTGCAGGCCCCGCGGCGGGGAGAAGGGCCACGACGTGCCTGCAGTTAAGGAGCGGCCCGACTCGGGAGCAAGAGGCTGTCCTGCCTTCCCCCTCCTCCGCTAGGGAGATGCCATGAAGGTCTCATGCACTCCTTTATCTAGAAACATCCTGGAGGGGTCTCCGTGAGATCTACACAGTTCAGAGGAGCACAGCGGCCTTCCAGAACGAGCAGCTTGGAGGCCCTTGGGTAGCAGACTGTGCTGGTGCATGCAGGACATCACCCAGCTCAGCCTCCCAGCCCACGGGAAGATTCCTAAGCAGGGTCCTGGCTCTAGCGCAGGCATCACCCTCGGGCCAGGGGAGCCCCCCCACATGCATGATGTTGCCATACAAACTCCTGGATTTAAATGTCCCTCACTTCACAGTAGCGTTTTGGTCACGAGGAGTTTCTTGGAGCAGGGAACCCTAAGATTACTATTAGATATGGGGCATAATAAAAGTCTTTAGATTAAAGGATGTTTGCAACTCATAAAAGGTTGGAAGAAGACACTCCCAGGGATGAAAGTTTCCCAAAAAAAAAAACAAAACAATAAGGAAACCAAAGGCGCAGCTGGCTGGAGAAGTGAGTACTCGGTGTCTCTCTCCTCTGAGAAGCATCTCAAGTGTGACCCAGGCTAGCTGAAGACCCCTCCCTGTTGGCGCCCACCTGACAGGGGTCTTACAGAGTGAGACACCGGAGGGCTCACAGACAGGGCCGGACGGGAGGCCGCCGGGCAGTTCCGGGGGCAGCGCGAAGACAATGGAGGGTCCCAGCTGCCCACCTGGCTTTTAGTTGTGGCGACAGTAACACAGCGAAGAAGGACAGACACAGCCACCTCCTCCCGTGCCAGGTGCTTTCTGAGCCCATGTTACTAGGCGAGACTGCAGCCGCTGGGGCCCGGGCCCACTGACCCGGCCCGAAAACCCAGCCGGACTTCAGGGAGCGGCAGGGCTGCCCAGCACACAGCCCTCGGACAGGGTGCAGGAGCTGCTCCCCGGGGCAAAGGCAGCCCGTCAGGACCGGCAGTCCACGTGCATTTCAGTCCCAGCTGCGCTAAGCGTCTCTGCAGACTCCAGACCCCGGGGTTCTGGAGACAGATGCCGTGCGTCCCCACGTGCCTGCACCGAGCGGTCTCCACGCAGACGCCCAGCGCCACAGCCGGTCTGAGCCCGTGCAGCTCAGCCACTGCCCATGTCTTGCTCCTGGTCACAAAGAACCAGTTTTTGACGCCTGCTCTTCCCCGTGGTCTGCGGCCAGGCGAGGTCTCCATCCCACTTGTCCGCCTCTGCGCCTAGCATCCTACCCGCGGGCAGTTCAAACTGTCGGCTGCTCAGCAGCCAGGAGAGGCTTCTCGCTCCCAGTGACTGGCGCTCAAAGCCAGTTTCAGTCAGTGCCACAAGGTTTTGCAC
The DNA here is from genome assembly GCF_025265405.1 of Mesoplodon densirostris. NCBI lineage: Eukaryota > Metazoa > Chordata > Mammalia > Artiodactyla > Ziphiidae > Mesoplodon > Mesoplodon densirostris. The sequence goes on along the minus strand of NC_082669.1, from coordinate 7,232,642 downwards.
AGCTAACGGGTGCAGAGACAAAACTACAAAAAAAGCAGAGTCTCCCATCCGATTACTAGACAGACCTTGCACGTTCACAGGAAGCAGCAAAACCAAGCCAACGAGCTGCTCTGAGACAGGCTCAGTGTCACAGAAGCAGTGTCTCTGAGCCCTCACACGTGCCACATGCCAAGGTACACACGATCCCAAAGGCACCCCACCCTCCCTACAGGTCAGCACCCGTGACTCTCATTTTACCAATAAGCTTAGTCAACCCGCTCACCCAGCTAGTAAACAGAAGAACCAGGCGTCTACCCGGGCAAAGCAAAAGGGAGCAAGATGTCTTTTTTTTTTTTTTTTTTTTAAAGACAATCAGCTTCACGAATATTTTCAGGCACTGCAATTTGTGACAATCAAAACAGTCTTCTAATCTCCCCCCAATCCATATGTAAATTCAAGGGTGGAAAAACTAGGCACAATATCCTAGTTTTCCCAGTGACATCCAGTCATTACCCACCAAGTTCATCCCATGCATTCCGGGCAGGGATTCTAAAGCAAGACTCTGACTTAAGGGGCAGAGAAGCTATTTCCACCTCAACACCCATCCCTTTCACAAATGGACAAAAGAGCACTTGGGCAAGCAAGGCTTCTCTCATTCTCAAGCCCACCTCTCCCACTACACGAGCAGAAAGGGGCAGCTTTCTGGCGTTGGTATATCCCCAAAGCGGGAAGTCACAAGCACTCACTTCTACCTCTGGGACGATTTTTGATAACTCTGGGACATGGCTTTTCTTGTTGCCAGCTCAAGAAACAGTCATACCGTGCCTTACATTATTAAAGAAAAGCCAGCAGCCTGGTGATTTTAAGCTTCACCTGCTTTCATCTCCTTACACCTAACAAGATCCATGGTCACCAGGAGCGCGGACGCTGGACGGAGACGGTGGGGGGACGGACAGCTCCCCAGAAATGTGCCATAAAACACCAACACAAAGTAAACACCAGCCAGCGCCTGAATGGGTGTGATCAGTTATAAACACTAAAGTTAGCACACGGGCCTTGTAGGAGGTTCCCAGATCCCCAAAACACCAGTTTGCCAAGCCTTGCCAACCAAGCCGCTTGATTGCCCTAACGTCTTCCATAATCTCCCATACATCCACAGTTAAGCAAAAAGTAAAGACAGGTGAAATAAATTCTCAATTGGCAGGAAAAGTTTTAGTTAAATTCTGAACATATGACTGATTACTTAAAAGAAAGGCATAGCAAATGTTTTCTCCTTATGGGCCCACACGATTCCACCTTGGTTTAACGGCCTGAGAAACAGACACAGGGATCACACCCCGAGCTGCAAACGCACACGCTTCTCCCCATGAAGCAGGACAGAATTCCCTGCGGGCAGTCTCACAGTTCTGAGAGGCAGGCCAGCCAGCCGCTGTGCATGGTTCTCTTCCCCTGTGGTTAAGAGTTGGACAGAACCCCAAGGAAATAAGTTTCTTAAATTATGTCGCCTTGAAAGCATTAGGTTTTATCAAATACACCAACCTAGAATTTCTAAAGCTGTCAGATGAAGGTGAAGGCACGGTAGACAGCTTTGTTCAAGCAGGAGTCTGGTTTCTATATGTTGGAACGTCTTAGACCAGCCTCATCATCCAAATCAAAAGTTCGGGGAAGAGCTCTTAGGAGTCTGGCTTTGTTCCTCTCTCGCGTTTGAGGGTCAGTGGCCACAGAGACGGTCACTGTAACTGGGCCAGGGCTGCCCTAGGTTCCGATCCTGGCAGCCACCACCCTACAAGCCCCCGGACGAGTAGCTGGCACGAACATGCCCAGCTCCGCGTTCCTGGACCACAGTGAAAGGCATTTTGCCCAGTCCAATGCTGCCCCCAAAGCAGCGGAGACCATGGGCAATACGCAATACATGACTTTAGCGGGACACAGCTTTTATTAAAACATGATTTTAATTACAATAAACGTAACTACTGTTTCAGACTCATTAGTTCGTGGGTATCAAAGTTTCCTCCCAAAATAAATGTGGATTTAAGCACAAAAAGTGAGTGGACAAAAGAAGGCATTGATAATATCCTGGTGATAGGGCAAAAATCTGGAAGGCTGGGAGCCCCGGGAATGGTAACAGAGCCTCCTGGTTCTCTGGGTGTGTGACGGGCACGGGGAAGGGCCGTTTCTCTTTTAGAGGCAGATGCACCTGTACAGAAGGATGAACCTAACAGAGCTTAAAAAACAACAACAACAACAACAACAAAGCTTAGGCTCTGGTGATAACTCTGGCACTTGCTGGCCCCGTGACCCTGGGCATGCCAATTAATCTCATGAGCCTCAGTTTCCATGCCTGTAAAATGGGTAGCAGGAGGCTGCAGAGGATTAACAGCAGTTAGGGTTTGAACGTGTCTCGCAAAATGTGAAATGCTACAGAAGTATCCCTCGCTACAGTTTTCAATTTCGCAAGCAGCTTGCTGGGTGTGTGACTCTCTCTGTCCTCAAATTCTCTGCCTGTAATCCTGGGATTGGCCTGTGTGGTCCTTCTCTTTCAAGGGCCCTCAGTAAAACTCAAATATTACATGCAGTAACCCTAGAGTTCTGATTTTTAACCGAAAAACGCAGTCCTCTACCATCATTCCTGGAAACACATGGGTTTCAGAGCTTTCTCCCTAATTAAATACTACCGTAAAAGACACCACCATCGCCAGAAATCTGAATTTCTTTTGCTACAGAAACCTAGATCCTATCCATTTTCCCTCCTGGAGAGCACGAAGGGAACTCTAGGTCAACTCTTGTGAAAACCGTCCCGCTTGGGGCTGTAAACCCCAGTCAACGCCTGTTGCCGTGCTAACAACATGTGTTCCTAGTAAAACTCAGCGAAACGTTAGAGAGAGAACCATTTCTGAAACTCGGGGGCTCCAAACGGCTGAATCAGCATTTTCAGAAACAAAGTGTCCTGGGCCTGGCCTCGTAAACAGCAGCAGAGAGAAAGTTGTGCAATAACGCGTGTTTACTCACGAGCGCTACTTGTTTGGGTCTTTTCTTCGCATCTCTTGAATGAAGCTGGGGACCACGTTTGCAAGAAAGCAGCCGAAAAGGTCCGGGCCCGAGCCTAGTCACCTGTGGCTCCCCTACGTGACCCACCGCCTCGTCAATGCAAACGACAGAAAGTTGGCGTTTCTTCCAACCCCAAGACAAGACGAACACAATAAAAAGTGGAGAATACCCTCATTTCCATAACGCACATGCTCGAGGGCCGTCGCCAGGCAGGCGTGAGGAGAGGAGATCGCAGAGGCCGAGAGTTGCATCAGAAACTGCCTTCTGTGAACAGCACGGCTCTTATCACATTTCCCCGGCTGGAGGGCCGCTAACCCGCGCGCCCTCGACTTGGGGTTAGGCCCGGGCAGCGGGGTCACCGGCAGAACCAGAGGGAAAGATCCCAGGCCCGGGCGCGCTCCGGCTCGGGAGGGTCCGGCCCCACCGCCCGGGAGCGGGCGCACCGGGGGCTGCAGGGGCGCGCGGCGCTCACTCTCCGGGCGGCCCGGGAGCGCGGCCTTGGCCCTGACCGCCCGGCGACGCGGCCCCCACCCCCGCCCCAGTCCCGGTCCGGCCCGCGAGCCGCCGGCGTCGGACAGGAGGGCTCCAGCGGGCGCCGCCCGGGCTCCCCGGCTCCCAGGGGTCGCCGACGTCGCGCGCCGCGCCCGGTCCCCGCCCTCGCGCGCCGCAGACCCCGGCCCGAGGCGACGCCCTTCCGCCCGCCGCGCCCCCGCGGCGCCCGGCGTCCCCGGCCCGGGCGGCCCGCGCACAGACAATGACGCCGGGGCTGCCGCCCGCCCGCCGGCCGGCCACAAAGTAACTTGGCGCCGCGCTAGCCGCCCAACTCCGTACCTGCCGCGGCGCCGCTCCCGGCCGCCTCCGCCTGGCCGCCCGCGACCCTCGGCGCGGCCGGGGCGGCGCGGGTCCCGCGGGGCGAGGGCGGCGCGCAGGGCGGTCCCGGCCCCCGCGCGCCGCCGCCCGGGGACCGCGCGCAAACTTTGGGCTCCGCGCGGGGCTCCGCGGCCTCCGAGCGCCCAGCCCGCCGCGGCGCGCCGCTCGCGTCCCTCCCTGCCTCCTCCCGGCCTCCCCACCCCCTCGATGGGCTTTAAACCCGCCCGGCCCCGCCCGCCGCCGCCGCTGCCGCCGCCGCCGCCTCAGCCTCCGCCTCCGCCGCCTCCGCCTCCGCCTCCGCCTCCTCCCCCGGTCGCTTTTCCTGCTCCTCCTCCCGCCGCCGCCGCCGCCCGGACCGCTCGGGGGCGCCAGCGCGGGCGGGGCCGCGGCCTGGGCGCAGGGCGGGGCGCGGGGGGCGCGGGGCCGGAGCTCCCGGAGGCCGCTGCTGCTGCCGGGGGCCGGCGCGGGGAGCTGGGGACCCGCAGCCGGGCGGGGGCGCCGGGACGCCTCGTCCCGCCCCCGGGACCCCCGGACGCGGGACCCCGACCACCCAGGCTGGGGCGTCCGCGAAACACACATCGGACCTGTCCTGGAAGGCAATTTGCAAGCGCTTTCTTTGAAACTCAGGAAGGAACTGTGCGGCCTCGATCCTTCGTCCCGGGCGCAGCGAGAGGACAGGACGGAGGAGAGGTGGCTGCACGGGCTGTGCCGTGGGCTGCGGTCCCTCCCGGGACCGGGAAACCTGGGCTCGAGTGTCCGCTCGCCGCCAGCCGGGTCTGGAGCCTAGACTCTCTCGTAGCCACGGTTTTCCCATCTGAGTTCCAGCACCGGAGCGCGGGTGGAGTGGGAGGCCCTGCATATTTTCTTAATGCCACCGGGCCTCAAAGTCCTTATCTTTGAAATGGGCTAATAAGCCCGCCTCCGAGTGATGTCCTGGGGGTTAAATGAGGTGTTACTTGCAACATAAAGGGACTGGTAAGAAGGAACCCCTGAATTCGTGGAAGCCATTGTCATTAATATGATTATTAACCTCTCTACCGAATCAAAATTATAATACAAATAGGATAATAATAATTATGTCTTTCTGGGATTTGATGTTATAAAAGCAGCTGCAGGAATAGCTTACCTTTACTCAGCATGCCTTTTGTGCCCAACTTTCATTAATCCTCTTATTTAACCCTCTGAACTTGTCACTAGGAGATGCCCACTGCACAGACTAGGAAACCAAATCTCCCAGAGGTTAGATAACTTGCGGAAGGTCAAGTAGCTGGTAAGTGCAGAATAAGGATTCTGCCAAAACCCTTTAGGGCACTTTTTATAGCTCTTGTTTTTCCCACCTTTGGCCTGATTTATCCATGAAAGTTCATCCTTTCTTGTAACTGAAATAAGCCTCCAGAAAATATCTCCCCACTGGTCCAAGTTCAGAAAACCCCCAGGATGAAAATCTAGATACACTAATGTGAAGGAGCTTAGTTCCTGGAAGAACCAAACTGAGCATAAAGACTCCTGCTGTAGACAAAGGATCCAGAGCAAATTAAAGAAGAGGAAAAAAGAGTTGGGCCACTTCTCGAAAGTTGTATGAGCTTTGACTCTTAACAGCTTTGCCAAAGGCTCCAATTAGCAAGGAGAACCTGCACCAGCCGGAAAGCCTGATACTCAGCGGGCTTTAATAGATATTTGAAAAGCACTTTATACATAGCCATTTTTTCCTGAATCATTTGTAGGTAAGTTCCATACCCTATTATAACCCCTCACCCCTGTATATTTTGATATGTCTTTCCTATGAGTGAGTAGGGATGTTATCTTACGTAATCACAGTACAGTTACCAAATTCGTAGCTTTATATTGATAAAATATGTGTATCTATTCTTGGTCCATATTCCAGTTTTGCCAGTTGGTCTGACTATGTCTTTTATAGTATTTCTTTCCCCTCCATCCCAAGATCCTCCACTGTAGGGTCAGGTATCGGATTTAGCTGTCTGAAAACGCATGGGTTTTCAAACATTACTCTTCACGGAGAAGCGATGGAAATAAATGTCCTCAAGTGTTTTCGTGGTAACAGCAATCCCCAGAATTCCTAGGACAGGCCCTCAGTCCCCACATTGCCCAGCTCCGCATAGACCTTGCGTGATCCTTCTGGGCAGGGCCCACTCAGCACCACTACATGATCCAAGTTCATGAACTTGTCACTCTGGTTGTGGCTGTAGAAGCTGCAGCTGTCCCCTGTGTGGCGATCCGGGCCAGCCGATCCTGTGGGCAGACTGCAGCTTAGTGCCTTCCCCTGCTGCAGATTCTAAATGCCCCCGGGGCCGCGTTCTCCTGTTCAGTAGGATGGAAGCTGCCACCGTGCAGTACAGCCACGCAGGATGCAAATTATCCTGGAGAACCAGCCAGGCGGTGTGGCTTTGGGCTCAAGAGCTTCACTTAGGGAAAAGCACTGGCAGCAGTGAGGTGTCAGGACAGAAAATGGGATTTCGTGATCGTGAGGAATCCAATTATCCGAGGATGTGCTAGACGTTCCTTCAGCTGGAAGTCGAGAATTTGATAGACTAATTATAATTAGGAATGAATTGATGAATACCTTCTCCCCTGTTGACGGTGGGCACGGGACAAGGATAACTAGAAACTGCTCACTAGCGCCATCCCAGCAGGGGGAGTGCCTGGCGCCCAGTGGGCGCTCTGGGGAAATGTCATCCACCACTGGGAAGCAACATCCTGCAAGTGAATGCATCAGCAGAGCAAAAGAACGGAGGACGGGAATGCTGCGCCCTGGGGCCTGGGCTCCGGCTCAAACATTGCCAACAGCCCTGATGAAGGAAAAGAGAAGGAGGTGAATGGCACCCTGACAGTGAAATGCTCTGGCCAGAGTGGCCTGACCTCACTCCCACTCCTGCGGGGGGAGGCCAGGCCTACGGCCCCACTGGACACAGGCGGGTGCACCAGGAAGGCAGTGCTGGAAACCGGTGGTCAGCGATAAGGACTGGTGGGGGCGGGACCCACCCACCCGCAGTCAGGATAAGAAATACAGGCTGCCCCTGGCATACAGAGGTGGGGAGCCTGGCAGCATTCCAGGAGGGCTTCCTAGAGGCCGCAGTGCCCCAGCGAGTCCCGGAGTATCCAAGATGGTCAGTTCCACAAAGCGGGACCCAAAGAAAAGTCCTCTCAAATGGAGGGAGACTTCCGGGCCTACCAGAGCCAAGCAAGAACTTACCAAGTAGTTGCATCTCATCATAAAATACCGGGCCAGAGCAAACGAGGGCATCAGGGGGCTTGACGAGACACCAGGATGCAAAGATAAGGAGGGACTTCTCCGTCATGCTCCGGCGTTTCTACTTTATCCCAAAGGTGGTGGGAGGGTCCGATCTGCCTGTTTGGGGTCCACCAGCACAGTCTCCCCCGATGTGGAACTGTCCATAGTCCCCCAATACCCACACCCTTCTTTGGTCCCTACACAGCAATTGATGACACTTGGCCCAAGGTGTGTGTTTGCTGGTGGGTGGAAGGACGGAAGGACGGACGGGCCAGCCAGATGTCTGCACCTGGGATCCGCAGGGGGTCTGGCCCCGGAGACCAGGTGAGGAACAACTGACTGCTCCAGGCTCAGTCTGTGAAGGGAGAGGCTGAAAGTCAGCCCCAGACACACGCCCTCTTTCTCCTGTCTCCCTGAGCCTGGGCTCCTGTACCTCTTGTGTCCAATTTCCATGAAACCCATTTTCCTTATGATGTCTTAATATATAAAACTCTCCTTTTCCTGAGGAAGCTTGAATCAGATGACTTTACAACCAGGTAGTCACCTGAAGGATGTTTCTTAAGTCTGGTTTTTTTTGAGATTTAATTTGCCTTCAGAAAAATTCATATTTTGCAGCGTTTTGTAAAGGTGTACGGTTGTGTTACCATGACATCGGTGAAGATGTAAAACAATTTCATCTCCCGCAAAGGTTCCCTCGTGCCCCTTCCCCACACCCCGAAGCCACTGAGCTGCTTTCTGTCCTAATGATTTGCCTTTTCAAGATTGTCACATGAATGGAATCACACAGTATGCAGCCTTTGGATTCATCCATGTCGATCCGTGAATCAACAGCTTGTTCCTTTTCAATGCTGATTACTATTCCGTGTATGGATGTTCCTCAATTTGTTCATCCATTCACTAGCTGATGGACGTTTGGGCTAGTCCCAGTTTGGGATAATTATGGATAAAAAGGCTACGTGGGTTTTTTGGGGAGCGTAAGCAGGAGCGAGATCTCGGGGTCAAATGAAATGTGTTTAACTTTGTAAGAAATTGCCAGGCCGTTTTCAAGCTGACTGTGCCATTTGCATGTGCACCAAAAAACATGTGTTTCAGTTGTTCTGTGTCTTGATCAGCACTTGGTGTTGTCAGCCTTTTTAATTTTAGCCATCCTGGCTGGTATGTAATGATGTCTCATTCTGATTTTAATTCACGTTTTCCTCACGGCAAATAACATGGAGCACTTTTTCATGTGCTTACTTGCTATACATATACATTCTTTTCTGAAGTTTAGATCTCTGGCCGGTTTTTTTTTTACAGCTTGTTTTCTTATCATTGAGTTCTGAACATTCTTTATATATTCTGCATACCTGTACTTTAGCAGATATGTGTTTTGCAAATATATTCTCCCAGACTTTTTCATTTTTTAACAGTATCTTTCAAAGAACAGAAGTTTTTCATTTTGTGGGTTAAAATTTATCAATTTATCCTTTTGCATTTTTTTTTGTATCCCATCTAAGAAATTCTTCCCTAACCCAGGATTGCAACAAGTTTCTCCTATGTTTTCTCCTAGAAGTTTTACAGTTTTTAAGGTCTACATTTAGCTCTGTAATCCAGTATGAGTTAACTTTTATAGATGACGTGAGGTGAGGGTCAAGGTTTGGTTTGGTTTTGCACGCAGATGTCTACCTGCTCCACTGGGTGACTTGCAAGACTCGGAGGATCCCAGCTGTGTCCTGGCCCGACCTGGCTTCACTGTGGTGCCAGGAGACCAGCTGGGGGGCTTCTGCTGGTGGGGGGCTTCTGCTGGTGGCCTGTGATGGAGAGGACCAGAGGTTCTCTTGGAGGCAGGCATTTGAAGGCCGTGGGTGGGACTGGAGGTTCCTGGCAGAGCGGAAGAGGGAGCTGGGGAGGGAGAGGAAGTGCAGGAAACTCCCACAGGCAGCAGAGCATGAGCTGACTATGGTCAATGCGTTTCTGGTGGGCTTGGGAGGAGAGAGAAAGGGGGTGGTCTCTACTGTGCTTAAAATGTTTAGAATAGGGTTGAAAGCCTGGATCTTTTGCCTAAAATCACAGTCTTAGCTTCCCTTGAAAACTCAGCACAGCCAGCAAAAGCGGTCCCTGTTCCCACGTGGCAGCCGTTTCTGGAGCCACCCAGCCTGGCTGCGGGGCATGCAGGTTCCCCCCCGCCGGGCTGCTTTGCTTCTTTGCCAAGGCCATGGTCCTGCCGCCGGGGAGAGCGGAAAGCCGCGGTCCACCGAGCTGCCTGGGAATCCTACTTCTATCGGTGTCTCGTGGCTGTGGACTTTGAGAAAGCCGTAGATGCCCTCCCGTGAGCCACACATTTCTTCCAGGCTGAGTTTCTCAGGCAGCCCCTCTGGTGGCTCTAGGCTTGGATGAGGCTGTGGAGACCGCGGGCAGCAGTGAGCACAGTGCCCGGCTCGCAGGGAGGGCGTCTCTGCTGCTCCCTCAGCGTGGCCTGTGGCTGGCGTGGACAGGGAGCCTTTGCACCCCACCTCCCGTGCTCATTCTGAGTCATCTCCATCTTAGCTGAAAGCATGCCGTGCCCCTCAAGATGCTCTGGGCTGCAGGGAACAGGGCAGGGCCTGCCACCGTCATCCATGACCCAGGCCCTGGTCACCCTTGATGTAGAGGTCACGGTGCCTTAGGTGTAGAGGTCTAGCTCCGGACATTCGTGCCCCTTATAGCTGTGTTCACAAGCAGGACGGGGACACTTCTCCTCCCTTGCCTCCTTCCAGAAGGCTCCAGGAGATTTCTTCTCATGTGGCCAGAATATGGTCTCGGGCCCATGCCCTAGCAGCAAAAGGTAAAAAGGTGAGCATCGGGGGCTTCCCTGGTGGCGCAGTGGTTGAGAGTCCACCTGCCGATGCAGGGGACACGGGTTCGTGCCCCGGTCCGGGAAGATCCCACATTCTGCGGAGTGGCTGGGCCCCTGAGCCATGGCTGCTGAGCCTGCGCGTCCGGAGCCTGTGCTCCGCAACGGGAAAGGGCACAAGAGTGAGAGGCCCGCGTACCGCAAAAAAAAAAAAAAAAAAAAAAAATGGTGAGCATCGGGCACCTTTAACCTAACAAGAAAGAAGGTTCAGAAGGGTGGCTGGTAAATGGACAGCCAGCCACCTCTAGACAAAAGGGCGTGGCCCTTGTGGTAGGGGAAAGCCAAGACCCCACCTCCTGCAGAAGCAGCGTCCTGGGAATTAGGCTCTGGGGGATGACATACAATTCTGAATCCCCAAGTACGCCAGCTCGTGCTTCTAAGTCAGGAGCTCCTTTTCAACTACTTAAAACAAAAGTCAAGTCAGCCCGTTGACTCAATGAGACGTTAATGAACCAATAATAGTGCACAAACTTTCCTGAAGGAAATATATTTTCAGCCCAGTACACTTTATGGTTTTAATAACCAACGTTCAAGAGCTGATAGGAGAATCTAAAATAAGGACAGAACTATTGAATTGGTGACATTGATCTAGAGCGACAGAAGATTTTGTATTCACAAGCGTAGCTGGTGTGCTGTGTGAGAAGGGTAGTGACGGTGATTTTAAGGCAGCATCTTTTTTTTTAAATAAATTTATTTATTTTATTTTTGGCTGCGTTGGGTCTTCATTGCTGCACACGGGCTCTCTCTAGTTGTGGTGAGCGGGGGCTACTCTTCGTCGCGGTGCGCGGGCTTCTCACTGCGGTGGCTTCTCTTGCTGCGGAGCACGGGCTCTAAGCGCGCGGGCTTCAGTAGTTGTGGCTCGTGGGCTCAGTAGCTGTGGCTCGCGGGCTCTAGAGCACAGGTGCAGTAGTTGCGGCTCGCGGGCTTAGTTACTCCGTGGCATGTGGGATCTTCCCAGACCAGGGCTCGAGCCCGTGTCCCCTCCATTGGCAGGCGGATTCTTAACCACTGCGCCACCAGGGAAGCCCTAAGGCAGCATCTTAATGTTTAAATTGCTAAAACCAGAAACCCCTTCAGTTAGTCAGCGTACATTCTTTAGGAGGATTAATCGGCCAGCAAGTGGTGTGAGACTCACAGAAAATAGAACAACTAATCCTGGAGATGTAGCCGATAAGCATCCCTCAACCAGCCCTCGTTGTTGAAGAAGAAACCCTGTCCAGGTGGACGGGGATCAGGGGAGTGTGGGCGTCTATCCTGGGGCCGGTGCTTCTGATGGGCACGTGTGAAGGTGTCAGCTGCACAGAGGAGAATCGTGTTTCATGAGAACGTGCAAAGTCTTTCTTCTTTGTGCAGAGGTAAGTGTCCCCCAGGACCGTTATTGTTTAGAACTCATAAGGTTTAAAGATTGAGGGACTCGATGATAGATTTTTCCAGGAGCAACTCAGTATTTCCTCTTCTTCTTCCCTTTACCTTTTATTTCACCTTCTCCTCCTTTTCCTTGTCCTCAAAACAAGCCCCGTCTCTTAAGCGGCTGCCTCACCCCAGGCAGGCGAGAGCTGTGAGGCGTACCTCACACTGTACACCACGCGTTATATATATATACCTAGTTCAGTGAATCCTAGCAATACATTTTGAGGTAAGTATTATCCTTCCAATCTTTTTTTTTCACATTTATTAAGTGTTTATTTAGTGCTTTACGGTGCTATTTTTTTCTATTGAAGTGTAGTTGATTCACAATGTTTCACGTGTACAGCAAAGTGATCTAGTTAAACATATATCTCTCTATATATTCTTTTTCATATTCTTTTCCATTATGGTTTATTACAAGATATTGAATATAGTTCCCTGTGCTATACAGTAGGTCCTTGTTGTTTATCTGTTTTATATAGTAGCTTGCATCTGTTAAACCCAAACTCCTAATTTATCCCTCCCCACCCCAACCTTTCCCCTTTGGTAACCATAAGTTTGTTTTCTATGTCTGTGAGTCTGTTTCTGTTTTGTAAATAAGTTCACTTGTATTATGTTTTTAGATTCCACGTATAAGCGATATCATATAGTATTTGTTTTTCTCTTTCTGACCTACTTCACTTAGTATAATAATCTCTGGGTCCATCCATGTTGCTGCAAGTGGCATTATTTCATTCTTTTTTATGGCTGAGTAATATTCCATAGTATATATGTACCACATCTTCTTTATCCATTCACCTGTTGATGGACATTTAGGTTGCTTCCATGTCTTGGCTATTGTAGATAGTGCTGCTATGAATATTAGGGTGCGTGTATCTTTTAGAATTAGAGTTTCTCTGGATATATGCCCAGGAATGGGATTGCTGGATCATAAGATACCTCTATTTCTAGCTGTGTAAGGAACCTCCATACTGTTTCCCATGGTGGCCGCACCAATATACATTCCCATGCACTATCCTCCCGATTTTATAGTCCGGAGAGCTGACTCAGGGAAGCTAGCTGACTTCTCAAGGTCACCTAGCCAGTAAATGACAGCGCTAGGGTTGAAAGCCATCCTTGTCTCACCCAAGTCCCTCCCCTGTCCACCTTCCCCAGCTGTGTCCACTGTCATTTCTCATCATTTTATTATTTTCCACATAATGGGTTATTTAACTGTGTGACTAGTGAGATTTCTTGGGGCAAAATCCTGCCATGAGATTTCAATATAGTGAACTCCTCCCCCTTCAGGAAAGGGGCTCTCATCTGTGTTGGGGATCACACAACGTGATCTCATTTCTTTGTGGCCCTGAGTCCAGTGTGGAGGAAGATATGACATCTTTTTTTATTCAAATGCGGGATTTTGACCTGCAAAGCTCCCCCCACCCCCAGCTTTTAGGGAGTTTGAGGACTTGGCTTGGATGCTAGCTTGAGAAGTCTGACCCTCTGAGACCAGAGGCACCCACAGGTGGCCAGACCCAGAAATAGGTAGTGGGAGGAGCCATCCCTAGAGAAGACGGAAGGCGGCCGGAGTGAATACAGCCAGGCAGCAGCCCCGGAAGTCCACAGGGGGTAGGACTCTTGCAAGCAGGTGACCCTCCTGATGATGAGATGCCAGGTGGCATGTGAGCATCCATCGTAGGGCAAGGGGATGGAGGGGGCTGCCAGGTGCGGTCACTGGCAGAAGTCCATGGCAGGTCCTCAGTGCCCTGCCAAGGACAAGACAGGGCTTCGGTCCAGCAGGGAGTGAGTTGGGGGGTCAAGAGCTGTGGGCGGTAAAATGCAGATGCCCCAAGGCCAGAAAACCTGGATACACATCTACGCGAGGCCTGTGTCCTGAGCTCCCCCGTGGGGCCTCTTCAGGTGGCCCTTTAGACAGAACCACATGGGGTCCTTTCTCTGTGGGCCATGGGCTGTAAACAGGAAAGCAGGGCGCCCCCATTGCTCTGGCAGCCCTCCTGGCTCCAGGGGGCTGGCTGAGGACGAAGCCCGCCCGTGGACCTCCCAGTAGAGCAGCGGAGGGAACGCAGCCCGTGAAGTCGTCTTAGACCACCCAGCCCTGGGCTTCTGGTTCCAAGAGCCAGTGCACGTCCTCACCGTGGAGATTTCCGACTGCTGTTTTTCTTTGCAGCTTAAAGCACCGTGACGGATAGAGAAGACACCCACTAAAGAGAAGCAGCCACACAGCGGCACCTTTCTGCCCAGAAGCCTCTGCTCTTCTGTCCTGGCAGCAAGGCCACTCCAGCCCTTCACGCATAAGGCAGGGCTCCAGGATCACATCACCTACGGAGCGCACTCCCTGCCCAGGGATTGCGCGGGAAGCTGCACACGCCGGCCGGGCTGGAAAAGGACCAGCACTCTCCTGAGACTCAGGGCTGTCACCTTATCCCCCAGGTCCCGTGGGAGAACTCTGGCTACAACAGAGCCTGGGTGCTTCCAGAAGATGCCCTTGGCATTCTGCTATGCTCTATTTGTATCGTCTTTGAACAAGATATAGAGGACGCACAATAACACTTTGCTTTGGGGCACTTTCTAGGGAATAAGGTCACCCACATCTGTTGCTGGCATCCAAATCACATGTCCCAGAGCATGCCAAATGCCCTCACTAACTTCAAAGACACCTACACAGGGCCCCCACCCAACCCAAGAGTTGGCTCTGTCGCTGAACCCACGTTAGGGTCTTTCGAGCACGATGTGCCCATTCCAACAACACAGAGGACAGCTTCTTCTTCCAGAAAAGCCACCCAGACCTGTTATGGTGAAAAGCACAGATTTCACTTAATTGGGGCCTTGGGCAGCTCACCCAATCGCACTGAGTCTCGGTGTCCTCAGACATAAGGCGGGCTCACTTACAGTGGGATAAACTTGATTAGATAAAGCATCTAGAGTCCCCAGCTAGGTCCCGACCCAGGGCGTGTTCTGGGTCAGTGCGTTCATTAGAACTGTTACCTGCAAGGCACCTCGGGGATGCTCCGATCAGCCACACCTGAAGCAGGTGCCGTCCTGCTCTGGCGCTTGCTGGGGCACTTCCTCGGCCCCCTTTCCCCACCTGGAACCTGGGGGGAGTAATAGCACACAGGTGGGGAGAACAGGGGAGAACAGGAGCATGAGGTGGTCTGGCCCTCCGGGCATCCGTCCTCCTTTTCTTTTCTTCTTCTCTTTAAATTAATTTTTATTGGAGTCTAGTTGCTTTACAGTGTTGTGTTACTTTCTGCTCTACAGCAAAGTGAATCAGTTGTACGTATACATATATCTGCTCTTTTCTGGATTTCCTTCCCATTTAGGTCACCACAGAGCACTGAGTAAAGGTCCCTGTGCTCTACAGTAGGTTCTCATTAGTTATCTATTTTATACATAGTATCAATAGTGTATATATGTCAATCCCAATCTCCCAACTCATCCCACCCTCCTTCCCCCCTTGATAATCATAAGTTTCCTCTCTACATCTGTGTCTGTATTTCTGCTTTGCGAATAAGTTTATCTGGACTATTTTTCTAGATTCCACATATAAGTGATATTATATGATATTTGTCTTTGTCTGACTTACTTCACTCTGTATGACAGTCTCTAGGTCCGTCCATGTCTCTGCAAATGGCGCTATTTTGTTCCTTTTTATGGCTGAGTAATATTCCACTGTATATAGGTACCACATCTTCTTTATCCATTCCTCTGTTGATGGACATTTAGGTTGCTTCCTTGTCTTTTTTTTTTTTTTTTTTTTTTTTTGCGGTACGTGGGCCTCTCACTGCTGTGGCCTCTCCCGTTGCGGAGCACAGGCTCCGGACGCGCAGGCTCAGCGGCCATGGCTCACGGGCCCAGCCGCTCCACGGCATGTGGGATCTTCCCGGACCGGGGCACAAACCCGTGTCCCCTGCATCGGCAGGCGGACTCTCAACCACTGCGCCACCAGGGAAGCCCTCCTTGTCTTGACTATTGTAAATAGTACTGCTATGAACACTGGGGTGCATGTATCTTTTTGAATGAGAGTTTTCTCTGGTTTATGCCCAGGAGTGGGACTCCAGGATCATATGGTAACTCCATGTTTAGTTTTCTGAGGAACCTCCATCCAGTTCTCCACAGTGGCTGCACCAACTTACATTCCCCCCAACAGTGCAGGAGGGTTCCCTTTTCTCCCCACCCTCTCCAGCATTTATCGTTTGTGGATTTTCTGATGATGCCCATTCTGACTAGAATGAGGTGATACCTCACTGTAGTTTGGGTTTGCATTTCTCTAATCATTAGCGGTGTTGAGCATCTTCTCTTGTGTTCGTTGGCCATCTCCATCCTCCTTTTCTCGGAGTCTCCCATCCGCCTCCACGACTTCCCTTTTTCACCCACTGGCCGATGACTGCAGGGCCGCATGTCCTCAGCTGACTCACGGTCTCAACCCACAGACCTGTCTCGGCAGGTCCAGTATGGAACTTGCCATTACGAGTCGGGGGACCCGACCTGCTCCCCACGTTCTTCTCACGGCCTGGAGCACCGTCCCTGCCTCCTCAGTTGCCTGGCAAGACGCAGAGGGATCCGCCGCAGGTACGCCGAGCAGAGCTCTGAGTGTAGTCCCCTGGCCAGAAGTGTCTACACCTCCCGCAAGCCTGTTAGAAATGCAGATTCTGGGCCTCACCCGGGCCGACTGGATCAGACCCTGAGGGTGGGCAAGCCTGGCATGCTGGCCTTAGGGAACCACTGGCTTAGAGGCGGGAAGACTCCATACAGACGCTCCGGATCTTGACTCCAAAGCTCTGGGCCCCCTTGTTTGTACTCTTACCAGTGGATCCTTGCTTTCTGTCCATCAGACCACAGGGACCCCTTGGTTCCTCTCACTGTTTACACCTGTGCTTTCTGTGTCCAGCGTAGAGTAGGGCTCACGTGCGTTTTGCTGAAACGAGCTGCTGCCGTGGCATTGATTCCATGAGCAGCTCCGTGTCACAGATGTCCTGATGGATGAGAAGAATGGGACCACTCTCCAGACCCCCCGTTGATGGAGCTACTGCTGAGGGGAGGAGATGTCAGCTGGCTCCCTGCAGCCCTCACCTCCTGGGTGCTCAGTGCATTTCCTGCTACAGATTCTGTTGAGTAAAACCGCCTCTGACATTTATTTAAACCACACTTACACCCATTTAAAAACCTTAGGTGTGCTGTGCAGTCTGTCTCGGCCCCAGAGGACATGACTCCGGGTGACAGCACTCAGCCTGGGGTGCTGGCCCCTCAGCCCCCCTACCTGGGCAGAGTCCCTGGGAGCCTCTCCCGTGCCCAGCTCTACGGAAACGGCCCAAGGTGCTGTGGCAAGCAGAAGATGGCTTAGCGGAAACCTGTGTGATTTAGCTGTAACTAGATACTCTTGGCATCTCTCGACATCTTTCTTAGGTCAACATCATGCTAACTCATTTAGTGGACAGACACTGCTCACGCCGTGGGCTCTGATTCCTGAGATGAGGCCACGCCTCTCTCCCCTGCCCAGCTGGGTGGCCCCAGATGGTCACCTGACTCCCAGTAGCCAATCAGAGGCTAGGGGTGACTGATGAGGTAGCCTAGCACGACTGAGCACCCACCTCCAGTTCCCGTCTGAGGGCATCTGTTTGGGAAATAAGGATCCACTGACCCGGTTCACAGCGAGGTGACAGCCAGACAAGGCCATGGGATCATACGTGAATCAGCCGTAGAAGCCAAGTGATGGGCAGAGGAAAATGGAGATTTGCTGGGAGGCCAAGGTACCCCAGGGAAAGGAGTCCCTGCTGACACACGGAGGGGGGGGGACGTGAGGCGGCTTCCCAGTGTGGGTCAGTGCACTGACTGAGCCTCCGTTCTATAAAACCAGAGGAAGTGGGCTAACCCAGGATCCGGTACCTAGGCTTCATATCACACGTATTTCTGAACACCAAGTATTTTCTTGTCATGTGTAGGAAAGGCAGTGCCACTGCCTGGGTTCAAATCTGACTTCTCCTTTCGAGCTGGTCAACCTTGGACAAGTGACTTAACTTCTCTGAACCAATGGTGACCAGTGCCTGGAGCAAAGATGAGTTCAGTTAAAATCTCTTCGAGGTCCTGGCCCTGTCAGCTGTGTCCCAATTCCCCAATGTGACTCACGGGACTCCTGAAATCCAAGCAGCTTTGACTTAGCAATTCTTCAGTAGCTTGGGTCCAGTGAGATAGGATGCGTGAAAGGGCTTTGTAAGCTGCGAAGTACTGCCTAAGTCGGTGTTTTCAAAGTGAGATTTCCGATCAGCAAGATCAGCAGTGCTTGGGAGCCTGGGCCCTGCCCGAACCTCCTGACTGGGGACAGGGCAGTGACCTTTCTCTAAGGAGCCCTCCAGGAGTCTCATGGCGGCTCTCCCCAGACTTCAAAAGGAGCTGTAGGTTTTGTTTTGTGGGACTCAAATGTTCCACAAAATATTTCACCAATTTCCTTGATAGTGAATATGACCTGGGGCAGTAGTGAAAAATAGGTTCTTTTTTAATGAAGCATATATTATTTACAATATTATGTTAGGTTCGGGTGTATGGCATAGTGATTCAGTATTTTTACAGATTATACTCCATTAAAGTTATTATAAGAGAATGGCTATAATTCCCTGTGTTATACAATAGATCCTTGTTGCTTATCTACTTTATACATAGTAGTTTGTATCTCTTAATCCCGTACCCCTAACTTCCCCTCCTCCTTTCCTTCTCCCCACTGCTAACCACTGGCTTGTTTTCTATGTCTGTGAGTCTGTTTCTATTTTGCTATACACATCTGTTTGTATTATTTTTTAGATTCTACATCTAAGTGTTATCATACAGTGTTTGCCTTTCTCTGTCTGACTTACTTCACTAAGTATAATATTCTCTAGGTCCATCCATGTTGCTGCAAATGGCATTATTTCATTCTTTTTTATGGCTGAGTAATATTCCATTGTATATACGTACCACTCCTTCTTTATCCATTCATCTGTGGATGGGCACTTGGGTTGCTTCTGGGTCTTGGCTATTGTGAATAGTGTTGCTATGAACATTTGGATGCATGTATCTTTTCAAATGAGTATTTTCGTTTTTTTCTGGACATATACCCAGGAATGGAATTCCTAGATCATATGGTAGTTCTAGTTTCATTTTTTTTGAGGAAACTCCATATTGTTTTCCATAGTGACTACACCAATTTACATTCCCACCAACAGTGTAGAAGGGTTTCTTTTTTTCTTTAAATTAATTAATTTATTTACATTTTATTTTTGTCTGTGTTGGGTCTTTGTTGCAGTGAGCGGGAGCTACTCTTCGTTGCAGTACGTGGGCTTCTCATTGCGGTGGCTTCTCTTGTTGCAGAGCATGGGCTCTAGGTGTGTGGGCTTCAGCAGTTGTGGCACGCAGGCTCAGTAGTTGTGGCTCACAGGCTCTAGAGTGCAGGCTCAGTAGTTGTGGCACACAGGCTTAGTTGCTCTGCGTCATGTGGAATCTTCCCAGACCAGGGCTCGAATCCATGTCCCCTGCATTGGCAGGTGGATTCTTAACCACTGCAGCACCAGGGAAGTCCTGTAGGAGGGTTTCAATTTCTCCACATCCTCGCCAACATTTGTTATTTATCAGCTTTTTGATGATAGCCATTCTGACAGGTGTGAGGTGGTATTTCCTTGTTGTTTTGTTTGCATTTCTCTAATAATTATAGATGCTGAGCATCTTTCCATGTGCCTGTTGGTCATCCATATGTCATCTTTGAAAAAGTGTCTAATCAGGTCTTCTGCCCATTTTTTGATTGGGTTGTTTGTTTTTTTTTTATATTGAGCTGTATGAACTGTTTATATAGTTTGGATATTAACTCTTTGTTTGTCATATCATTTGCAAATATTTTCTCTCATTCTGTAGGTTGTCTTTACATTTTGTCAATGGTTTCCTATGCTGTGCAAGAGCTTTTAAGTTTAATTCGGTTCCATTTGTTTATTTTTGCTTTTATTTCTTTTGCATTAGGAGACAGATCAAAAAAATTTGCTACAATTTATGTCAAAGAATGTTCTACCTATATTCTCTTCTAGGAGTTTTATGGTTTCAGGTCTTTAATCCATTTTGAGTTTATTTTTGTGTATGGTGTGAGGAAATCGTTCTAATTTCATTCCTTTACATGTAGCTGTACAGTTTTCCCAGCACCACTTATTGAAAAGACCGTCTTTTCTCCATTGTATATTCTTGCCTCCTTTGTTGTAGATTAATTGACCATAGGTGTGTGAGTTTATTTCTGGGCTGTCTATCCTGTTCCATTGATCTATGTGTCTGTTTTTGGGCCTACCATGCTGTTTTGATTACTGTGGCTTTGTAGGTAAAGGGTGAATTTTGGAGGGTGATACATCCAGCTTTGTTCTTTTTTCTCAAGATTGCTTTGGCAATTCAGGGTCTTTTATGGTTCCATATGAATTTTAGGATTATATGTTCTAGTCCTGTGAAAAATGTCATGAGCATTTTGATAGGGATTGCATTAAATCTGTAGATTCCTTTGGGCAGTATGGCCATTTTAACAATATTAATTGTTCCAGTCCAAGAGCATGGGACATCTTTCAATTTCTTTGTATCATCTTCGGTTTCCTTCATCAGTGTTTTATAGTTTTCAGAGTATGGGTCTTGCACTCCTTGGTCAAGTTTATTCCTAGGTGTTTTATTCTTTTTGATGCAGTTTTAAATGGGATTTTTAAAATTACTGTTTCTGATAATTCATTACTGGTGTATAGAAATGCAACAGGTTTCTCTATGTTAATCTTGTATCCTGCAACCTTGCTGATTCATTTATGAGTTCTAGTAGTTTTTTGGTGTAGACTTTAGGGTTTTCTATATAGAGTATCACGTTGTCTGTAAATAGTGACAGCTTTACTTCTTCCCTCCATTTTGGTTGCC
Source organism: Mesoplodon densirostris (assembly GCF_025265405.1). Lineage (NCBI taxonomy): Eukaryota > Metazoa > Chordata > Mammalia > Artiodactyla > Ziphiidae > Mesoplodon > Mesoplodon densirostris. The sequence goes on along the minus strand of NC_082669.1, from coordinate 7,212,324 downwards.
TTTTATTTATTTTTCTTGTCTGATGGCTGTGGGTAGGACTTCCAATACAATGTTAAATAAAAGTGGTGAAGTGGGCACCCTTGTCTTGTTTCTGAATTTTCCTGAGGGAAGGCTTTCAACTTTTCACCACTGAGTATGATGTTAGCTGTGGGTTTGTCATAAATGGCCTTTTTTAGGTTGAGATATGTTCCCTCTGTACCCACTTTGATGAGAGTTTTTATCATGAAGGAGATGTTGAATTTTGTCAGATGTTTCTTCTGCTTCTATTGAGATGATTATGTGACTTTTATCTTTCCTTTTGTTAAGGTGGTGTATCACAAAGATTGATATGCAGATATTGAACCATCAGATCAGTTGGAATAAATCCAACTTGATCATGGTTTATGATCCTTTTAAATATTATTGGATTTGGTTTGCTAATATTTTGTTGAGGATTTTTGTATCTGTATTCATCAAAAGTATTGGCCTATCATTTCATATTTTTGGTACTTTGTCTGGTTTTGGTATCAGGGTAATGGTAGCCTTGTAGAATGAATTTGGAAGTGTTCTGAAGATGATACAAAGAAATTATTTTTCACATCTTCACGTTTATCCCTTAACTGTTTACTGTAGTTACAGTTGCTCTTACAATTTTTTGTCTTTAATCTTTGTGCTGGTTTCTCCCTTCTTCTTGGACCCCTAGCACGCGAATATTGGCGTGCTGAATGTTTTCTCAGAGATCTCTTAAATTGCTTTCAATTTTTAAAATTTATCTTTCTGTCTGCTGTTCTGATTGGGTGATTTCCATTATTGTAGCTTCCAGTCACTCATGCATCCTTCTGTATCATTTATTCTGCTCTTCATTCCTTCCAGTGTGTCTTTTGCTTCAGCTATTGAATTCTTCATTTCTTATGGAGTCTTTTTTATATTTCTAATTGGGTCTTTTTAAAAATATTTTCTAGGTCCTTCCTAAAGTGTTCAGTGTTTGCATCAATTCTTTTCCCTAATTCAGTTAACTTTTTTTTTTTTTTTTTTTTTTTTTTTGCGGTACGCGGGCCGCTCACTGTTGTGGCCTCTCCCGTTGCGGAGCACAGGCTCTGGACGCGCAGGCTCAGCGGTCAGTTAACATTTTTATTAGCCAAGTTTTAAATTCTTTACCTTGTAAATTGTTTATTTCTGCTTCATTATTTATTTTTTCAGGGGTTATCTTTTCTCTTTCTCTTTCCCGTGAGACTATTTCCTTTGTCTCCTCATTTTGTTTAACTCTCTCTGCCTTTATGAATTTAGGTGAAACCGTTACCTATTGCGGTCTTGAAGGGGTGTGTTCATGGGGAAGTGTGCCTATACAGATTGCATGTGCCCAGAGCCTTTGGTGGGAGGGCTGGATTTGACCTGGACATCAGTCATGTTCTTCCTCGGGGTGAGCTGGCCACTCTCACCTTGGTAGGGGATGGGGTTGGGGATGAAGGGGCTAGAGCTAGAGCCAGGTGTGAGGTGGAACTCCCTCTCTCCTCAGTGGCTGTCACCGCCCTTTCAGGGGCAGGGTCTGATCCCAAGTTGCTGGAGCAGAAACCCTGAGGGTCAGGCACAGGCTGGCTCTGTTCCTTTGAAGTGTGCGTGTTCCCTCTCTTCCTGCACCAGGACCTTTGCCCCAGAGGAGTGTTGAAGCAAGTGTGGCCCGTGCACAGACGGAGGTCTGATGCACTCCCTGTGTAGGAGCCCAAGGCAACGCTCAGATGCAGCCTCAGGTGCAAGTCCCCCTTGTCCCTCACAGCTGATCAGTGCCCCCAGCCTCTTCCACTCTCCCCCTGTTGTGACACCACACTCCCGGGCAAGTGGGACCTGCATGGACTCTCCGTACATATCTGTGTTGCAGGGGCCGCTGTCAGAGGTCTGGGCAGCTTCTGGGGCTGCACCTGACAATGGCCACCAACACCCAGGCTCCATCCTGGGACTGGGTCACCTTGCGTCCCACTGTTGAGTCTTTTCCCCTGTCCTGGCTGCCCCAGGTCCAGTGCCATGCTGCGACGGGGAATGAGGTAGGCCAGAGCATTTGCTTGGCTTGGGCTGAGGCACACAGCGAGGTGGTCACAGAAGCAGCCACTAGCGCAGACCTAAACCCACTAAACCCAGCAGCCACTAGAGCAGACCTCTCTCCACCCTGCCTCTGGGGTCAGCCAGCATGCCCGCTCCTCACAAGTGGAATCCAGGCTCCCCACAGCCCTTCTATCTGTCCCCGTGGTCCTCCAACCAGCCAAGGGGGCTTGTCTCCCCCATGTAGGACCACAGGGCTTGGGTGTCCAGTCTGTGGCTTGAGCCATTCACTCCCCAGGGAGCATCTCCACCCATGGAATCTCCCTTTTCGTCTGGGTCCCCTACCAAGGACACAGGTCTTGACTTGATGCTTTTCTGCGCTTTCTACCAGATTACGTGCACCTGTCTTACAGTCTTGCTTGTACAGGAGTCATTCTGCCAGTTTCCAGTTAGGTTTCTGTGAGAATTATTCCATGTGTAGATGTATTTTGGATGTGTTTGTGAGGGGAGGTGAGCTCCATGTCCTCTTACTCTGCCATCTTGATCCCCCCATAAAAATAGATTCTTGAACCCCACCCCAAACTGTGGAATTGGACCCCTCATTGTAGAAGCAAGGGAACCATAACCAGTGGCTGAGAAGATGACAACATGAATAAATATCCAACTGCAAAGAGCTCACTTCCAACTGGCTACCAGAGCCAGATTGCCTGTCTACACCTCAAGGAGGATAAGGGAGTGGGAACCCCAGACCAGGTCCCCCCCGCCACACATACACTTACTAAGAAACTCACAACCCTTGGCCCTGAGCCTAAGCCCTCAGTTGACCAGGGGCCACTTGTCCTTCTCTCAAGATGGGAAAGACAACAGGACTGGCCTCTGTCTTGTGCTACAGAAAGAAACAGAGATGCTTAAATACCCACCTGTGGCCTTGCAGCACCTCACTGCCAAGTTCCAGACCCTATGGGGCTGTACTCAGTGGCCCCAAACAAGAGAAGGACCTGGTACCTCCTGAGAAGAGAAGCCGGTGCCTCCCCTTTTGCTCCCCCCACAGAGAGGAAGGCCCTGCCCTGATCCCCTGCCAGGAAATCCACTCTCCTGCTAATGAGGGGACAAACATTCAGATACATTTACAGAAGTTGCTGTCCACAGGTTTACAAGAAGATAGGCAAAAAACTGTCCACCAAAGAGCTTTTGACACGCATGATGCCAAGCATCCATCAAGGCCTTGACTGGCATTCCAGTGGGACAGTGGGACCTGGCAGGACACAGGTGACCACTGGTCACCACCAGCACTTTCCTCTGCTGTAGTTGTGGTACACACAACCGGCACTTCCCTCTCACCTACAGGGCCTGTTAGCAAAGTCTAAAACTGGCTCTGACATCATCGGTTGGTCTTGAAATCATGCTGGCCATTGGCCATTAGTGCAGGCTGCATGCCTGGGGGCCTGTGTTCTGGCAGGAGTATCACTGTCCAGGGAAGCAGCGTGTTCATGTAAAGAATGTGCTTGCTTCTGTTCTCCACCAACTGGGTCCTCCCGCGTTGATTCTTTGTTGTGTATGAGTCATATGAGAAGCTTGTTAAAATGAAAATTCTGGTTCAGTAGGTTTGGGGTAGGACCCGAGATTCTGAATTTCTAAAATTCTTGTGAACCACATGAATAGCAATGACAAACATCTCTATCCCTTTTTGATAGAAGAAAAAAACAAGGTTCAGAAACGTTAGCGGACCTTCCCATAGTCTCTCAAAGCTCAGAAGGAAACCAGGATTTCCAACTAGCTCCCCAAGTCCAAGGGCAGGAGGACGTGGGTATGAGGTGGTGGGGTACCTCTCGTGTCACTCTACGAACCTGCCCCCAGGGCTCTCCAGCTCCTCTCCTGGCCTCTGGGCATCATTGTCATGCCTTTTACATCTACATGTGTTATGAACCCCACAAGACATCTGTATTTGGAGTGATTTAAACAGTCAATTATATTTTAAAGACTGTTTAAAAACCAGAAAAAGAGATCTTTTGTTTACCCACACAGTTGCGTCTGATATCCTTTATACCGATGTGTAGACACAGATTTCCATTTGGTGTCATTTTCCTTCTGCCTGAAGGAAGGACATTTTTTTGTACTGTGAATCTTCTGTTGGAAAAATGGTGCCCATAGACTTGCTCAGTGCAAGGTTGCAGGGTTGCCACAAAGCTTTAATTTGTAAAAAATGCAATATTTGTGAAACACAGTAAAGTGAAGCACAAAAAAACGAAATCTGCCTGTGTTTGTCTTTCTCTGTCTGATTTACTTCTGCGTGTTTCTGGCAAGAGTCTACAGTCTGCTTTGCCTGTATGTGATGTGTTCTTTCTTCTCTTGCTGCATTTAAGATTTCTTTATTATTGGTTTTAAGCAATTTGATTATGATGTCTGTTGACCTGAAACAAATAGACTACAGTTATTTCTACAACATAAATGGGTTTACTTGAGATGAACAAAGAGTTGCAATTTGGGGTCTGCAACCACAGCAAGCCACCCAAAAGGACTTTAGCCACAGAAAAGGCAGTAGCCTGTCTGCAAGGGAAAGTTTCAGTCCAGTGAGAAGACATACAGACCATGACTAAACATATTTATATCCATGAGATGGAGGAAGCTGGTGAAATCCATTTGCCAGACCTCAACTGGTCCATTAGGCAGTTTAAAATCTCCAGGAACAGTATAGGCTTCCCTGGCTTGTATGGTGGACAAGTGAGACCAGTGAGGTAGGCACATTTTGTAGCCTTGTTAATGTTTCTCACCAGTATTGATACATGATGACTATCATTTTTTCAGTAGACTAATGATTTAATGCAAAATACAGTGGTGAGGAATGGGAATTTTAGATACTCCTGTAGAAGTGTGTTGTTATTTAGTCTGAACCAGAGCTTTCTCTTTTTATTGTACCAACAATTGCTGAATTTCCAATCGTGTTTTCTCTTTCCTGAGGCCAGTTTTTGGGCTCCTTTAACCAGTTTTTCTAAGTTATCATTTGGGGAAATATCCCTTTGGACCATGATAGAGGTTTGGCTGCTCTTGGCCCCTGTAAGGGCAATATTCCTCGCAGAAGTATTAGCAAAGTAATTTCCCTTAGCTCTCAGAGAGTCAAGTTTAGAATGCCCTGGAATGTTAATAACAGGTAAAGTGTCAGGTAAGAGTATTACATCCAATTTCTGAACACAGGGACCATTTTAAATTTTATTTCCACTGAAGTAAGGAAGCCACGTTGCTTACACAACATTCCAAAATCATGAGATACTCTGAAAGTGTGTCTACTATCAGTGTAAATATTAGCAGTTTTGTTGCTAAATAAAGTACAAGCCCACGTAAGAGTGTACGATTCAGCCTGATGGCTGAAGTAGCCATAGGTAACAACGCTGCCTCAACAACATCCAAAGGGATTGCAATTGCATACCCAGCCCAGTATTTGCCATCGTCACCTTTTAAATAAGAGCCATCAGTGAAACCAAGAGAAGTCGGCATTACCCAGAGGAATTTCCTGCAGATCATTATGAGGAGTCAGGAGGTAGTCCGTCAGTGCCAAGCCATGAGGGACTTCGTAAGTGATGGAGGGGAAAAGAGCAGCCGGGTTAATGTTATTAGAACTCAATGTTATTATGTTATAATGTAAAAGAGTTATGTGAGGAGCAATTGACAGAAAGATTTCATAGGAATTGAGGCTGATGACAGAGATGCTGAGGGTGATGAGAATTCAGGAGGGCTTCTATTGCATGAGGTACAAAGATCGTTAAGGGGGTCTCACAGTGGTTTTCTTGGTGGCCTTAACCAAAAAGGCAGTGGTCATAATGGCTCTAAGGCAAGGGGGTATCCCCATGCCACAGGGTCCTTTTGCTGGCTATTATACCCTATGGGTCGATGGTGGCCAGTCCCCCTGTTTTGGGTGAGGACTGAAGGGATTCCCTTCCTTTTCATATACAAAAAGGAAAAAGGGAATATGATAATTGGGATACCCAAGGCAGGTGGGTTCATCAAACTCTTTAAGGCATTAAACTTAAATTTTGCCAACATCAGTTTGATATTTGTCCATAAGGAGGGTGGTAGCTGACTCAACAGGGACCAATGATAAAGTGCTTCCAGAATTAGCTCTAGTACTATGAGAGACAGAGGAAATAAAGGATGTCAAAGTGTCATTTAATTCACGGGGTGGGTTACTTTGATGACTACTGTCAAATTCTAGAATCATTTCCCCCTTTGGGGAGAAATACATTCTAGCATGATATTTCTCTAAGAAGTCTTGGCCTAATAAATGGGTAGGGGTGGAGGAACGAAGGAGAAAAGGATGTGTATCTCTCAAAGCGTCTACACAAAAAGGAACAGATTCAGAGACAGGAACCTCTTGGGGTTCAATGGAGATTCCCCACGACTTGAGCTGTTTGAGTGCTCTGATGCAGGGGCTGCTTTACAGTAGTGGGGTGGAGCCCTGAGGGTGTGGCTCTCGTGTCAGTTAGGACTGGAAGAGATTCATCCCTCACCTGGAGAAGTGTTTCTCAAAAAAGAGGCAGGATTAGAAAGAGCTCCCATAGCTCTTCAGAGCCCCATCTTTGAAAACTGGGAGGACTTGGGAAAAAGGCTGGTTAGAGGGCTGAAGGCACCTGAAGAGTTTAGATTTGTAACCATCTTTTTTCCAATGTCCTGGCTCTTTACAATAATAGCAGAAACTAGGAGGGTTTTAGTTTTGTTTAGGATCCTTCATTTGAGGGAGTTGAAGGTTAAGAACTTCGGTGGCCTTCCTTCGAGATGACTCGTCTGGAGTGAGAGAGCTGGTTTGCCAGATTAACCAAACCTGGAGAGGACATGGTTTCCCTTTCCATCCTGGTCATTTTTATGAGAGTGAAGAGGTCTTGGTTCAACCCATTAATAAACACAGAGTTAAAAAGCTATGCAGGTGAGATCAACATCTGAAGGAAGACCAGAATTTTCTTTTTCTTTTTCTTTTTCTTTCCTTTTTTTTTTTTTTTTTTTTTTTTTTTGGCCACACTGCACGCGGGATCTTAGTTCCCTGAACAGGGATTGAACCCGTGCCCCCTGCAGTGGAAGTGTGGAATCTTAACCGCTAGACCCCCAGGGAACTCCCTAGAATTTTCCTTAAAAACAATCTGAAGTTGATTATAATAGTCATGAACAGGTTCATCAGATTTTTGTACACAAGACTGAATTTTGTTCCAATCAAGAGGTTTTAGAAAATCTCCAGGGATTGCTGAGTGAAGTCAGCTAGCAATTGCCTGAGCCTGATCGTATAATAAGTTAGTGGGCTGGTCTCCCGGTTGTAATCCTAGAGACCTTTCAGGACTTTTCCAGTTAGTGGTTTTTATCCAATGCTGGGCCTGGCCTTCACTGACAAGCATGTACACCAGCAGATATAAGTCATAGAAATCAAGTTGTTAAGTTTGAATGACTATATTAAATTCTTCAGCAAATCAATGAGGATTTCTGGTTACTTTGGGAAAAACTTTGACTATGGCTCACAGTTCTGTTTTAGTCCAGGGAATGTAAGAAATTAAGGGTTTAGCCTCTGGGTCCTCAGAAGGCTTAACTTTAAAGGGACAGGTTCTGACAAGTTCAGAAGAAAAGGGGGTGGGGAGAGTTCCAGAGAAGAAAGGAAGTTCGGCAAGAGAATTAGTGTCGGGCAATTGAGAGTATAGTGTAGGTGTAGGAGGCATAGAAGGGAAGGAGGAAGATGGTACTGGAGATGGAGTCTGAGACAAAGGAGCCAGGCAAGAGGAACCTGAGGCTTCAGATGCCACCTTATCTTTCTTTAATCATTTGCTTGCCTCAGTTAATCTGTATAAATATTTATTTGTTTATTTATTTATTTATTTATTTATTTGTACATTTTCAGATTCTTTTTCATTACAGGTTATTACATTGAATATAGTTCCCTGTGCTATACAGTAGGTCCTTGTTGTTTATCTATTTTATATATGGTAATGTGTATCTGTTAATCCCAAATCCCTAATTTATTCCTTATCCCCCTTTCCCCTTTGGTAATCATAAATTTGTTTTATATGTCTGTGAGTCTATTTCTGTTTTGTAAATAAGTTCATTTGTATCATTTTTTTAGATTTCACATATAAGTGATATCATATGTATTTGTCTTTCTCTAACTGACTTACTTCACTTAGTATGATAATCTCTAGGTCCATCCATGTTGCTTCAAATGGCATTATTTCATCCTTTTTTATGGCTGAGTAGTATTCCATTGTGTGTGCGTGTGCGTGTGTGTGTGTGTGTGTATACACACCACATCTTCTTCATCCTTTCATCTGTTATTGGACATTTAGGTTGCTTCCATGTCTTAAAAGCTTTTGCACAGCAACAGAAACCATAAATGAAATGAAAAGACAAACTATGGACTGGGGAAAATATTTGCAAATAATGCTACTGACAAGGGATTAATTTCCAAAATATACAAACAGCTCATACAGCTTAATGTCAAAAAAAAAAAAAAAAAACAACCCAATCCAATAATGGGCAGAAGACCTAAATAGACATTTCTCCAAAGAAGAATTACAGATGGTCAATAGGTCATGAGAAGATGCTCTATATCACTAATTATTAGAGAAATGCAAATTGAAACTATAATGAGGTATCACCTCACACCAGTCAGAATGGCCATCATTAAAAGGTCTGCAAACAATAAATGCTGGAGAGGGTGTGGAGAAAAGGGAACCCTACACTGTTGGCAGGAGTGTAAATTGGTGCAGCCACTAAGGAGAACAGTATGGAGGTTCCTCAGAAAACTAAACATAGAGTTACCATATGATCCAGCAATCCCACTCCTGGGCATATACCCTGAGAAAACTCTAATTCTAAAAGACACATGTGGGCTCCCCTGGTGGCGCAGTGGTTGAGAGTCCGCCTGCTGATGCAGGGGACACAGGTTCATGCCCCGGTCCAGGAAGATCCCACATGTAGCGGAGCGGCTGGACCCGTGAGTCATGGCTGCTGGGCCTGCACGTCCAGAGCCTGTGCTCCGCAACGGGAGAGGCCACAACAGTGAGAGGCCCGTGTACCGCAAAAAAATATAAAATAAAATAAAAAAATAAGTAAAAGACACATGCACCCCAATGTTCATAGCAGCTATTCACAATAGCTAAAACATGGAAGCAACCAAAATGCCTCAGTTAATCTTTAAATCTTATTTTGCAGAGAGGCAATTTTAGGCTCCTGATAACATTTGGAAACCTCAAAATACCAATCAAAATAGATATTCCATTCAATTTTGGAAATTTTAGAGCTATGGTTATCCAGTTTTAAGAGATGTTTAGGGATTTCAAAAGTTCCCCATAATGGCTGTTGATGTTCTGAATTGTGTTTGGTTAAGTCAATATGTTTAGTTACAAATGCATATGAGGAAGGACCACAGTTTTTAAGTGTAAAATCAGCTGGGGTTCCTGTGTGTGTGTGGATGCCCTTAAAATATTTAGATAACTGGGGTCCCATTTCTCAGGGTTTTTCTCTAGAGTAAAAGAACAATTTCCAAAACAGTCTAACCAGCTGAAACAGCTTAAACAGCTCAAACAACCCTAGACCTAATACCAGTGAGTTCTAAGGGAAGAGTCTGCTCCCAAAAGAGCCAGGCTGAAGGATGCTCAGCTCAGCTCTAACGAGGTAGCCCAATCCTGAAGGAGTCAGGCCAAAGGCTTATCTGTGCAGTTCCAATGAATCAGACCCTCTTCCCAAAGGAATGGGGTGAGGCTAGCCAGTTCCACTTGGAATGGCCCGTTTTCAGAGGAGTCAGGGCCAAGTGCCAATGAGTACTCTTATACGGAACAAGGCCTTGATCTAGAAAGGAAAAACATTTAAAAATAGATTCCAGATAAAACCTGGAGAGCTTCAAAATGCAACCAGGGCAGAAGCTCAGATTCAGGGAAAACACTTACCTTTAAACCCCCGGGTTGGTGAGAAAAGCAGGGAGCACCAATGGACTCAATGTGGGTAATGCACCTGTTCCCTCACCAGCCTCGGAACGGTCAGCAGTCTTCTCTGGATCCCTGTAGGAGCCACAAAATGTCCATCTACATCGGATAGACTGCCAGTTATTTCTCCAGAAAAATGGTTTTTTGGAGGATCAACAAAGAATTGCAATTTGGAATCTACAACTGTCATGAGACACATTCAAGTCCCCCCATAGCAAGGAGAGGAGAGCTCTTTAAAAGGGGGGAAGAGGGGGGTGGGATGGCTGTGGTCAATAGAGTCCACTGGAGGAAATAAGAGTTCCAAGTAGAGAGGCTTCTCATTGGCTGTGTTGTGACCGTCTCTTGTTGGCCATGCTCTTGCCAGGCAGTAAGACGAGTCTCTCTTCTTCCTGCTGGGCTCTGCTGTCATCATGGGGCATGAGGGCTTTCCCTTCCCACCCCCCGACTCCATTTCAATTAATGATTCTGTTTATTAATTTGTACATATGCCTTAGCATAATTTTCTTCATGTTTCTTGTTTGGGGTTCTTTGAGGCTCTTGGGTCTATGGTTTTATATCAATAGTTTCCACCAGATTTGGAAAAATGTTCAGCCCTTTGTTCTTCAAATATTTTTTCTCCCCTCGGCCCCCTCTCCACCCTTTCACTGACTTCAGTCATGCACACATTAGACCTGTGGCGTTGTCCTACAGCTCATGGGTGCTCTTTCCCTGTTTTCTCCACCTCTGTGTTTCATTTTGGATAGGTCCTCTTGCTGTGTTTTCAGATTCATGAGCCTTCTTTTCTGTGGTGTCTAATCCTCTCCAGAGTTTTCTCATCTCCAGAATTGGATTTGATTCTTTAAAATATCTTCTATGTCTCTCCTTAACATGCTCAATCTTGTTCTACTTTCTTGAACACATAGAATGAGTTTTAGTAACTATTAACTCTTTTAATGGTTTTGTATACTAATTACATTGTCTGTGTCATTACAGGTCTGTTTCTACTAATTGATTTTTATCATCATCTTGGGATGTATCTTTAGGATCCTTTGTGTGAGTAATAATTTTTGATTGGATGCAGATATTGTGAATTACATATTGGTTTTGTGTTCTCCATATTTTTTTTATTCCTGTAAACGTTTTCAGTCTGTGTTCTGTGATGCCATTAAATTACTTGGAACGAGTTTGATACTTTTGAGACTTGCTTGAAAGCTTGGTTAGGTCCAAAGCAACCTTTATCTAGAGCTCATGCTGCTTTATTTTTGAGACATCTTCTGGGTACTCTACCCAAGACGTGTCCCCCTCTGACTTGTGGGAACAGGAACTATCCCTGCTTCTGTGCCAACGGGAGGTGTTGTTTCCTCTGCAGCTCTGGGTGGTTCCAGCTTTGGTTCAGTTTCTATCCATGTGTTCTGACTGGTGTATAGGAACTGATCTTCAGAGCTGCCCTCCCTCTCTGCAGACTCTCCTCTCTGGTTCTGCGTTCTGTGCACTGTAACTGCCCTGGTGCCCCTGCCCCTCCTCTCAGGGGGACTGTTGGGCTTGGCCTGAGGATGCCCTCCCTGCGCTGACCCCTGGAAGATCTCCAGGGAGGGTCCTGCAGCCACCATGGAGCTCACCTCCTTCCTTCCCCACTTTGGGATTCCTGTCTCGTGCTGCCTGATGTCCAGTGTTGGAAAACCACTGTTTCGTGTGTCTTGTCCATTCTCTTACTTGTTTCAGGTGGGAGGGCAAATCTTGCCCCTGCTATTCCATCTTAGCCTGAAGCCGAAATCCTTTCCTCAATTTCAAATGTCCATCAGCAGTGACCTTGTACATGACCCCATGCCCCTGCCAAGCTATTGATACTTTCAGCACTTCCCTCTCTCACTTGGGTACTCGGACACTGTGTGCACCAAATAAGCCACAGGCAGCCGGGAGGTGTGCCATGAGCTCACCTGTCCACATACCTGCTGCTGTTGTGGTTGTGGTGCCCGCAGGCAGGCTTTCCTCCAGGCAGGAATGTATAGCCTTCCCTGGACAAACTCCCCAACTAGTGCATTTGCTCAAGCCTGCCAATAGCACCAGTGTTTGGGGGTTCAAACATGCCTATTTGGGTGACTGTCATACCCACCGTGTCACCCTGGAGTTTCAGTCTAGAGAGAAATAAGGAAGAAGACTTGGCGCTGACTTAACCAGAGAACTTACAGTCCTGTACCAGACTAAGTACTTCTTTTTTTTTTTTTTGCGGTACGCGGGCCTCTCACCGTTGTGGCCTCTCCCATTGTGGAGCACAGGCTCCAGACGTGCAGGCTCAGCGGCCATGGCTCACGGGCCCAGCCTCTCCGCGGCATGTGGGATCCTCCCGGACCGGGGCACGAACCCGTGTCCCCTGCATCGGCAGGCGGACTCCCAACCACTGCGCCACCAGGGAAGCCCAGGCTAAGTACTCCTGATGTACCTGTTTCTCAGTCCCGTCCTTCTCTCCTCAGTGGGTAGGTTGTTGTAGGCAGAGGGCGGTCTTCTCCACCCACCACCGGGAGCTATGACAGAGTCCTCCGGACCTGGCTGCTGCTCTGGAAACACATTTGCAAACTGGTCTTTCTTACTCCTCCTCCTCCTCCTCCTTCTTTATACCAATTCATACAATTTCATTAATTTCAACTTCGCATTTTGAAATAAACACAGACTTACAGTAAAGTTGCCAAAAATCATATCGAGAATTCCCATATGCTTTTCACTGAGCTTCCCTAAACCTTATAGAACCACAGACCGCTTATCAAAATCATGAAATTAACACAGATGCAACACGACTAAGAATCTACAGCCTTATTTACATTTCAAAACGCCTCCCACTAATATCTTTTTTCTGGTCCAGGAAACAACCCAGGGTCGGTCGCACGTTACAGTTATTTGCTGTGTTTTGTCAGTGCCTGGGTCTTGCTTTGTCTCTCGCGACCTTGATCCTTTTGCAGAGTGCTGGTCAGTTATTTCCTAGAATGTCCTTCATTTGGGGTTTGTCTGATGGCTCCTACCGACTAGGGTTAGGTTGTGCATTTTTGGCAAGAATCCCCCAGAAATGTTTATTCTTCTCAGAGCATCCTGTCAGGAGGCCCGTGCTGTTGGACCGCTTGATTAAGATGACCTCAACCATGTTTCCCACTGTAAAGTTATCATTTTCCCTCTGTAGTCAACAAGTGTCCTGTGGGAGGAACCTTGGAGCATATATAAATACTCTATCGATACTTTCTTGCTTGCTCGTGCCCTGGGCTCTCTCCTGGGCTCCTGTGTTTTCCTTGTCTCCGCAGAGCCTGGCTTCCAAACGATAACCTATTTGCAAAAATAGTTTATCTCCTTAGGATGCAGTGGGGGTGGGCTTCATCCCATGTGAGTTCCCCCCTAGTTCTGGGACAGCTTCTTTTCCCACCACACGCCCACCCCTCGGGATGCCGAGGCCCCTGTGCTCTGTTTGCTCCTGGGCTACCCAAGGGGCGAGGGTCCACGTGAGGTTGTTGGGATGGGGCTGGACACGCCCAAAGGCCCAGGCAGGCATCCCTCACTGGAAGACGGGGAGTGTGTGTCACCCTGCGGCCCTGCCGCTGCGTGGAGGCGGCCCTGGTTGCTCTCCTGACCTGCAGTGAGTGGCTTGTCCACGTCCCTCTGCCACGGGAGCACTAAGTGCCAGGCACTATCGATGCGTGGCCATTTCCTTCTGAGGACCCGAGTCCCCCTCCGCGGTCCTACAGGACCGGTGGCTCTCCTTCCCTGCCCCCACTCTCCTCCTTCTTACCTTTTCCCCAGGGTAGAGGCTGTGCCTGAGCAGGGGAGGCTGTCGAATTCTCTCTCCATTCTGGTTCCACTTTTCCTCTTTGGGGTGGTAGACAACCCCGGAACACCTGTCCCATGTGGGGGGTAACTTTCCATGTTATGAGTCCCGCCCCCAGGACAGAAGCCAGGACTCACGTCCCCAGCCTATAGCCGGGGTGTAGACCCGCATGTTCAGGCAGATCTGGGCTCTGCCGATCCCACACACTTGCAGGAGACCGTAATGTGAAGGGGGAACAGTGTCAAGTCCTCTGCAGACCCCGTGCTCGGGTTGCCTCCCGGAGCAGCAAGCAGGGGTCGTGCCTTTCGAGGCTGGTGTGGCAGGAGGCGGCCATGCCCGCACAGGAGCAGGAATGGCTGATGCTCCTGTGGCCGTTCCAGACCCGGCTCTTCGGCTTCCCCGAGAAGCCGTGAGCTGCCTACCGCCCAAGCCGGCCACTGGCCTCTGCGGGGTGTTCACACGTTCTGCCTTACTCCCCTGAAGCCTTCCCTTTGCGTCTCAGACCCCTGTGAATAGCCGACACACACGCAGATAGAAGAGTATTAGCGCTCTCTCTCCTTTCACGCTTCCTGCTTCCCTTTCTCTCTCCTGCCTCCATCCCTCCTTCCCCTGCTTCTTCTCTGGAACAATTCTGTTCCTCCTGGAAGCCCTGTGGATGCTCCCAACTGACTGGAAGGAGGTCGCCTACAGGGAAGTGGGAAGAGAAAAGCACAGAGATGAATATTTCAAGACTTATCTTACTCCACTATTGGTGGAAATTGTTCTGATTTGCACACGGTCACAAAACAAACGTCGTAGTGGCTTACCTGTCAGGATTCCCCTTCTTTCACAGTTCCAGCCTGTTTCTGAAATACCGAGGGTTTGGTCTCCCCCATACCCTCATCCCACCTGTGTCACCTGGACACAGTTGGCTGAAGGTCCCATGAGGCAGGTAATTCACAGCATGAATGTGAGACGCTTAGAGAGAGACCATCTACACCAAAGCATGTGAAAGTCATAAAACCCACCAAAACGGAAGATACTGTTTGGTACTTATGTCTCATTTGGGTGTGTCTAATATCCTTGTTACACTTTAATATAATGTTTAATATAAATAAAATATTTATTTATCCCTTGAATATCAAGAAAACTCTGGATGAGAATTAGGAGGAGCTAGAGATGCCTAGAGATTTTGCCAACAGACCTGCAGCCAGTTCAGGCCTTGGCACCCCTGCCCTTAGACAAGACGCATCCTTAAACAGCTCCTTTTTGACAGACGCAGTAAACCATCTCAAAAAATCCCAGTCTCAGACTTTGGGCCAGGGAAGGGAAATGAGATAGGCTTAGGTACAAATCAAGAGAGAAAAACTGGTGCCCTTGGAGAGGGATGCTCTGTGATCTGCACAGTGCTTAAAAAAAATGCCCCTGAAGAGCTTGCACTCTTCGATGCAGGCAATTTGACAGCTCCCTTGCTTTCTACACAGCTACCACCTGGCTTCGGAGGACCTCTGACCCCGACCACCTAAGCAGAGGCTGCTTTGATGAGTCAGTCCCCAAAGGAAGTGCTTCACGCAAAGGGAGTCTCTTTGTTTTTGTAGTTAGGCAGAGGAAGGAAGGACTCCTGTCCCCATTTTTCTTCAAGGGCTGTGGTTTTTATCTTGCCACGTAGCCGTTTGGGGTTTGAGGCCTCCCCCAGCTGTAGGTATGGTCACAAAGAGATATCTCTGACTGGTGTGCCCCCCACTTGCCCTGGCTGGCCTATGCCTGCTCTTCTTCCCAAGCTTACTAGTCATGCCTCTGCCATCCTGCCACCCTGGAGCAGGTCCCTCCCTCTGGGATCCCACTGCTTCTTTGAGCACCACTTATTATTTAGGGTTTATGGATGTTTGGTGTCCTTATTTAATGTTTTATGGGTGGAGAGAAATGGATTAAAGTCATCCTCTGGGTGTGTTTCTGTTTGTTCTCATAGTAGCATCTATGGTAGTTGCTTTATGAATTTTGATGGTATGTTATCTGGTGCATACATATTCAACACAGCTATATCTTGTGTATTTTAGCCTTTATATACTTATTATTTATTGAAAAGTGGCCTTCCTTGGCCCACTTAATATTTCTTGCAAAACTCTTCCAATAACAATAATTTTTGAACCTAGCTGAAGGATAATCAGATATTCACTGTCTAATTCTTTCAACATCTCTGTAGGCCTGAAAAAATTTCAAATCCAAAAGCCAGGGTATGGGAGGATAGCATTGTGAGAGCCGCTCAGAATGCCTGTTCAACACAGGTGAGTCCTTGTGGTTTGCGGAGTGTGGTGGCTGGTGCCCTGTCATAGAAGACCTGGATTTGAACCCTGGGTCTATTACACACACACACAACTTCATTTCTATGATCCCCACATCCTGCCCTGAAATGGGAGCAAGATACTCATCGGGTTTGTTGCAGTCATTGAGATAACATATGTGAAGGTGGCAGGTACATAATAATTGCTCAACTAATGTAACTTTTGAGTCTTATGAAAGGCAATGTTATCATGAAAGTACTATCAGGGTTTTTGACTCAGAAGACCTGAATTCAAATCCTACATCTTTCCACTTGCCCAGGCACCTGATGCAAAGCACCTGCTCTCTTTCGGGTCTGGTTCTACATCTGTAAAGTAAAACAACCCTTGTTGTGAGGGTTAAATGTGACAAAGTGCATGAAGACGCTGGCCGACTGCAGGTGTTTATTAAACAAAAGTCATTATCGTTTGAAGATTCCAGCGTATTTATAAAACACAATGTAGTATTTACAGTATGCCCTATACTATTGTAAGTGCTTTTCAAATATGAACTCAATTAATTCTCATAACAATGCTAGTCAGAGTACCACAACAATCTCAGTTTTTACATATGAGGAGACAGGCACAAAGAGAAAATTACTTTCCCCAAAATCAGCCAGCAGGTAAGTGAGAGAAACTGGATCCAAATCCAGGTGGCCTGGCTCCAGAATCTTTGCTTTCGTCTACTATGGCCTCCCAACATAGATATTAGAAACGACATACCCTACTCTCTGGGAAGTATTTTTGCTACACTGAATGCTTGAGTAATTGAGGTCATTTTGACAAGCCTATGCCTTAGGTTTTAGAGAGTACAGTATTCCATCAATAACCTAAGCTCTCTAGCAGTTCAGGCAACAAAGCAAACTAACATGAACAAACGCACCCCTCCCTCCCAAAAACCCCTCCAAAAGGCGACGGCCACCACCACCGCCACCACCACAACAAGGTCTTCTTGATGAATGAAAATGTGACCCTGGGCAGCTGAAAAATCTTTTCCTAAAATCTCCATGAGGTGGAGATTTATGGTGGAATGTGGAAAGCGAATCTTTCTGTAGAGATTCACCTGTTGACACATCAAAACAGCTCCCTTCAGGACAGGATAACACCAAGTGGACTTTAAAGTATCTTCTCTGTGAGGCAAAGCAGAGCTGCTTTCTGTTCTCAAAATCCAGTACTTTTGTTTTCAAAGAAAGATTGGAAACACCTGCCTTTTTCAACTAGCAGTCACTGTCGTGCTGCCCTAGGTTGAGAGGCTTTCTGTTGTATGCTTACTCTGACACATCAAGGTGAGAGATTGCCTTCATTAGGCAAAGTTTCACGTTTTGATGACTTACTGTGAAAGAAAGAAGAGGGAATGCCACCTTAACGTTTCCAGAAATCTAGGCTAATAAAACAAACAAAAACAACAGCAAAATATACACGCACATAAATGGTAACTATGTGAGCAGGTGGCTGTCAACTAACCTTATCGTGGTCTTCATTTCACAATATATATGTATATCAAATCATCACATGGTACACCTTAAGTTACACAATGTTATATGTTAATTATATCTCAGTAAACCTGGAAAGCAATTTTAAAATTCAAAGAAATAGTTACAATTTTTTAAAAATTTAAATTGTTTTCTCTGTGAGTCAGGCTCCTTTGGGCCCCAGTAACTGCATGGTAAAGTCCAGCAATTGTGTGGCAAGCGGGCATCCCCATGTCGGTGCTCTGTGAAGGGTAGACAGCACACGGCACACAACCAGGAGTGCTGGTGTCTACACACTTACACACTGTACTGCGTATTCCACCCGGGGGAGCTGCCCGGGGCCTCATCGCGGGGAGAGGTCCTTTCAAGCTCTAGAGGAGGAGTCATCTGGGGACACGACCACCAGGTCACTTCCAGGTAGAGGAGACAGGCTCTTTGGCTGCCCTCGGGGCACTCTGTAGTTTTAAACGGTGACAAACTCTTCAACCAAACGAGGATTTTCAGCTCATGGAAGGCCAGTAGGAGATCATGTGCTGGCAAAATTAAAAAAGGGCAACTAAGATTAAGCCTTGAGTGATGGGCACAGGAATGAGAGGTCACATGTCACCTGCCCTGGCTGGGCTGAGGTTGGCATTTAGATCAGCTTTCAAAAAAACTGCGCTAAGCAGAAGATCCTTTGGTCAAAACGACTGAAAAAAAAGACAAAAAGATTCAGAGTCTATAATTTCCACCCACACTGAGTTATTTGGATAAGACTGTGCTGTCAGAACCAGACCGAATTCACTAAAAATAAAGCATCCCTGAGAATACTTCACAGGTTTCACCAGCGGTTCGCTACGAAAAAGAGCCAGAATGTGTGTGTGGGTCTCTGCAGAGCACAGTCCAGGATCAGAAGCTGTTGGCTTTTGTTGAAATTTATGGCAGATTTATCGACTCATGAGATAAATATTGACCAAGCCAAAGTCAGGGCTACTACATCTTCAGGAATAATAAATCCTGGTGCTCTCAGGGACACAAAGTCAATATGTGCTTTGCTGCATAAATTCCAGACGAAGAGCTTTCCTGGAACATCTGTAAATCTCTCCATCATGAC
The DNA here is from genome assembly GCF_025265405.1 of Mesoplodon densirostris. Classification (NCBI taxonomy): domain Eukaryota; kingdom Metazoa; phylum Chordata; class Mammalia; order Artiodactyla; family Ziphiidae; genus Mesoplodon; species Mesoplodon densirostris. The sequence goes on along the minus strand of NC_082669.1, from coordinate 7,193,716 downwards.
CACGTGAGTAGCTTTTTAAAAATTACTATTGACAAAAGATGGAGATCTGGGCTCAGGAGGAACACATCCTGTTCACCACCGTGAAACTCACCAGGCAGCCCCATTTCACTGTGATGGGATCCCCGATTTGTTCATTGGAAACAAAGCCCAAAGGACTGGTACGTGTCCTCTATTGTTTCTGATTCTAAGCATGAAGAATCAAGATCTTCTCACCCTAAACAAGAGGCAGAATAAGCCGATATATTCCTGACAACTGCTCTATATTGGGACAAAAGATAGTTACTTTCTTGTATTTGCAGTGAAGAAATTCTATCAAAGTTGAAGGCAAACAAACAAACACAGGGCCCTGGTGGCAAGTGGCAGAGGAGGAGCAAGGGATCCGCTCCCTCTTCTGCCTTTTTGTTTTCAATCCATCAGTGAGCTTTCATCGGTCACTGACTAGGGAATGCGCACATAGCAGAGCCTGAACCAGAGTAAGCAGTAACTACAGCACACACTCAACCCTCTGCAGAAATTGGTGGAGCTGCAGAAAAGTGGAAACCATTATAGCTGCCCTCTGTGGACTCTTCTCCAGGGATCCCTGGGAGTGGGCAGGACCTCAGTTATGTCAGGGCCAGAAATTGCCATCTCCTCCCTTATCTGGGTCCCTGGAGCACCTTATGGTACCCAAAGTAAAGACGCACTTGGAAAATAAATAAAAGAAGGATGGGAACATGTCAAAAGGGCATAGGAACCGTCCTGAAAGAGTGCCCCATGGCCAAAGCCAGAACAATCCATGAGTCTGTGCTGATGCAAAAAATGAGTGGGAAAGTAAATAAATAAGGGAGAAGAGATGAGCCCTCCTTACTGAAGAACTACAAACAGTAGGGTGGCGTTCTATGTAGATACTTCCCCCTCCAAGATGTAGGTGGAGCCTAATACCCCTCCCCTTAAGTATGGGTGGACTTAGGGACTCACCTCCTCTGAGAGAGTATGGAAAGAGAAACATGGTAACTTTCCAGTAGACAAACCTGGCAGACCCCACCCTAACCCAGGTCAAGGTCATCCTCGGCAGTGACACGTCATGTTGATGTCAGGGACCCCTGACAGGACGAGTGAGAAGGACACTTCTCTTCTGTGGGATTCATTCCAAAAAACACAGCTCCGGCCTAATCACGAAAAACATAAGACAAACTCAACTTGATGGCCATCATCCAAAATTCCTGACCAGCACTCTTCAAAAGTGTGATTGATGGTCTTAAAAAACAAGGAAAGGCTGAGAAACTCTCACAGATGGGAGGCACTAAGGAGACTGAAAGCCAGGTGGAATCCTGGATGAGATTCTGGGACAGAAAAAGGGCACTGGTGGAAAAATTGATGAAATCCAAATGATGTCTGCAGTGTCATTAATAGGTTTGTCCCAATGCTAACTTCCTGGTTGTGACTAACATCCCATAGTTGTGAAAGACTTTAACAACGTGGGGAAACTCAGTGAAGGGTATATAGGAAGCCCCTGTATTATCTTGGCAACTTTTCTGTAAATCTAAAATTAAAACACTTTTCCACATAGTTGTGAATTTCTCAAATTCCCATCTGTTTCTCATTTCTAATTGCATTCTATTTTGGTCAGAGAGTGTACTTTGCATGACTTCAACCCTTTAAATTCTATTTAGATTTATTTTATAGCCTAACTTGTGGTCTGCCCTGGAGAATGTTCACAGGCACTTGAGAAGAACATGTCTGTGGTGGTTGTTGTGTGGAGGGTTCATGAGATGTCTGTGAGGTCTGGTTGCTTTAGAGTGTAGTTTAATCTTCTTTTTCATTGTTTATCTTGTCAAGTTGTTTAATCCATTATTGAAAGTACGGTATTGAAGTCCCCAATTATTATTGTTGAATTGTCTATTTCTCCCTTGATTTCTTTCAGTCTTTTCTTTATGTATTATAGGGTTCTTTTGTTAGGTTTACATGTGTTTATATTTGTCTGTTATATATTTTTGGTGGATTGATCCTTTTGTTATTATAAAATATCCCTTTTGTGTTTAGTAGCAATTTTGGTCTTAAATTCTATTTTTCTGATACTAATATTATTGTTATTAGCTCTACATGCTATTCTTGTCATATGTTTTACTTCTACATATATTATAAACCCCTCACTACATTGTTATTATTTTGACTTAAGTGGTCAATTATCTTTTAGAGATGTTTAAAAAAAATTTTAAGTCATTTTTAAAAATTAATTAATTAATTAATTTTTGGCTGCATTGGGTCTTTGTTGCTGTGTGCGGGCTTTCTCTAGTTACGACGAGTGGGGGCTACTCTTTTTGCGATGCATGGGCTTCTCATTGCTGTGACTTCTCTTGTTGTGGAGCAAAAGCTGTAGGCATGAGGGCTTCAGTAGTCGTGGTGTGTGGGCACAGTAGTTGTGTCTCACGGGCTCTAGAGCACAGACTCAGTAGTTCTGGCACATGGGTTTAGTTGTTCCGCGGCATGTGGGATCTTCCCGAACCAGGGGTCGAATCCATGTCCCCTGCACTGACAAGTGGACTCTTAACCACTGCACCACAGGAGAAGCCCAAAAGTCATTTTTAATTTACACACATATTTATGATTTCTGGTGAGGTTCATTATTACATGTAGATATAGATTTCCATCTGGTATCATTTTTCTTTTGCAGGTCTTCATAACTGAAAAGTTATTTATTTTGTTTGCTTTTCAGTAATTATCTTTGTTAGGTATAGAAATCTAGATTGACAGGTTTTTTTTTTACTATATACTTTAAAAATGTTACTCCACTCTCTAGTCGCTTACTCCTTTCTAACAAGAATTCTGCTGTTTTCCTTAACTTTGTTGCTCTTTATGCAATAGTTTTTCTCCCCCACTGATTGCTTTAAAAATTTTTTTCTATATCATTGGTTTTGAGTATTTTGAGTATGATGTACCTTGGCTTAATTATTTTTCATGTTTTTTGGTACTTGAAGTTCATTGAGCTTCTTAGATCTATGGCTTTATCAAGATAACGAATTAGGAAAACTTTCAGCTACTTTCTCCTCTCTCATTTGAGGAATCCAAGGACATCTATATTAGGCTGCTTGGACTTGTGTCACAGTGCACTGAGCCTCCCTTCATCTCTTTATTATTATTCTTTTATCTCTATGTATTTTATTTTGGAAAATTTCTATTTCTGCATCTTTAAGTTCACTCATCTTTTCTTCTACAAGGCCTAATATGCCATTAATTCCATGCGGTGCATCACCAGTCTCAGATGTTACAGTTTCCATCTCCAGTAATTCAGTTTGTGTCTTTGGCAATACCTGTCATATTTTGCTCTAAGTTTTTGAACATACAGAACACAATTATAATAGCTTTTAATATCTTTGTCTGATCATTCTTACATGTGTGTCCTTTCTGGGTCCATTCTCACTGGTGGTGTTTCCTCCTTATTAGGTATTTTCTGACATCTCTGAATGCCTGGGAATCTTGTTCACAATGCAGACATTGTGAATTTTACCTTGTTGAGGACTGGATATTTTTGTATTCTCATAAATATTCTGCAAATTTCTTCTAGGAAAAAGTTAAGCTGCTTGAAAACTAAAATTATTTAAATTTGTTTTTTTTTTAAGCAGGACCAAGGAAGGACGGCATGCTGCTGACCACCAGGGTCTGTGCATGTGACCCCAGGCTGGCCCCTCCCAGCGGGGACGTGGACCAGAGCAGAGCCCACCATGGGCTGGACCCTGGCACATCCTTCTGCGTAGTCTACCCCCATGATATTTGAAGTTTCCGATCTGGCTGGTGTGTGAGTTCCAGTAGTGTTCCCCATGATCGTTACTGGGTTCTTAACCCTGGCCTCAGGTAATGTCTTCACATTAATTCAGAGATCAGTACTTGTGAATACTCCTAGGGGAACCTTTGCAGATCTCTCTCTCTCCCTCCCGCACTCTGTCCTGCGAACTGACTGTCTAACAAACTGGCCTCCTGGCTCTATCTCCTCAAATCATGGGGTCTTCTGGCACCTGGGTCACTCCCTGGGTGCTGCTACAATTTCAGGTCTCATCTAGTCTGTTTCCTGTTTCTTGGTGATCACTGTCTTTTGTTAAGTGTTGTCAGGTATCTTGAAAACTGTTATTTCTTAAATTTTGTTATTTTTTTTCCAGTCAGGAGGATAAATACGACATCTGTTACCCCATGTTGGCCAGAAGTAGAATCCCCAGCATTTTTTTTTACATTTTTTTTATTTATCACATTTTCATTTAAGATGTTGTTTGAATAGTGTGTTCTGGACAACAAAGTTTGAATGCTTCCTTAATTAGATCCATAAACACAGGAAAGGAATAGTGTAGGAAAGGAGAGACCTAGATTTTACTGTATACATTCCACACCAGAAAACTAGGGGGCATCTTATCTGCCTGTCAAATTCCTATTAATCCTCAACACTTTCTCTTTTAGAAACATTTCCTACATGGAGTCTTCTGCAAATGCCTGCACAGCCCTCCAAGGAATCCTTCCATCTTTGTGTCATCATTTCATCCTATCTTAATATCTCACACATATTTGTTATTGCCTGTATTAGAATTCTTTTAAAACCTTGTCTCGGGCCTCCCTGGTGGCGCAGTGGTTGAGAGTCCGACTGCCGATGCAGGGGATACGGGTTCGTGCCCCGGTCTGGGAGGATCCCATATGCCGCGGAGCGGCTGGGCCCGTGAGCCATGGCTGCTGGGCCTGCGCGTCCGGAGCCTGTGCTCCGCAACGGGAGAGGCCACAACAGTGAGAGGCCCGCATACCGCAAAAAGAAAAAAAAAAAAAAAAAAAAAAAAAAAAAAAACCTTGTCTCTCTCTCTCTGTGGCTGCAAGTCCCATGAGGCTAGGAGGATGTGTTATGTCTTTGTGTACAGGTTTACAATGCCTGGTTCATATCTGTTGCACTAAACCGATTTAATCCATTTCCTTTCAATCCCAAGTCAAGTCCATTAGGGGAAAAGGCTGTTTTTCTTTCTCTTTTAGTAGGAAGGGAATAAAAAGCTCAAAAACAGAGAACATTTTGCCTCAGGTGAGGCAAATGATCAGGAAATTGCAGAGCTGGAATTGGAGGGTCATGTCTTTGTACTCCAGCATTTGCTTCTCCTGAGCAGTAAGTACTGCATGACAGAGCTGTCCTCAAGGACAAAAACATTCTACAGCTAAGCTCTGTGATGAGGCAGCCACATGTGGCTGATGAGCACCTGACCGGTGTGACTGAGGAAGTCCATTCAATTTTAACTAATTGTAACTGAAATAGCCACACGTGGCCGTTGGCTGCCACCTTGGACAGCACGGTTCCAGGCATGGTGAACAGACCCAGCCCTTTCATCTTTCAGCCTGAATTATGCTTAATAGATAAGCAGTTCTCAACCTGGGTTTTTTGTTTCCAGAAAAAGAGGGAATTCCACAAACAGTTCCAACCAATAATTTTGCCAAAAAGAAAAGTGTCTCAAATAAAAATCCACTACTGAGCCTAAGAGAACAGTGGGTAAAAGGAATAACACAAATGGTCAAAAGAAAAGTATTTCCTCAAAACAAAAAAGCTTTCTTTGACTTGACCTGCCAGGAGGGAAAATCTCCAATTCAGGGACCATCCGTGTTGAGGATGAGTTATGACCTCAGTGGTAGTGCCCAAGCCATTCTCACCCCTTCCAAGTTGAGGGCATCAGAAAGATCACCTTAACCCTGCCCAGCTCACCTGGCTCTTTTATTGTGAAGAGCCGCGTGTTGGTTTCCTAGGGCTGCCATAACAAAGCTCCACAGACTGAGTGGCTTAGGAGACAGAAATGTGCTGTGTCAGTTCTGGAGGCCAGAAGTCTGGGATCAAGGTGCTGGCAGAGTTGCTTCCTTCCTTCTGTGATGAGGACCTGTCTCATGCCTGTCCCTTAGCTGCTGGTTGTTTGCTGGTGATCTCTGGCGTCCCTCAGCTGACATCTGCCTTCACGCTCACGTGGTTTCTGCAAGTGCATGTCACTCTGTGCCCACATTTCCTCTTTTTATAAGGACGTCAGTCATATTAAGTCCCAACTGGAAGACCTTATCTTAACTTGACCTCATCTGGAAAGACCTCATTTCCAAATGAGATACTGGGAGTTGGGACTCCAACAGCTTTTGAGGGGATACAGTTCACCCCAAGCCAGACCACGTGACTGATATGGAGAGCAGGTGGGAATAGATGTTCTCCCCTGTCAACCTGCCCATTATTTGCTCCAGAAGGTTTGGTACAAGGCAAGGATAGGAGGGGATGGATAGCCATCATCGTCTTGGGTGTCCATGCAGTCCACACGCTTTCCCCTGCAGGGACAGGCTCTCTGTATATCACATGCATCTATCTCCTGGGCCAAAGGTGATTCCTGGCAGAAACTATGTTCATGCTGGGAGATCAGAGGATGGGGAGGATCTGGTCGGTCTCTGAACGGAGGTCTGTGAACCTATGACCTCAGAGCTGGTCCTGTTTGGCCAGAGTGGGAACTGGGGTGAGGGTGGAGAGGAAAAGCCTGCCTGGAGCTCATTTCCCACGATTTCCTGGTTCCACTTCCACGTGAAGCCTGCCAATGTGTCCTTTCTCTGGGTTTCCTGAGATAACCCAATATCCTACCAAAGTTCCATTTTTCTTGCTGAAAATCACGTAAGGTGAGTTTATCTCTTGCAGCTGAAGTCTTGGTGGGAGTCGGAGGGAGGGAGGGTGGGGTGTCAGGAACAGAGCTGGCTGATACCTGCTGAGCGGGCAGGCGTCTGTCCCAGAGGAGAGAGCTGCTCCTTCTCGCCAGCACCCAAACAAGAAGCAGGCATCTTTCCCAAGAACAGGTATTGCTCCCTGGAATCCACAGATCCGTGCCAGTGAGCAAGATGAGGCCATGTTTACCCTCACGTCCCCACCCAAGCCACGCTCAAATAAGCAGTGAAATCTCCAGACCTGAGTCATCTGTCGAGGCAAATTATAAACTTCTAAGCGTGTGGCTTCACAGAGATACCACAGTCCCCTCGTATAATGAGCCTGCAGTTTGTGGCGAAGAATGACCTAAGAACAAGTGAACTCACTGTCTAAAAGGAGAATTTTTATCACGATCAGTTGCTCCCTGACTGACAGGGCTGTCATTTCTTTCCGTACGAGAAAGAGCTAAAATCCAGAGAGAAACCCTAGAAATAAACACGGACGGCATAATGGCAAGGTTTTGTATTGCCAGAGTCAAAAGAGCAAGTTCCTGGGTAGGAAACATCCACTCCTCCTGCCCCTTTTACAGTGACTTTGTTATCATCCAAGTCAATTCAAAGCATAGAAGCTGCATCATGGCGGAAGGGGCTGGGCTGGGCTGGGCTGGGCTGGGCGGTGACCATGGATGAAATACTGTCCCTGCAACAGAGGAGCTCAGACGCTGATCTTAGGGTTAGGATTTCACATGACAAGTCCTCCTATAGAGGTGGACATATGTTGCTCCCTGTACACAAAGAGAAAACCAATGGATTCTGCTGCAGGAGTCACAGAGGAGGTGACATTTGAGGTCAAACGTGTCCCATCAGAGACAACGTGGTATGGTGAGGTCAGTCAGTGATCAGTGACTTGGCCTGGTTAACAGGAGGGTGTGGTTATGGAGGCTGGAAGGACAGCCAGGAGCTGGGTCACAGAACTGGCAATGCTGGGGAAAGGAAATACCACATTAAATTTTTGAGTAGACAGCCAGGTCTAGAATTTAGAACATCGTTCTGGCAGCAATGTCGAAGATGCATTTGGAGGAACAGGATGCCAAGAGATCCAGTCACAGGTTATAGCAGGAATCTGGGCAAGGGATACGGACATGAATTGAGGGATGGTCTATACTTCTTTCTGGTTTCGTAGGAGGAAGTTCAGCAAGTTTCCATTTTTAAATGTTTGCCCTACTGTTAATTTCACAGCGTTACTAGTAAAATTCTTAGATGCAGCAGCAGAAGGCACATTGCAGATGGCAGAGATAGTTTTCACAGCTTTTATGGTGGATAACAATATACTTGACATCTTTCTCATTAAATGTGAGCTTTGCTCTATGATTAAACATGCTCGGCATCTGTGGGCTAAAATTACAAATGTGAAAATCAACAGCGCAAATGTTTCAGTCAATAAATATACAGAGACAGTCAACATGAAACAACCCCTTCGTATGCTCTCTTCAAGGAAGGGATGCGTTGACATCGACAGCAGTTTTGGCAATGGCTTTGCCTTCATACTTTGGAGAGCAAGGGAGCTGTAGTCCCAGACTCCTAATTACCCCCTGGGAGTCCAGGAGAAGTGAGCGGTTTCCATTAGGAAATCTCAAGGCTGAGGGCCAGCAGAGCTGGGGAGGGAAGGGAGGTTTCTACTGTGGCAATTAGGGAATTTCCAAAGGGAGCGCTCGAAGGGTAGAATTTCACTTGGCAATCCAGACGTAAGGGAGACGTGTGTAAGGTCAGTCAACAAGTCCAGGGACCAGCAAGCAGTAAATACGCCTGTCTTCCCACTGGAGGGAAGGCTCATCTGTGTGTGTGTGTGTGTGTGTGTGTGTGTGTGTGCGTGTACGTGTCTGCAATCTGCATTCCTGCTCAAGGAGGAGACCCATGAGCAGCAACTGTCTTCTCACAGGCTGATCATTGTCTCTCTTCTTCACTGCTCTAGCCATCGGCGTCGCCACCTAAAGACGTATGGAGAACAGTTTTCATGCCTGAATGAACTGAATGGCTGGGAGTGACAGATCACCTAGTAATGTCTGCTGTGGGTACAGAATACAGGAGTGGCAGGGCTTCTGCTCATGTGCCATTCTGACTGTGTGAACACAAACAGAAAACGTGGGAGTGCAGGTTCTAACAGATTGAAGAGGATCCAAACGTGAGTGCCAGGGAAGAGTGAAGGAACACGCCCCAGAGAAAGAGATTCTGCCAAAATCTTGGAATAAGGACAGGCTTTTCACGGTGTTGCTGGGTCAGCGTGTTGCAGAGAAGACATGCCATGGCGTGTTTGATGTGCAGTGATGACGGGGTGGAGGGGAACCCAACGAGAGTCCTGATGATGGAGGAGGTGGGTGTGGCCTGGGAGAGGAGGAAGGAGCTGATGGAAGGAGGCAACAGATGTGGAGGTCACAGGACCAGAACCGCAGCGAGGGTGTTCGCACTCCTGTTCACAAACACAGCTCTATTTCTGAGTCACGTTGATGCAAGACTTCATCTCTTTTGGGGCATTGGAGCCATAATCCTGCTTAGAAACCCACAGGAGCCAGTATCATTGTCAAGGCAGCTGTACTAGTCCGCTAGGGCTGCCATTAAAAAAAAATCTCAGATCGGGTGGCTTAAGCATCATTTATTCTCTCACAGTTCTGGAGACTGGAAGTCCAAGATTAAGGTGTCTGCAGGGCTGGTTCCTCCTCAGCACTTCCTCCGTGGCTGGAATGGATGTCCTCTCCCCGTGTCCTCACATGGTCTTTCCTCTGTGCCTGTCTGTGTCCTAGTGTCCTCTTCTTATAAGGACACCCGTCCTATTAAGTTAGGACCCACCCTAATAAACTCATTTTAATTTAACTACCTCTTTAAAGACTCTATTTCCAAATACACTAACACTCTGAGTTACTGAGGGCTAGCATTTCAACAAATGAATTTTGGAGACAATTTAGATCCTAATAGTGACCTCAACACCCCTGTGGGTGGCCTGATGTTCCATCTCCCAGAGCTCGTGCAAGTTGCATGAGTCATCATGGTCCTGAGTTATTCTCCCCTGTCTGGGAGTTCAGACCCTAGACCCTAGGTCTCTGGTCAAATCTCTCTGTTGCTGGAAGAATGTGTCTGCCTGTCATTGGCCCTCACCGCCTCTGGGATCAGTCAACAGCTGAGACCCATCTTGTCCTGACCTTCAGTTAATGCTTCCTGTGGGGGACAGTGGGAATGATAGAACCCCTCTTCTTCCTCACACATTCACATGAAAGTTTGAGCACCTGAGAGAGAAGGGGTGGGGTCTCCCAGACCAGATGGGCATTTAAGGCAAGGCAAGTATGTCCCTCCAACCCAACCTCACTCATTCGCCTCTGTCGCTCCAACCTGCCCCAGGCAATCCAGCAAGAGGAAGGTCTAGCTCTTCCTCCTTCACCTCTACTCATGCTTCCTAAGTAGGAGGAGGATGGTGAGAGCCTGACAGCCTTCAGAGCACACTTTTAATAGCTTCAAGTTTCAGCTTATGCGTGCTCCACCTTTACCTTGTGGTTGGCTCCCTGAGGGAGGGCTTCATTTAGCCTGGGACCAAATGTGTAATCTTGGGTTTGTGAGCTCCTGTGGTCTCGGCTGGAGAATGAATTGTGAAGTCCACTCTTCCCTCTAATCTACCTCTCCAGGGAGCTACCTACTTTTCATAATCAAGTTAATTATTTGCCACACTTTTTTTCAGATCAGTGAGCCTCCGGGAGGGAGAAAGAGGTAAAGGGTGGAAATTGCCCACCAAAGTCCACCTTGAACCCCCAGCAATTCTGAATCTTACAGGTTGTTGTGAGGTTTAATTATATCACATATGTCAAGTGCCTAGAACTTGCCTAAGCTGCCATATGGTAGACGCTGCACCGTGAGCACTTTCCCGCTGTCTATCCAGGAGGATTTCTCTTTGGTGTTCTATAGACCCTGCCCATGGTTTTGTTTTGGGACAGGCCTGCCTAGCATCTGGAGGTGCAAACTTAGAGGAAGAAAAGGGACTTGACTTTGAAATCCAATGACCTGTGTTTGACAGGAGTCACCACCTGGTGGTGGGACCCCAGGCTGGGCTCCATTCCCAAGTTGTGTGTAGCAGAAACCATGGAGGAGGAGAGAGCGGGTTAGGGAGAAAGAGTGCTCACGTACTTCCACGCCTGCTTGCCCTTCATCCACTCTCTCCATGGCCCCAGAGTGGTCCTGTTGAAATGCGAGCTACAGCCTGTCTCCTCTCCATTAGAACCCTGATGGCATCCCTTCATATGGAGTTGACGCCAAAGTCTTTATGGTGGCCTGTGAGTCCCTCCCCATCTCACCCCCTTGACCTCTCTGACCATATCTCTCCCCAACGCTATGCATGGGGTGTGCCAGGCAACCTCCATCACTTACTCCTACTCTTGCTCTCCCCTCGTCTTCTGATTATCCCCCATAAATGATGACAAACTCACTCCCTTACCACCTCTGGGTCTTTACTCAAATGTCACCTTCTCTGTAAGTCCCCAGCCCTGTCCCCATTTCCTCATTTATATTTAACCACAGCACTTATCACCAGCTAACATATCCGGTATTTTATTTCTGTACCTTTTTCACCTTGTTTTTTGTAACTTCTTCTGCCTGGAAAATAAACTCCTTAAAGGTAGAGATGTTTTACGTTCTTATCCGTCTTTTGTTGCAGTATCCCCAGTATTCCTGGCACATAGAGCAACCAAAAATATTAGAATGAAACGAATAAATCAACGTTTGGGGAGGGAAGAGGCTGGCAGTCCCAACCTGCCCTAGTCCGTCCAACTGTAGTCAAGCCTGTGATGTTTATCTGAGCCCCATACTTATGTTAAGTTGTCTCTATTATAGCAAGAAGTTGTCCCCAGGCAAAAGTAACTGGAGCTATTTATTAGGAAACTATAGTGGTAATCATCATATTAATAATGTGTCAGGAAACTAACAATTCAATGTGTACTCATGGGCCAGGGTTAGGAATAAATGAAAGGGGTGCAAGATCTGTCAAGAGATCCCCGAGTACACATTTATGGAAAAGAAAACATGCAAAATTAAAAATGGTGATGTCACAGAAGCAAGCTCCCAAAAGAAAAGTCATAACTTTACTGTTGGACAAGAAATTCTTGGACATCATTAAAAAGAACCATGAAAATGAAACTACTTGATATGAATCCATTGGAACCAGAATGGAAGCAGGCAGTCCCTCTGAGTGGAGCATGTGCAGCACATGTGTGTGAGTGTGTATGAAGGAAATTTCACAATGACTTAACCAGTGCATGGGAAAGAAGCCTGAGTCTGTTCCCATTATCAGCACAAATCCTGACATGTCATGTATAATTAATATTTATAGGTACATGTTAAAAATCAGACTTTACCATTTGGCTGAAAAACTCTCAGTAAACTGGGAATAAAGAGGAACTTCCTCAACTTGGTAAAGAATATCTACAAAAAACCTAAAGTTAACTTCATGCTTAATGATGAGAAACTTGAAGTTTTGTCATTAAGGTGAGGTACAAAACAAAGGTTTCCCCCCTTAGCACTCCTTTTCAGTGTTGTACTGGAAGCCCTAGCTAATGCAATAAGATAAGAAAAGGGAATAAGATGTATACGGATTGGGAAGGAAGATATAAAACTTTGTTCACAGATGACATGATAGTCTATGTAAAAATCTGAAAGAATCAACAACAACAACAAAACTCCTAGAACTAATAAGTGGTTATAACCACTAATAGTGGTTACAGTGAGGGTGCAGGATACAAAGTTAATATGCAAAAGTCAACTGCTTTTCTACACATCAGCAATGAACAAGTGGAATTTGAAATGTAAACTGTAATACCATTTAGATTAGCACCCTAAAAGTGAAATACTGAGGTATACATCTAACAAACTTTGTATAAGATCTAGATGAGGAAAAGAATGAAATTCTGATGAACAAAGTCAAAGAACTAAATAAATGAAGAGATATTCATGTTCAAGGATAGGAAGACTCAATATCGTTAAGATGTCAGTTCTTCCCAACTTGGTCTATAGATACAATGCGGCCCAAATCAAAATCCCAGAAAGTTATTTTGTGAATATCAACAAACTGACCTAAAAGTTGATATGGAGAGGTGTACCATATGGTGTACCTTATATAGTAGGGTTTGTGTGGAGAAGTAAAAGACCCAGAACTGCCAACACAATGTTGAAGAAGAACAAAGTGGAAGACTCACACTCCCTGACATCAGGACTTATCATAAAGCTACAGTAATCCAACAATGTTGTGTCGGTGGTAAAGCAGACAAAGAGATCAATAAAAGAGAGTAGAGAGCCTGGAAATAAAACCAAAGAAATATGGTCAACTGATCTGTGAAAAGGAGCAAACACCACACAATGGAGCAAAGATAGTCTCTTCAACAAATGATGCTGAAACAACTGGGCATCCCCATGTAAGAAAAAAAAAAATCTAGACAGCCTTCCACAAAAACTAACTCAAAATGGATCACAGACCTAAAGGTAAAATGCAAAACCATAAAACTCCTAGAAGCTAACATAGGAGAAAACCTGGGTATGGCAAGGATGTTTAGACAAAATGCCAGAGGCACAATTCACGATAGAAATAATTGATAAACCAGACTTCATTAAGGTAAAAAATTTCTGTCCTGTGAAAGATAAGGTCAAGAGAAAGAGAAGACAACCCACACACGGGAAAAAAAGTATTTGCAAATGGCACTGTCATCTGATAAAGAACTGTTAATCCAAAATATATAAAGAACTCTTAAAACTCAACAGTAAGAAAACAAACAACTCAATTAAAAATTGGCCAAAGACCTAAACGTATCAAAAAAGATAATGTTATCAAAGAAGATATACAGGTGGCAAGAAAGTATATGAAAATATGTCCCATATCATATGTCGTTAGGGAAAGTAAAATTAACACAACAATGAGAACCCAGTATGCACCTACGAGAATGGCCAAAATCCGGAACACTGACAACCAACACCAAATGCTGGTGAGGATGTGGAGCAACAGGAATTCATTGCTGATGGGGATGAAAAAGTGCTGCAGCCACTTTGGAAGACAGTTTGACAGTTTCTTACAAAGTTAAACATACTCTTACCATGTGATCCAGCAATTGTGCTTCTTGGTATTTACCCAAATGAGATGAAAACTTACATCCACACAAAAACCTGTATAGGGATGTGTATAGCAGCTTTATTCAGAATTACCAAAATTTGGAAGCAACCAAGATGCCCTTTTGTAGGTAAATTGATAAACAAACAGTGTCTGGTATAGCCAGACAATGAAATATTATTCAGCTCTGAAAAAATAAGCCTGAAAAGACTTGGAGGAACTTTCATTGCATATTAATAAGTGAAAGACACCAATCTGAAAAGGCTCTATGATTCCATCTATGTCCTGGAAAAGACAAAACTATGGAGAGAGTAAAAAAAGATCAGATGTTGCCAGAGGTTGGGTGTTGGGAGGCGAGATGAATAGGGGACATACAATTTCTAGGGCTGTGAAAGTGATGGATACGTGTCATTATACGTTTGTCCAAACCCATAGAAGGTACAACACCAAGAGTGAACCCTAATGTAAACTATGGACTTTTCTCAATGAGGTGTCTATTCTTACTGTGCCTTTTAAAGACAGTAAAGGGAGGGGGGATGTAATATGAATCCTTCATCTCCTCCTTTCAAGCCAAACAAGGAAGAAAGAGACGGGACTTGTCTTGCCAGTTGGAAGTTGGGAGTCAATCAGGGCTTGACTTTCTCAGGAAGCAGGGAGAAGATATGACGTTCCTTCCAAAGTGATTGGGCGCTAAAGCAATGAGTCAAGACAGAAGCCATCAGAGAGAGCCAAGTTCAAAACGGGCCAGCAGGACCAGGTTCATGCTAAATCCCAAGGGGCCAGACACACACGTAAGGGCTGGATGAGGGAGCTCAGAGTCAGGTAGAAATAAGGACAAGGAAAACAGAGTTTAGGAACAAAAAGGAGATGGGGTGGGGTGGGGGGTGGAGCAGGTCCTGAGGTTTTCCCTGGAATGCCGTCTCCTATTGGCTCCTGAGCACAAGTCAGAATCACTTAAAGACACGGATGAACCTGCAGGACCTTGTGCTGAGTCACATAAGCCAGACGCAGAAGGACAAATCCTGCAAGAGCCCAGTTATATGAGGAATCTAAAACAATCAAATGCACAGGGCCAGAGAGGTGATTGCCAGAGGCTGGGGGTCGGGAAAATGGGGCAGGCTGTTCTGAGTATCAGTTATTCAATGTGGGAAGTTCTGGAGCCCGGCTGGACGACAGTGTGACTGTGGTCAACACTACTGTGCTGTGCACTTAAGGATGTGTTAGGAGGTTAGATCTCATGTTAAACGCTCTCAGCACAATAAAAGAAAAAAAAAAAAAGAATCACGTAAAAGATCAGGAGCAGGGCTCGCAAGCAGAGAAAATGGCAAAACTCCCTAAGGAACTCTAGCGAGCTCAGATTTAAACAACACAGCAATAGAAGATAGAAAAATGGCATCATGTCCCACAGGGGCTGTGAGAGAAGCCTGCATTTATAAGAATTGCATCAGGGAGGAAAGGGCTTAATGTGTGCTGGGGTGGGGCTGTGGTCACAGGAATCCCTAAAGCAACAAAAGAGCTCAGACAGAAGAACCGGGCTGAAGCAGGCCTGCGGCTTGTGGCATGAGGACGGATGACAGACACAGACAGACAGACAGACAGAAACCAAATGACGACAACAATCACAGTAAACTGGCTCTTTGTTCCTGCGTCAAGCAGCAGGTACTAGCACCAGCATGAAGCCACGTGGGCGTGTGGGAGGGTCCAGATGACTGCCTCCCAGGAGCTGCCGTCAGATGTTCCATGGATGGGGGTGTTTTTTTGTCCTGCATGGAATCTCCTATTAAAAGTGGGAATCAAAAGTCTTTAAATCTGCATATGTCTCCTTAAAACTCCTTGCAATTCTGGTGTCTATTGCAACATTTGAAAATTTGGCCAGTGGACCCTTGTCCCTGGATGGTGAATCCTGAGCAGCCTGCTGACCTCAGATGGGTACCCCATCCCTCTGTCTTTTGCTCTCTCCACCCCACCTGGCTCTTACAGACACTTGACTCTGTGACCCCTGACAGAGTGGCTCAAGTTCAGCTCACGCCTCCTGGATCCAGGGGCTGAGGACCTCCTAATGACAACACTGAACTTCTGTGGGGGAGCTGGGGGGAATCCTAGAACACCTCATTGATGCTTTGAGACTGGAAATGAGCAGTATTATTGCAATACTAAAAAAGAGAGAGAGAAATTCTATGGACAAGCTAGAGAGATGCACTGGGGGGTAATACAATGAGTGTTTGTAACCAGCTTCAAAGGATGGTTCCGGAGTATCGTTTCTAGGACCATGGCAAGGACGTTATCCTCAAACCTGACCTTCTTCTTACCTTTTTTCTCCATTATTTGGGTAAAGATAAGTAAGTTAAAATGATCAAAAAATGCATAAAACATCTCTATGTTCATAGCAGCATGATTTACAATAGCCAAGTCATGGAAGCAACCTCAATGTCTATTGTCAGATGAAGGGATAAAGAAGATGTGGTACATATATACAATGGAATACTACTCAGCCATAAAAAAGAGTGAAATAGCGCCATTTGCAGCAACATGGATGGACCTAGAGATTATCATACTAACCCAGAAAGAGAAAGACAAATACCATATAATATCGCTTATATATGCAATCTAAAGTATGACACAAATGAACATATCTACAAAACAGAAACAGACACACAGACATAGAGAACAGACTCGTGGTTGCCAAGGGTGGGGGGGTGGGGGAGGGAAGGACTGGGAGTTTGGGATTAGCAGATGCAAAATATTATATATAAAATGGTTGAGCATCAAGGTACTACTGTAGAGCACAGGAAACTCTACTCAATTCCTGTGATAAACCATAATGGAAAAGAATATGAAAAAGAATATATGTATGTATAACTGAACCACCTTGCTATACAGCAGAAATTAACACAACATTGTAAATCAACTATACTTCGATAAAAATTTTTAATAAAGCACAATGCTGGGGTGGAGAGTCAAGCCATTCAAAGTGGAACCCTCCAGGGACTGGAGTCCTAACCTCGCTGTCCCCTGTGGGCTGGGGTAACTGGGGCAATGGAGGGGTACATGGGAAAGGAGAATGCTAGGGTTTAGATCAGAGCAAGAAGTAAGAAGTAATGACTTGGCTGCCAAGAATGCAAATCTGCTCTTTAGTAAAATGTAGACTGAGGAGAAGTCGCAGTCCACTGGGGACATAGGTCAACCACCACCCAGCCACTCCTTTCAAATATTTTTATTCTGCTTTTCGTTCCAACTTTTTATTAGAAAAACTTCAAACAGACAGAGAAGTTGAAAGTGTACTGTAATGAACTCATATATTCAACAACTTTTAAACATTTGCACATTTGCTTTATCCATTCATGTATATGCATGTGAGACTATATATATGTATATATATATGTGTGTGACTGTGTATGTATATTGTGTACAAATTTTTTCCAAACCACTTGAAAGTAGATTTTGCAGACATCAATGCATTTCATCCCTACACACCACAGCCAGCATCTGCTAAGAACCAGGACAAGCTCCTATATGACCACTGTGCTACCAACACACACAAGAATATTGACAATAATTCTTCAATATAATTTAACATCTAGTTCATAGGGAAATTTCCCCAACTGTCTGTAAAATGTCCTTTATAGCTATTTTGATCATTCTTCAATAAGTGAACTAAAGCTGCTTTCTGTTTTTATTTATTTTTTTCTTACTATCCACTCTGGCAATGAACTGGGTAGACCATAGCATAATTCACTAAGAATGGCAACATAGGAGGAAGAGCAAATTTTGAGGAGGAAAGTGAGGAGTTCTATTTTTTAATGAAAAAAATTTTTATTAAAGTATAGTTGATTTAGAATGATTCACATGTACAGCAAAGTGATTCAGTTATACATGTTTATATATTCTTTTTCAGATTCTTTTCCATTATAGGTTATTACAAGATAGTGAATGGAGTTCCCTGTGCTACACAGGAGGTCCTTGTTGTTTATCTCTTTTATGCATAGTAGTGTAAACTTTGGAGCTCAGAGGTGAGGTCTGTGCTAAACACGAATATTTGAGGTATCAAACCACAGGAGTGGCTAAATGTTGGGAGGGCCTGAGCTCATCTGGGGACACTGCTTTGTCATCACCATCATCTTCCTCATCACCATTTATTTAGACACCACAATAGCTTGGCACTGTACTTTTTATCTTTACTTCATTTTTTTACCACCGTCTTACGTGATGGGCAGCCTTATCTCCATCTTTCTGAGAAAGGGACAGTCTCAGCATTGCTGAGGAACTGGCTGAGTCATCCCTGCCAGGCCATTCGGGAGCGGAGGTCTGAGCCCAGCTCTCTGGCTCTGAAAGGTCTGTTCGTGGCCACTGTGCCGAGATCTGCCGGCAGAGAGGTGGGAAAGGAGGCTGTGGACAGAACGCTGAGCAGACACGAGAGGATCCCCTGAAGGGACCTGGGGAGAAACAACAGAGAAAATCCAGAAGGGAATAACATTAGAGAAACTAAGGGAGGAAAGGGTTTCAAGCACAAGGCCGTGGCACAACACAGTCAACATGTCCGTTGATTCCTGCATTCATTCGACAGATATTTCAGGCATTGTGAGTGGCCCTCCAATAAGATGGTGAATAAAGCAGGCTGTCTCTGTTGTAGACGGGGCAAACTGTCGATTAAAGCCCCGTGTGGCGGTTTGAGCAGGACCCGTTCTGAGCCGTGGTGGGTTTGGGTGTGGTGGCCCAGGTGATTTCTGACAGGGGTCTCAGAGCTGCAGGAGGCCATGACCCTAAGCCCAGGGGGCTTCTGAATGGTGCGGGGGGAGTGAAGACAGTCCCAAGTCCAGTTCTTTCTGGATGCTGGGTGGGAGAGGAAGGGGGCATACAGGGCAGATGGGGAAACTGGAGGCAGGGGATTGTTCTGGTTGTTTGTTAAAGAGAATGGGGCAGACAGTGGGCGGGGGTAGGGTGAGGATGAAGGTGAAAAGCAAAGAAGACGGGAGGGAGCCAGAGTCTGGGAAGCAGGGCTGTGGGTCCCAACTGAACAGGGGGAGGCATCCCGTGTCTCTGAAATAGAAGGAGGGGAGGGCGGAGGGAGAGGGACAGGGTCCAGGGCTGTGCAGACGTGGCCTCTACTGTCTTGCTAAGTTGGAGCGGAGTCCTCAGCAGGGAGGGAAGAAGGTGGAGGAAGGGCACGTTTGAAAACTGTGGCCAAGCCTGGCAGATGCTGTCGTGGGAACTGAGAGGGGGCTGACCACCCCCACCCCGCCCCCCGACAGTAAGGGACTGCGGTCCAGCACAGGGAGGGCTGAGAATCCACCAGAGTCCAGCGCGGGGGACGTGCTCACGTGGGCGGGGACGCGGCTGAGGGCAGGGGTGGCACCCTTGCCCACACAACCGGAAGGGTGGAGCTTGGGTGTGTGTTTGAGGGAGTCCAGGGTTCTGGAGAGGATGCAGGTCAGGACAGCAAACGATGGGAGAAGCGGAGCCCGGGAGGATGGAGACACGTGGGAGAGATGGGTCTGAAGGCAGGTCCTCTGAGCTGCGCAGGAAGTCGTGAGAGGTGGGCAGTTTGCGGACTGGGTTTCCGAGGTGGAGGAGCGGAGGTCACGGCAGGGTCCAAGGGCTGAGACGCGTGTGTGTTATTCAGCGGGCGGCCAAGCTCCGCGGAAGCCAGCCCCTCCCTCTTTCCCTACAGAGATTAATAAATCAGAGAATATTAACAGGAAGCAGGTGGGGCGTTCCCTTTATGACCTGTCAGCAGGCTGGGAGAAAGCAGGGGTGCCTCCCAGCTCCTCTGTGGACCTTAGCCTTGGGGATGGCACAGCTGTGACCTGCACACCCAGGTTCGGGCAGGAAGTGGGCTAGAACGACACAGAGCTGTGGCTGGGTGGGTGGGTGACTCTCCACTGAGCAGGGCGAGCCCCCCAGCCTGGGTGCAGGTAGCTCCAGAGGTTAAGGGAAAGGGGATGCTGCCTTCAGGTGAGAAGGAGGGAGGGAGAGAGCTTGCAGGCTGCAGGGTGACCGGGAGGGTCTGGGAGGGATGAGGTTGCCAGCACCTCACGGGGTACTGGAGACCCATCCTTGAAGAGGCAGGTTTCCCCAGGGGCTGGACTAGCCTGGCAGAGACTCTGAGTCATGCACGGGGACAAGCCCTCTGGGGTGCCACCTGGCTGATGGGGGCTGAGCGCCCAGGAGGGTTCCAGGGGTCCCGTCTGGTGATGGAGGGGCAGGGGCTGGGGGTGTCAGGAGCCGCAGCGTGTGGGGATGGGCTGGAGTGTGGGTTACCTAGCGATGACATTCATCACTTCCTTTGTAGTAGAAATAGTCCTGTTCCTATGTAGCCTCTATTCTTTCTCTTAAAAAATATTCCATTAAACACTATGTTTAAATTTGATAGAAAAGTAAGGAAGCAACCATAAAATAATCCCACGGTCTTGACTGATTTGGTGTATTTACTCTCAAGTTTTTTTTTTAATCAGAGCTTCATCACATTCAACTTAATATTGGGTCACTTCATAAGGATGGTCTCGGGCTTCCCTGGTGACGCAGTGGTTGAGAGTCCACCTGCCGATGCAGGGAACACGGGTTCGTGCCCCGGTCCGGGAAGATCCCACGTGCCGCGGAGCGGCTGGGCCCGTGAGCCATGGCCGCCGAGCCTGCGCGTCCGGAGCCTGTGCTCCGCAACGGGAGAGGCCGCAACAGTGAGAGGCCCGCGTACCGCAAAAACATAAATAAATAAATAAATAAGGATGGTCTCAGTTTCCCCATCCGAGGAACCGACGGCCATTCTGTGTTTTGCTTACAGAGAAGCCCCCAGCCGTGCTCTCTGCCCCGTCACCCCATCCACATACCTTCCTGGGTGTGTTTCACCAGTTGGCTGTCAACAAACATCAAAATGGTGGACAGGACACGGCTCCTGTTCTGATGATGGCCGGGGGCACGGGCATCCAGGCTGCACTGAAGTTCAAATGCAGAGTCGCTGCCTGGCTTCTGTTACCTCCGCCCAGAAGTCACTTTGGCAGGGGGAGAAGTGGCCACGGGGCTCTCTGTCACTCATCTTTGCCCCAAGAGCAGTGGGTACAGACAGGAGAGACTGTGTCTGGTGATCTATCTCACTTATCCGGCACGGGCTCCTTAGGACACAGGCTGCGCCGTATCCATCTCTGCGGTTCCGCAGCTCTGTGTGCTCTCAGGAAACGTTTGTTGGATGTCGGGGAAGATGTGAAAGCTGATGCTGGTTGGAGCAACGGGGTTTTTAAGGTTTAAAGGAGAAGATGTAGCCTAACCCCCCCTCCCCGCACGGAGTGCCAGGTGCCTCTTGGGCACCAGCCCCCTCCCCCTGGCCTCCCCTCGAGTGACAGTCCCCACCTTCCCCGCTCCTTCAGGGCTGGCACTTTTAAGGCTCTGTGTGTCCTGACTCTGAACTCCTGTTCTCCAGGGATCCAGACAACTTCCGGGAATAGAGGGTGCTTGAATTGGGCCCTGTGGGGAGCATGTGGCCCAGGGAGGGTGTTCCCCGCTGCATGGGGCGGGGTGGGTTGGGGGACAGGAGGCGCGGGGGCCTGGGCCTGAGGAGGCTGGCCGGCCAGCAGAGTGGCTGGGCCCGTGAGCCATGGCCGCTGAGCCTGCGTGTCCGGAGCCTGTGCTCCGCAACGGGAGAGGCCACAACAGTGAGAGGCCCGCGTACCACAAAAAAAAAAAAAAAAAAAATGTTTAGAAAGAAATTTTTTTCTGGTTCGAAGAAATAAGCCTCATAATGATTATTAGTACACAGTTGATCAAGTCAACACATATTTCAAATATTGATCAGGACGTATTAAGTATAAAGGGTCAAAGACATGGACATCTCCTACCCGGGAGGGATAATCAATGTGTTGCTACAGTGAACGTGAGTCTGACCCCCATCCCCGTGTCTCCACCAGCACCCCCGATACAAGACCTACAGAGCATCTCTGTCTACAGTTTGACAGGACATCCTGTGCCCAGCGCCGCAGGTGGAACTGTGTCCGCCTGAAACATACGTTGAAGGCCTAACCCCAGCCTCTGAATGTGACCTTTTTTGGAAAAGGGTCTTTGCAGACATAGTCAAGCTGAAAGGTCGTTCTAGAGCAGGGTGGGCCTCAGTCCAATATGACGAGTGTCTTGGTAAGAAGAGAAGGGGCTCAGACGCAGTCGGGGGGTGTGGGGAGACGCCACACGAGGACAATGACAGAGACCGCGGGGATACGTAGCCATGCCTGGCAGCCGCAGGATCGCTGGCAGCCGCCAGGAGCTGGGAGATCAGCTTGGAGCAGATTCTCCCCCAGAACCTCCGGAAAGAATCAACCCTGTTGGCATCTGTGTTTCGGACTTTTCACCTCCAGAACAGTGAGTGAATAAAATTCTGTTGTTTGAAACCATCTCGTTTACTTTGTTACAGCATCTCTGCAGGACGAATACACCAAGGCACCTGTTTCATAGCAAAAGAAAGGCCACAGTTTGCAATAGCCACGATCCATGGTCTTACCTTGGACCCTCCACCCAGAAGCGTCCAGCCTGACGGGACCATGGAATGGCCTGTGACAAGTTCAACTGAAGGACAGGGCCCTGACTGAACGGGGTGCTTTCACACAAGACTGATGCACGTGCTCATCGGTGGCTGGTCTATAGGGTGAGAACGTGCACGTCTGGGAAGGAAGTGGGGGGGGGGCAGGATTAACCCTTTCATGGTATCTTCCAGGCGCCCCTGGGAGTCTGTGCTTCCTGGCCCTCTAGACGTCTGCCCGGTTGGAGATCCTGGTTCGAGTGTGGACATGCCTGGGGACAGGACACAGGAAGGAGCCCATGGCAACTGGAAAAGGGCCATTTTGGGCTTCAGTGGACTCACCAGGAAACATGAACTGACCATCTCTGTGGAGTCGCTCCCCAGGGTGACGGTTACAAACTCGGGCGGCTGCCAACCCCCAGCTCTGGGGAGGATGGTGACTGGGATACTGACTCCCATCAGGAGAATGTTTGACCCACTGGGGACGGGAGCTGGCAGCCAATTCTCCCCCCACCCCAGATGGATGCTCCTGAGCCCCAGTGCTCCCGCTGCCACTCTGAGGACCGTCTGGACACCCAGCGGGCCATGGCCCTTGATGCCAGGTCGTGGCCAGTCTGGGAATGCGTCTCCTGCCTGTCCTCCGGGGCGGGCCTCCCCTAACCACGATCTCAAACCCACAAGCCTCTGCTTCCTCTGGGACTTAGGCAGGAGCATATAAAAGGGTGGAAGGCACATGCCAGCTTCGGGAGAGAGGCTGTACAGGAGAGGGACTCCACGCTCTGCAGGGTGAGCAAGTCAGAAATTTTATTGACATAAAGTCACGTTTTCTTCACCTCCATACTAAACTGCTATTTCAGGAGGAACATTCTGAGGGGACATCACGTTACTGGCTCGTTCATCTCTCTCCCCACCAACCTCGGCCACTCCCTTCTCCCTGGTCCCCACCCAGGCTTCCAGGACACTGTTTCCAGCACAAACGTTGGTGACACCAGTACCTTCCTCGTCTGGAAGTTGATAGAATCCTCCCTTAAGCAGGTGTGAATGCTGAGGGAAGAGGCTCTACCTCTGGGCCTCTGTGGAGGGCTGTTGTCTTGCTCCAGAAGGTTGGGTGAGAAAGCTGGC
Source organism: Mesoplodon densirostris (assembly GCF_025265405.1). Lineage (NCBI taxonomy): Eukaryota > Metazoa > Chordata > Mammalia > Artiodactyla > Ziphiidae > Mesoplodon > Mesoplodon densirostris. The sequence goes on along the minus strand of NC_082669.1, from coordinate 7,170,317 downwards.
TGGGGTCTCTCCACAGCCTGTCTGGGACCCATGGGGCAACTGGAAGCCGAAGTCGAGAAGGACCAGTGGTGGGGCTCCAGGCAGCTGGGTTCGCCTTCTGCCAAAGCCTAGGATATTGTGCACGGAGAGGTTGGCTTTTTCTAACCCGATCCTTCTGGGTGAGCATCCAGCATGGGACCTTATGGGCCACATGACCCCAGGCAAGCATCTCAGCCACTCTCATCTGGGCCATCTTCATGGAGCCGAGGTGAGCGCTAAGGAGACGGTGTGGGAAGGAGAGCCTAATATGCACCCCAAAATATTACGCCTCTTTGGTGTAAGGCTTGAGAAGATAATTTTTAGGAAACAGTGGACATAGGACAGTCTATGCAAACCGAGTAGAACTTCCCCTTCTAAAGGAGACTTTGACCTTCGTAAAGGAAATCTCCTCCTGTAAGGGTATCTTCCCTCTGGACCAGGAAGAAAAGGATGACAACATCTCTAGAAACTCTTATCAGTAGAGAAGGCAAGTCTGAACCCTGCATATGACATCCTCACCCTTGTTCACTGTGCTTTCCTGGTCACTTGTAACTGGCTACACCCCACCCCCAATATCTTCTTTTGTCTTTAGCTGCAGATGGCATTTAAGGTGATGGTTTGGGACATTTCTGGGAGTTACTCAGTTTTCCTAGGTACCTTCTGTGTACAAAGGAGGTATACGTATTGGTAAACTTCTGTTCGTTTTCTCCAGTCACTGTCTTTTATTACAGGAGGCTCTCAGCCGAGAACCTAGAAGGGTAGAGGGGAAATTATTTTTCCTCCCCCCTCCCACGGGTATGTAAAGCTCCTGGTGCACAAAAATAACTTAAATAACTATTAACATCCTTCCTCAAATAGGAGTGGGGCTGAAATTGTCAAGGAGCAAGCCTTGACTGTAGGCAGAGAGTGTGCCCAGAAGGAGGGTGACTTCTCAGAGGTTAGATCCTCCAGCGTTACTGTAGAGATGAGCTGACTGTCATCGCTTAGAGTCCATTGCCTGGGACATGCCAAGTAAATGCTCCCTTACTGTCAGCCCGAGATGAATTCTCTCATGATCCTGCAGGAAAATGGCTCAGATAGAACAGGCGAGCTCTGTGGGCTGGGCTGGCTGAGCCCCCAGCGGGACAGATTTCAGTCCTCCATGTCCATTTCGGAGACCACGAGGCATCACAAGGGACTGGGAAGACGCCCAGGGGAAATCACATCGGCTTGCTCAGAGGTGTCCACCTGGGATGGTGGTGAGAGGCCGGGCAGGAGGACATTGGAAGTCAGACAGTCGGGACAAGCTGGCTGCACTAACTGCCAGCTGTATGACCTCAGGTATGTTATTTAAGCCTTTTGCTCTCATTTTCCTCCTCTGTAAGTAAGCATAATTCCTCCCTCCTGAGGGGTTGTGAGGATTAAATGCCAGAGTATACAGAAAGTTTCTAGCAGAGTGGAGGGCCCGTGTGGCCTTTGACAAGGCAGATGGGTGGTGCTGATCTGTCAATGAACAGGGGAAGTTAGTGGGGGATGAGGTTTGTGAATCTACTGCCAGGAAATGACGCTCCTTCCCAAATACCCTCAACATTTTCAGGGTTGATGCTTGGGGGCGTTAGCTTTCCAAGTTTACCCTTTAGTTCCTACCGAGCTTAGCTGAAAGAATACATTCTCTGGTCTCATATTTAGGACCTCACAGTGTCTGATGGGATCCGATATTTAGGACACTGTGTCCCTGTGTGTCCTCCAAGGTGGCAAAAGGCTTTTGTGAGTTTTCCAACGTGCAGGTTTCCTGTGATTCAGGCGGGCAGGGGAGTGAGAGTGACACGGTGCTGAGGGGCACCTGCCTCTGATATTCATGATGTCTTTTTGTTTCCTGTATTTGTGATGCTTTGACACCTGGGGCCTTGCTGAACCTGGAGGCCCTGCCACTCCCAGGGCGGCCAGTTCCTAGAGGTAGCGAAGGACTTGTCTCCACACGCGTTTCCCATACGCCAGCCAGCCCATCCAGAACACCTTCCTCACTGGGCTCTCACGCGCCGGGCTGGGCCTCTACGCACCTGCCCTATCCATCCCAGGCCCAGGGGCACGACAGTGAAATGATTCAGACTAGCTATAGCTCTAAACCTGCTGGCCCTGCTTTGTCTGCTCCTTCACCATCAAGGCTCTCGCCCACCTTCCCCCTACCCCCCGCCACCTCCTGCCTCATCCTGGTGCTTCTCTGGATGCTCCTGCTTCTAGGGAACTGTGAGTACAAACTTCTTCCCTCGTGGCCGTCTTTTCCATACCTGTGTGTCTTACAAAGCTTGATTAAACAAATCCAAGATAGCCTTTAAATACCTTAATTAGATTCTCTGTGCTTTAGGGGTTGAAGGTACATATATCATTAAAATGAATCTAAGAAAATGATCATGTGTGGCATGGCCAGACTTCCCAGTCACATTCTGCTTCCAGGGGCCAAGCATCGCAGCCAAGCTGCTTGTCTCCAAAGCCCCCTGCATCCTGCGTCTTCACCCTTCATCCCTTCTGCACCCACAGGTATCAGTGGCATCCTTAGCAGGCTTTCCCACTGGCTATGAGCTGCTCAAGACAGAGTTCCTAGGCTTATCCAACTTCTGTTGTTCTAATGGCTTGCCCAGAGCCCCACATTCAATGGAATATGTGTTTACGAAATGAATGCTTGGGTGACGATGGCTCCATAGCTCTGGTCACCCCCAGGGCCTGATGAAATATGTCACCGTGATTGTAGATAAGGTTTCCACCCCAGAGTTGTGACATGCTGGTGGGCTGTACCCCATCTGTGAGGGGTGTCAAAGTTTGTTACTGGTGATGTAACAAAGTCTGCAGGTGATGTACTAATATTTAGCCCTTTCACAGCATCCCGTCATGGACCTGCATCTTGTTACATGTTCTTGAGTTACGGCTGCCATCTCTGGAATGTGGTTAATGTCATACTGCCCAAGGGACTGTGTCCCATAAGGAAGCCCCATCAGTCACCCGTGCCAAAGTGGATGAATGGTCAAGAACCATTGGTTTAGGGTCACGAGTGTTGTTCTCTTCGTGACTGAACAGGTGTGTCAGGACCCACGAACAAGGGTCTATTGTACTTTTATCCAGTAGGATACTTGGACAGGGTTGGTTTGGGGCAGAATATGTCTCACAATAATGCTAATTATCATCATTATTTTTGTCAATGTTTTGTTGTCTATGGGAATAACAATGCAGCAACTTCTGAAATTCGACCTGAGATTGATAAAAGTGTGCACTTTGGCAGGTGCAGGCATGGGACATTCCAAGGCTGTTTCTAGACGTATTTACTTGCCAAACCAGCCCTTTGAATGAGATGGATCCTGAGGAAATGTTTCCCACATCCATGGACAGTGGCCCCGGTAGATTCTAGTGTATGAAAACTAGATGCTGTCCTTTAAAACAGTTGTTTTGAATTACAAATAGCCTAATACCTAACAAAATACTAATCCCTTTGACTTCCCTGTATTCCTATTACTATTTTATTCCCAGAAATGTCATTCAAATCTCACTTGTTCAGTAAGTAATTTACTGCTATCGTGTGCAGGCCAATTTGCTTTCGGTTTAGGTTTTAATGTGACGCACCTTCTAGCTCTTAAGAGCATCGCTCTTATGGCACAAAAACCTATAGCACAGAGGGTTTGGGTTCCCTTGGGAAACTTGGAATAGGAATCTTCACCTCTCAAAATCAGACTGACCTCATGTGGATTGAATAAATCATGATTTATTCTCACATTCAATTAACATTTGTTCACTGCTGGAAGGGACTAGAGCAGGCTAGAACAGTGAGTCTCCATTTCTCTGTAGTGAAGATCAGTTTTAATTTTCTTTTTAGTTTTTTGATCCATTGCAGGCCAACATTTTCATAAACACAATAGAAATGAATTTATGAAAAAAAAGTAAAAAGACATACAATCAACCCCAAATTTTTATTATTAGATTCTATAGACATAAAGTTAGGTTTCAATGGCTATAATTAGAAGAGCTATGACATCATTGCTCTGAAAGTTTCCGAACACTGCGTATCCATCTCACAGGTCGGGGGTCAGAGTTCTATTTTTGTTTATGGTCCAGCCATTGTCCTTGGGGTGTTCAGACTCAGCAGGTATGAGGGGGGGGGAGCAGATTTTGCCTTAAACCTCCCCACCACCAATTTTTGGGTTCCCTTTTAAATTGTATCACATATGCCCCCATCAGTTGCATCGTATAACAAGAAAAGGCAAATATCACCTCGGTTGCCATGCTTTCAGAAACACTATAAACTCCAACCCGTGGGTCCTTCTCTTTTCCCTCTTGCTTCCTCATTTAAAACGGACCAGCGAAGCACAGCGCGGAGCTCAGCACCAGTGACACTGAACGTGGTGACGTGGGTTCCAAGTCCCGGCTGGCCTGGCTTCTCCAACCCCGTTGGCGAGATGTGGCTGTCGGGATGAAGAGCTTCTAGGATGACTGTGTCTAAACGCGTGATTGAGGCTGAGGCTCCGTGCTATTTGAGCATGTGTGCGTGGCAGTGGCTCCCAGGTACCCCAGACGCGATGGGGACTGAGGCAGAGGTGCAGGTGCAGGTGCAGGTGGCAGGTCGTAGGTCGTGTGAGCTGGAGTCGGCAGTGCAGAAGCTCATGCATCCCGGGCCCCCTGGGGCCACACCTCCATCTCTCTAGTGCTGGTGTCTGACCTCGAAGACCCCGGGTTCCATGATGCATGGGTCTAAATCCACTTTCTCCTCCAACGTGGGACAAAATATCCCACATTGCCCGTCGGACCCACATAATTTGGAAATTACTAATAAATATGTTATGGAGTCACTGTGGGTACTTTGAACCTTTCTTCCACTACTCCCTACTAGTGGACAATACGTTTTTTGCCAGAATCTACGGGGTCGGCCATTTCCCAGGGCCCTGAGGGAGGAGCCAGAGGTGAAGAGGGACGGCTAGTCTCGGCAGAGGGGACGGCAAAGGCACGTGGGCGTGAAGCAGCACCGCAGTGTCAGGGAACAGCACCACAGTTGGTGTAACTGGGCTTAGAGTATGTGAGGAGAAGTGAATCTAATGGAGCCATCCAGAACGAGATGCAAAATTGTGTTGTCAAAGACGTGAGTGAAAGACGTGAAACTGGCTGAAATTGGCTGAAGCCAGATCATTCCAGAAGGGGCTTGTGCATTTGTGTGTCTCAAACAGTGACTTCACTGCCAGGTCCCTGGAGGGTTAGGGACATTTGCCCGGTGTCTGTGGTCCAGCGCTCCTGCACCCTGAGGGTGGAGTCCATTTGGAGCCCCCATCAGCCATCTTGTTGTTAATTGTTTCACCCTCCCCACACCCTGAGGACGGGCAGGAGGGACACTCCAGGTGGAAGGCCAGGAGGAACGGGTGGACGTAGATGGGGCCAAAGACAAGCTTTCTTGCTTTCTTTCCTTTTTAAAAATCTTTATTAAGGTATAACTGCTTTACATTGTTGTGTTAGTTGCTGATGTATAACAAAGTGAATCAGCTATACATATACATATATCCCCGTATCTCCTCCCTCTTGCGTCTCCCTCCCTCCCACCCTCCCTATCCCACCCCTCTAGGTGGTCACAAAGCACCGAGCTGATCTCCCTGTGCTATGCGGCTGCTTCCCACTAGCTATCTATTTTACATTGGGTAGTGGATATATGTTCATGGCACTCTCTCACTTCGTCTCGGCTTACCCTTCCCTTTCTCCATGTCCTCAAGTCAATTATCTATGACTGAGTCTTTATTCCTGTCCTGCCCCTAGGTTCTTCAGAACCTTTTTTTTTTTTTAGATTCCATATATATGTGTTAGCATACGGTATTTGTTTTTCTCCTTCTGACTTACTTCACGCTGTATGACAGACTCTAGGTCCATCCACCTCACTCCAAATAACTCAATTTCGTTTCTTTCTATGGCTGAGTAATATTCCATTGTATACATGTGCCACATCTTCTTTATCCATTCATCTGTCGATGGACACTTAGGTTGCTTCCATGTCCTGGCTATTGTAAATAGAGCTGCAATGAACATTGTTGTACATAACTCTTTTTGAATTATGGCTTTCTCAGGGTATATGCCCAGTAGTGGGATTGCTGGGTCGTATGGTAGTTCTATTTCTAGTTTCTTAAGGAACCTCCATACTGTTCTCCATAGTGCCTGTATCAATTTACTTTCCCACCAACAGTGCAAGAGGGTTCCTTTTCTCCACACCCTCTCCAGCACTTATTGTTTGTAGATGTTTTGATGACGGCCATTCGGACAGGTGTGAGGTGGTAAGGTTGTTTCAGTGGGTTGTGTAGGCTTCCTGGTGGAGAGGACTGCTGCCTGTGTTCTGCTGGATGAAACTGGATCTTGTGTTTCTGGTGGAGAGGACTGCATCCGGTGGTGTGTTTTGGGTTGTGTGTGAACTTAGAATGATTTTAGGCAACCTCTCTGCTAATGGATGGGGTTGTGTTCCTGTCTTGCTAGTTGTTTAGCCTGGGGTGTCCAGCACTGGAGCTTGCTGGTCACTGAGTGAAGCTGGGTCTTAGCGTTGAGATGGAGACCTCTGGGAGAGCCCTCGCTGATTGATATTACGTGGGGCCATGAGCTCTCTGGTGGTCCAGTGTCCTGAACTCCGCTCTCCACCTCAGAGGCTCAGACCTGACACCCAGCCAGGGCACAAAGACCCTGTCAGCCACATAGCATAGACAACTGTGGTAACAATCTGACTGCTATCTTGGATTTTTCTTTGCTGGGTGATTTATCTGAGCCAGGTTCCCTTTGTCAGAATCACAGCAAGCCAAAATGCTGAGATATCCAAAATTTACAGAAAAGACAGGGCTTATTCACAAGGTAGCCAAGGAGAAGACAGGAGAACAAATCTCAAATCTGGCTCCAAAGATGAGCTTTCTCTCAGTCAGCTATGGTTCCTTCAGTGGAAATGGGGACTTCATTGCTAAGTCCAGTCAGCCGGAGACAGCTCTGTAGAATACGTAACCCATTAAAGAAACAAAACCCTTGTAAGTACCCTTGAAGACAACCAAATTATGTTTCATGCAAATCACTTCTCTTTACCTAAAAGGGCTTTTTAAAAACTTTAAGGTGACACTTTAAAACTCCCAGATATACACATCATTCGTGGAGAAATGTGACAGTATTTGGCTAATGGGCTACTTTCTGTACTTCAGCCTTTACTTAACTCAGCTTTGCTTAATCAGGATCGACAGCTGAGAGAAGGGAATTTAGAGTGACATGCACCTGGGACACGTCCCCACATCTCCCTTCCATAGCTGCTCAAAGTCTCTTTCAGCCTCCAGTGTCCCCCTGTGTAAAACCAGGACATATAATAATAAGACTCGTCCCACTGGGCTCTTAGGAGGGTCATAGGAGGTAATGCGTGTTATGTGCACAACGCCCAAACTGTTTCAGCTATTATTATTATTATTAAGAACAAACCACAGAAATAGGCTTTACTCCATTTTTAAGCTTCTTTGCTGGCTTCCTAGCTCTGAGGTTGAGGTTTTCATTTCTGTGCTAATATTCCTTCTACCACTTAGAAAAGAGGTGTGTCTGAAGCTGCCACATGGGTATGAAAGTAAGGCTCACAGTGGAGTCGTGTGGGCAGCAGCCAGACACTGGGTCTTTGTTTGATCATTTAGTGATGTAACCCTCCAAACATTTTCTCTCAGATCATTCTGTTGGGAATGGTTTCCAAGCCATTAAAATGTTACTCTTCCCATCTTCCTGTGTTCTAATGGGAGATGGAGACAAAACGCAGTGTCATTCAGCCTTTGCCTAAAATGAATGGAACCCTCCTCGGTAGCACACACTGTGAAGCTGATCACGAGTCTCCTGAGATCAGAGCCCTGATTGCCTGATGATACGTGTGACAAATGAAGGTCGAGAGCAGCCTCGTCGGCGTGATTTTCATGGATTGGAATTCCACCAGGAGGTCACAGCCGTGGGGGTCGTCAGAAGCCTCGGGCATAGGAAGGGGGTCCATGGACAGTTGCACAGAGACCGACCAGGGAAGCCGGGGGGGGGGGCAATGTGATATTTTCTCTGTGAAAGAGAAAAGGACCCGAATTTGTCCCAAATGATTGAACCTGGTGTGTCAGTCAGGGTCCCATCAGAGAAAGAGAGCTAGGATAGTTAGCTAGCTAGACAGATAGACAGATGGATACAGATAGATTATAGGTTGAGAGATAGATATAGAGAGACAGAGATAGATGATAGAGAGATACAGATATAGATAGATAGATAGATGATAGATATAGATAGACAGATATAGATGATAGATAGATAGATAGATATAGAGAGACAGATATAGATATATAGATACATAGATATATTGGAAGTCTTACTTGAGGGCTGGTGCTGGCTAGGCAGGTCTGAAGTCTGTATGACAGACCTTCAGGAAAGGCAGACTGGAAAGTCCACAGGTGGGATTTCTTCTTCTTCTATAAGGAAACTTTAGTTCTTCACTTAAAGCCTTTCAACTGATTAGATAAGCCCCCATCTCCCCCCAGGTTATCTAGGATAATCTTTAGACAGAGTCAGCTGATTACAGATACTAATCACATTGACTAAATACCTTCACTGAGATGCCTAGATGAAGGCTTGATGGAATAACTGGGATCAGCATGTAGCCAAGTTGACGTACAGACATCACATCTGGTTTAGCAAGAATGCTTATCAGCTCCTGAAAAATAACATTCTTACCCCAAACTTCCCATTTATATCAGTGGCTCCACCAGAATTCCACTTTCTTGGATTAGTTTTTCTCTTCCTGGTTCCTCCACTGTAATTTTCAAGTAGTCAGCAATTCCTGTGGATTTTCCTGAGATTTATCACTCATTTGACCTTTCTCCAATCCCACACTCTCCAGCCTCACACAGACCTTCAAACCTTTATACCCCAATTTTGTCATGTTTTCTTAACTGGAGTCTGTTCTGGTCTCATTAATTTTGCACCAAAATGTAATGAAACATCCTCCCCCTTATTTCTCCTCTGTGTTGAAAAATCTGTCACATATAAATTCCTCATCCCAGCATCTTAATTCCTCTGTCATTCCTCACCTGACCACTCCTCACCTGTGGTCCAGCACAGACTCCTCTCACAGGCAGCACATCCTTCTGTTCTATGTGGGCACAGCACCCTCGCTTTCAGCCCTCTGTCTACACGCCTGGCTGTTCTTGCACCTGCTTCCTGTGACTCCCTGATCTGGTCTTGGTTCAGCACTTTTTTCTGTGCTGTGCTGTGTGCTGAGGGGTTATCAGCAAAGCAAGCATCTCACAGCAAAGGACAAATGTTAGTGTCCATCAGATTGACTGACAACCCAACACGGAGTGTCTGATGGGAATTGGGGCAGGAATAATGGAAAATTTTCTGTCAGGTTCAACTTCACGAAATTGCTGTTTTTCTGGATAAAAAACAGTTGAACATTGGCAATTTCATGCAACCCAGCTGAGTTTAGCAGAGGTCCATGGTGGGGTGTGGGTGGAGGGGGTGGAGCAGGCACAAGGGCAGTTCCCATGGATTCACGTTCCCAGGACCGGGACAGAGGCTGCCTCCCCTGAGATGGTGAGCGTGAATGTGGGGACGTGAGGGGGAGACTCGCTGGCAAGTGGGCAGGTGGGCATCTCTAAGCTGTGGTGCTAATGCAGGGACAGAAAAATACCACCCAGGTCCTTGGAGGAACTCAGCTGGCAATGTGCCCCCCCAAACCCCCGAAACCTACAAGCACAGTGTGCATGGATATCGAACTATTTTCCCTTTTTGGAGGGAGGGGGTTTTGGATTGTTTTTACTACTTGCTTACTTACTTGCTTATTGCTATCAGTAGCAATGTGTAATGAACATGCTGTTCGCTAAGTCTTTGTTCACGTTCATGATTATTTCTTTAAGATGAAAGCCTAGAATGGAATTACTTGGTGCAGCTACATGAAACATGGCACAGCTGTTTGCTGTGCATTGTCAACCATCCACCAGAGTGGCCTGGGCCATCAGCTCTCCCACCACCCACTTGAGAGGGGGCCTGTTTTTCCACCTGTTGACAACAGTATTAGCATTTTTTCAGTGTGTTAAGCAAATAATAGCTTATTACTTTAAAAATAATTTTATTGAAGTATAGTTGATTTACAATGTTGTGTTAATTTCTGCTCTACATCAAAGTGACTCAGTTATACATATATATATATATTCTTTTTCATATTCTTTTCCATTATGGTTTATCACAGGAGATTGAATATGTTTCTATATTCAAAGTTTATTACTTTTTAAATGACTTTTTAATCACTAATATTGCTAAACATTTATTTTGAGCATCTGCATTTCCTTTGTAATTCTACTAATATTTTTTACGATAAAGACAATTTATTTAATGTAGAATATAGTTTCATCTTTATACTTTTTTGAGCCTCAAATTGACTAGATTAAGAAAATAAGATTTCTGCCATATGTACCCTGGGCCTGAATTCATATTTAGTTTGATATGAGGTGACTTGTCAAGTTCTAGGTATTTCTCCCATCTCTTTGCATTTTTGTTTTTATTGTGGAGAAAGCTTATCAGGAAGTTAAGAGTCACCAGCTAATGTCTGAAAATACTTTACGATCCTTATAAAAATCCTCTACTTTACACAATTTTATCATATCATTTAGCTGCTGTTAAAATGGTACATATTAAAATACACAGAGGGTAAGAAAATGAGAGAGATAGACAGACAAAGAAAGAAAGAGAGAGATATATACACACTGAGACAGAGAGACAGGGACAGAAAAACAGACAGACAGAGATCGTAAGAAAAGACACAGAAAATCGGACTTCCGGGTAAGATGGCGGAAGAGTAAGACGCGGAGATCACCTTCCTCCCCACAGATACACCAGAAATACAGCTACACGTGGAACAACTCCTACAGAACACCTGCTGAACGCTGGCAGAAGACCCCAGACCTCCCAAAAGGCAAGAAACTCCCCACATACCTGGGTAGGGCAAAGCGGAGAGATTCCCGCACAGAGGAGCGGTGCCGAGCGGCACTCACCAGCCCGAGAGGCTTGTCTGCTCCCCCGCCGTGGAGGGCGGCGCTGGAACTGAGGCTCGGGCTTCGGTCAGAGCGCAGCGAGAGGACTGGGGCTGGCGGCGAGAACTCAGCCTGAAGGGGGCTAATGTGCCACAGCTAGCCGGGAGGGAGTCCGGGAAAACTCTGGAGCTGCCGAAGAGGCAGGAGACTTTTTCTTCCCTCTTGGTTTCCTGGTGCGCGAGGAGAGGGGATTAAGAGCGCCACGTAAAGGAGCTCCAGAGACGGGCGCGAGTCGCGGCTGAAAGCGCGGAGCCCAGAGACGGGCATGGGACGCTGGGGCTGCTGCTGCCGCTGCCAAGAAGCCTGTGTGCGAGCGCAGGTCACTGTCCACACCGCCCTTCCGGGAGCCTGTGCAGCCTGCCACTGCCGGGGTCCCGGGATCCAGGGGCGGCTTCCCTGGGAGAACGCACGGCGCGCCTCGGGCTGGTGCAACGTCACGCCAACCTCTGCTGCTGCAGGCTCGCCCCGCACTCCGTGCCCCTCCCTCCCGACCGGCCTGAGTGAGCCAGAGTCCCCGAAGAGGCTGCTCCTTTAACCGTGTCCTGTCTGAGCGAAGAACAGACGCCCTCCGGCGACCTACACGCAGAGGCGGGGCCAAATCCAAAGCTGAGACCCAGGAGCTGTGAGAACAAAGAAGAGAAAGGGAAACCTCTCCCAGCAGCCTCAGAAGCAGCGGATTAAAGCTCCACAATCAACTTCATGTACCCTGCATCTGTGGAATACATGAATAGACAACAAATCATCCCAAATTGAGGAGCCAGGAGTCAGTGCTGTGCCTCTGAGGTGGGAGAGCCAACTTCAGGACACTGGTCCACAAGAGACCTCCCAGCTCCACATAATATCAAACGGCGAAAATCTTCCAGAGATCTCCATCTCAACACCAGCACCCAGCTTCACTCAACGACCAGCAAGCTACAGTGCTGGACACCCTATGCCAAACAACTAGCAAGACAGGAACACAACGCCACCCATTAGCAGAGAGGCTGCCTCAAATCATAAAAAGTCCGAAAACACCCCAAAACACACCACCAGACGTGGACCTGCCCACCAGAAAGACAAGATCCAGCCTCATCCACCAGAACACAGGCAGTAGTCCCCTCCACCAAGAAGCCTACACAACCCACTAAACCAACCTTAGCCACTGGGGACAGACACCAAAAACAACGGGAACTGCGAACCTGCAGCCTACAAAAAGGAGACCCCAAACACAGTAACATAAGCAAAATGAGAAGACAGAAAAACACACAGCAGGAGAAGGAGCAAGATAAAAACCCACCAGACCTAACAAATGAAGAGGTAATAGGCAGTCTATCTGAAAAAGAATTCAGAATAATGATGGTAAAGATGATCCAAAATCTTGGAAATAGAATAGACAAAATGCAAGAAACAGTTAACAAGGACCTAGAAGAACTAAAGACGAATCAAGCATCGATTAAAAACACAATAAATGAAATAAAAAATACTCTAGATGGGATCAATAGCAGAATAACTGAAGCAGAAGAACGGATAAGTGAGGTGGAAGATAAAATAGTGGAAATAACTGCTGCACAGCAAAATAAAGAAAAAAGAATGAAAAGAACAGAGGACAGTCTCAGAGACCTCTGGGACAACATTAAACGCACCAACATTCGAATTATAGGGGTTCCAGAAGAAGAAGAGAAAAAGAAAGGGACTGAGAAAATATTTGAAGAGATTATAGTTGAAAACTTCCCTAATATGAGAAAGGAAATAGTTAATCAAGTCCAGGAGGCACAGAGAGTCCCATACAGAATAAATCCAAGGAGAAATGCACCAAGACACATATTAATCAAACTGTCAAAAATTAAACACAAAGAAGCCATATTAAAAGCAGCAAGGCAAAAACAACAAATAACACACAAGGGAATCCCCATCAGGATAACAGCTGATCTCTCAGCAGAAACTCTACAAGCCAGAAGGGAGTGGCAGGACATACTTAAAGTGATGAAGGAGAAAAACCTGCAACCAAGATTACTCTACCCAGCAAGGATCTCATTCAGATTTGATGGAGAAATTAAAACCTTTACAGACAAGCAAAAGCTGAGAGAGTTCAGCACCACCAAACCAGCTTTACAACAAATGCTAAAGGAACTTCTCTAGGCAAGAAACACAACAGAAGGAAAAGAACTACAATAACGAACCCAAAACAATTAAGAAAATGGGACTAGGAACATACATATCAATAATTACCTTAAATGTAAATGGACTAAATGCTCCCACCAAAAGACACAGACTGGCTGAATGGATACAAAAACAAGACCCATATATATGCTGTCTACAAGAGACCCACTTCAGACCTAGAGACACATACAGACTGAAAGTAAGGGGATGGAAAAAGATATTCCATGCAAATGGAAACCAAAAGAAAGCTGGAGTAGCAATTCTCATATCAGACAAAATAGACTTTAAAATAAAGACTACTAGAAGAGACAAAGAAGGACACTACATAATGATCAAGGGATCAATCCAAGAAGAAGATATAACAGTTGTAAATATTTATGCACCAAACATAGGAGCACCTCAATACATAAGGGAAATATTAACAGCCATAAAAGGAGAAATCGACAGTAACACACTCATAGTAGGGGACTTTAACACCCCACTTTCACCAATGGACAGGTCATCCAAAATGAAAATAAATAAGGAAACACAAGCTTTAAATGATACATTAAACAAGATGGACTTAATTGATATTTATAGGACATTCTATCCAAAAACAACAGAATACACATTTTTCTCAAGTGCTCATGGAACATTCTCCAGGATAGATCATATCTTGGGTCACAAATCAAGCCTTGGTAAATTTAAGAAAATTGAAATTGTATCAAGTATCTTTTCCGACCACAATGCTATGAGACTAGATATCAATTACAGGAAAAGAGCTGTAAAACATACAAACACATGGAGGCTAAACAATACACTACTTAATAACGAAGTGATCACTGAAGAAATCAAAGAGGAAATTAAAAAATACCTAGAAACAAATGACAATGGAGACACGACGACCCAAAACCTATGGGATGCAGCAAAAGCAGTTCTAAGAGGGAAGTTTATGGCAATACAATCCCACCTTAAGAAACAGGAAATATCTCGAATAAACAACCTAACCTTGCACCTAAAGCAATTAGAGAAAGAAGAACAAAAACATCCCAAAGTTAGCAGAAGGAAAGAAATCATAAAATCAGATCAGAAATAAATGAAAAAGAAATGAAGGAAACGATAGCAAAGATCAATAAAACTAAAAGCTGGTTCTTTGAGAAGATAAACAAAATTGATAAACCATTTAGCCAGACTCATCAAGAAAAAAAGGGAGAAGACTCAAATCAATAGAATTAGAAATGAAAAAGGAGAAGTAACAACTGACACTGCAGAAATACAAAAGATCATGAGAGATTACTATAAGCAACTCTATGCCAATAAAATGGACAACCTGGAAGAAATGGACAAATTCTTAGAAATGCACAACCTGCCAAGACTGAATCAGGAAGAAATAGAAAATATGAACAGACCAATCACAAGCACTGAAATTGAAACTGTGATTAAAAATCTTCCAACAAACAAAAGCCCAGGACCAGATGGCTTCACAGGCGAATTCTATCAAGCATTTAGAGAAGAGCTAACACCTATCCTTCTCAAACTCTTCCAAAATATAGCAGAGGGAGGAACACTCCCAAACTCATTCTACGAGGCCACCATCACCTTGATACCAAAACCAGACAAGGATGTCACAAAGAAAGAAAACTACAGGCCAATATCACTGATGAACATAGATGCAAAAATCCTCAACAAAATACTAGCAAACAGAATCCAACAGCACATTAAAAGGATCATACACCATGATCAAGTGGGGTTTATTCCAGGAATGCAAGGATTCTTCAATATACGCAAATCAATCAATGTGATACACCATATTAACAAACTGAAGGAGAAAAACCATATGATCATCTCAATAGATGCAGAGAAAGCTTTTGACAAAATTCAACACCCATTTATGATAAAAACCCTGCAGAAAGTAGGCAAAGAGGGAACTTTCCTCAACATAATAAAGGCCATATATGACAAACCCACAGCCAGCATCGTCCTCAATGGTGAAAAACTGAAACCATTTCCACTAAGATCAGGAACAAGACAAGGTTGCCCACTCTCACCACTCTTATTCAACATAGTTTTGGAAGTTTTAGCCACAGCAATCAGAGAAGAAAAGGAAATAAAAGGAATCCAAATGGGAAAAGAAGAAGTAAAGCTGTCACTGTTTGCAGATGACATGATACTATACATAGAGAATCCTAAAGGTGCTACCAGAAAACTACTAGAGCTAATCAATGAATTTGGTAAAGTTGCAGGATACAAAATTAATGCACAGAAATCTCTGGCATTCCTATATACTAATGATGAAAAATCTGAAAGTGAAATCAAGGAAACACTCCCATTTACCATTGCAACAAAAAGAAGAAAATATCTAGGAATAAACCTACCTAAGGAGACAAAAGACCTGTATGCAGAAAATTATAAGACACTGATGAAAGAAATTAAAGATGATACAAATAGATGGAGAGATGTACCATGTTCTTGGATTGGAAGAATCAACATTGTGAAAATGACTCTACTACCCAAAGCAATCTACAGATTCAATGCAATCCCTATCAAACCACCAATGGCATTTTTCACAGAACTGGAACAAAACATTTCACAATTTGTATGGAAACACAAAAGACCCCGAATAGCCAAAGCAATCTTGAGAATGAAAAACGGAGCTGGAGGAATCAGGCTCCCTGACTTCAGACTATACTACAAAGCTACAGTAATCAAGACAGTGTGGTACTGGCACAAAAACAGAAAGATAGATCAATGGAACAGGATAGAAAGCCCAGAGATAAACCCACCCACATATGGTCAACTTATCTTTGATAAAGGAGGCAGGAATGTACAGTGGAGAAAGGACAGCCTCTTCAATAAGTGGTGCTGGGAAAACTGGACAGGGACATGTAAAAGTATGAGATTAGATCACTCCCTAACACCATACACAAAAATAAGCTCAAAATGGATTAAAGACCTAAATGTAAGGCCAGACACTATCAAACTCCTAGAGGAAAACATAGGCAGAACACTCTATGACATAAATCACAGCAAGGTCCTTTTTGACCCACCTCCTAGAGAAATGGAAATAAAGACAAAAATAAACACATGGGACCTAATGAAACTTCAAAGCTTTTGCACAGCAAAGGAAACCATAAACAAGACGAAAAGACAACCCTCAGAATGGGAGAAAATATTTGCAAATGAAGCAACTGACAAAGGATTAATCTCCAAAATTTATAAGCAGCTCATGCAGCTCAATAGCAAAAAAACAAACAACCCAATCCAAAAATGGGCAGAAGACCTAAATAGACATTTCTCCACAAAAGATATACAGACAGCCAACAAACACATGAAAGGATGCTCAACATCTTTACTCATTAGAGAAATGCAAATCAAAACTACAATGAGATATCATCTCACACCAGTCAGAATGGCCATCATCAAAAAATCTAGAAACAATAAATGCTGGAGAGGGTGTGGAAAAAAGGGAACACTCTTGCACTGCTGGTGGGAATGTGAATTGGTACAGCCACTATGGAGAACGGTATGGAGGTTCCTTAAAAAACTACAAATAGAACTACCATATGACCCAGCAATCCCACTACTGGGCATATACCCTGAGAAAACCGTAATTCAAAAAGAGACATGTACCAAAATGTTCATAGCAGCCCTATTTACAATAGCCCGGAGATGGAAACAACCTAAGTGTCCATCATCAGATGAATGGATAAAGAAGATGTGGCACATATATACAATGGAATATTACTCAGCCATAAAAAGAAATGAAATTGAGCTATTTGTAATGAGGTGGATGGACCTCGAGTCTGTCATACAGAGTGAAGTAAGTCAGAAAGAGAAAGACAAATACTGTATGCTGACACATATATATGGAATTTAAGAAAAAAATGTCATCAAGAACATAGGGGTAAGACAAGAATAAAGACACAGACCTACTAGAGCATGGACTTGAGGATATGGGGAGGGGGAAGGGTAAGCTGTGACAAAGTGAAAGAGCGGCATGGACATATATACACTACCAAACGTAAGGTAGATAGCTAGTGGGAAGCAGCCGCATAGCACAGGGAGATCAGCTCCGTTCTATGTGACCGCCTGGAGGGGTGGGATAGGGAGAGTGGGAGGGAGACGCAAAAGGGAGGGGATATGAGAACATATGTATATGTATAACTGATTAAATTTGTAAAAAAAAAAAAAAAAAAAAAAAAGACACAGAAAATCAAATCAATGTGCTGGGCCACGTAGAGGTGGTGCTTGTAGAATTGTATCCTTGCTACCTAGATTCCTGGTTTGTTTTGCCAGGATGAATATTCACCATCCCATGAATTCTATCCACTGGCACTGGCTTTTAAAGTATATCAGGACTTCGCTGACGGTCCAGTGGTTAAGACTCTGAGCTTCCAATGCAGGGGGCATGGGTTTGATCCCTGGTCAGGTAATTAAGATCCCACATACCTCAGGACATGGCCAAAAAAAAAAAAAAAAAAGTGTATCATATGTGTCTGTAATGGCCCAGATGTGAAAGCAAAAGTACAAGAGACACGATTGAGCACAATTTACTTTAAGCAATTTTTCCCCTTCTAAGGATTTGGTTATGTGACTTCTAACTTTCAAAAAGAATATTCTGTCTGTTGATCCAAAGTTACAAACACAGAATATTGACACTGCAAACTGCAGATAAAGGGGAGTAGAGTTGAAGGAACCTGAGTGAATCTTTTGCCAAATTATAAAAATATTTGCATAAAATCATCCAATATCAACATTTTTCTCTAAAGAAAGAATGGATTTAGTGTGTGATATTAGGCAAGAATAGAGTATGCAAAGACTCAGGAACCACCTGCTTATATTCTGGAACCCATGGTGGCAAAAGTCTTATCATTTTGAAAGTCAAGGGAATGCTTGCTTCAGTTATTGAAATAAGACATTTTCTTAACTAGAAAGGGTCAGCGGTTGTGTTGGTTTAGTTAAAAACTGACTTATTCATCCAAAGGTAGAACTTCTGAGGGCTTTTACAAAGAACACAGAATCGCAGGGATGGGTGAAATAAAAGTAAGGATGTTACCTGACCTCCTCTCATCTCTCTGAGGACACATATCTCTAACAATAGAGGAGAAATAAAGGTGGTGGTAGAGTTCACACAGCCTTTAGGTCCCTAAAAAATTGGGTTGATTCCTTGTCTGGTCTGAAGAACAGCCACTGGTGCACTGGTGGCCTCAGAATGTAGGTCCTGTTATCTCAGGAAATCACAGAAAATGGGATAAAGATCTCATCTCTTGTGTAGAGCATGCAAGGAAGGGATGTGACCATTACATGGCCGGAACACCTGCCTAAATTGTAATCTCTCCACAACCCTCCCTAAACAATACAAATCAACAGGAACCAAAACCACATAACTTCCACACCTTCTACACTTTCATCAACAGAAAATACTACAAATTCATAAACAGAAGCACTGATTGCCAGTGGAGATATTTTCTTGAGCTTTCATCCGAAGACTTTGCAGAGAAAAGGGTCTCAAAAGGCTGCACAGAAGCAAGAAGAGGGAAACCATGCCTGACCTAAAGCCGCCTCCAAAGAGTCAACAATAAGTTAAAAAAATAAAATGTAAAAACAAACAACAACAACAAACCCAAACCTGAAAAGGAGTACTGGTATTTCAGAGCAGTGTGCTCAGGGAAGGGACCAGAGGGGCCTGGGAGATCTAAAGAGACATCTTGGAAAGGCAACACTTCTAGTGATGAGAGACTAAAAACTCTGGAAAACTCTGGAAGCTGAGTTTTGAAGGACAGAATAAGCAATAAGCAGAAAGTTTGGATCCTACAGGACAAAACAAACCAAAAGCAAAACCAAAAAAATCCTCCAGGGTCATGTAACCACTCCCATCATTGCTTCCACGAACAGTCACGCAGAAAAGAAATCACGCATTGATACACCAAGAAAAGAAAATGTCTTGAACTAGGAATGCTCCAAGCACCCCAAACCATCAGCCCTGTTCATTGAGTGTAGAGGTGTAAGAGTCTTCGTCTCTACAATGTCACTCTAAGAAGAAAATGGAGCAGGAAAATTAAATACTTAAGCTGATGAAAATGCACTCCTCTGCCTACATTAACCCTGAAGAAGAAGAAAGTATATTTTAACACTCCAAACTGAATTAAATATCCCTAAAGAAGTATTTGGGGTGTGAAAAAAATCCACCTTGAATCAAAAATTTAAGTGCTAAGAACACAAATGGACAGAAAATTGGAAGAAATGGAATGAGAGTTTCAGAAAAAGAATAAAAGAAAAATATGACACACAACATATCAGAGATGAAGATGCAATTAAAGTTCCCAAGGAAGAAGAGATTCAAGCAAAAACTAAATAAGGGCAAAGAAAAAAAGCAGGGCAAAAGCAAAGATAATGAAAATGAGATAAAATAGAAAAAAAGGTCAGATAGAAAGTCATTGAAATGGCAGACAGCAAAGAAGATGCAACTCATACACAATTTGAATCCCAAAACAATGGAAAGGATTAATAGTTAAACTATAATCCAATAAACGTTTCTAGAAATTAGAGCTGGATCTACATACTGAAAAGACCCAACAGGTAGTTGTGAAAGTTGATCCAAAACCATCAACTCTGAGACATACTCTAATAAAATTATTAGACTTAAAAATAATTAAAAATCCCAAGGCCTTCAGGCAAGAAGATTAAATAACTTCAAGACAACAAAATTGCAGTGGTATCATGCTGCTCAAAAAAAAATTTTTTTTAAAGCAAAGCAATAATGCAGTAGCATTTTTAAGAAATCAAGGAAGGAAAATGCAAACCAAGTATTTTATATTAAACCAAGTTATTTCTCAAGTAGAAAAGTTGTAGAAAAAGCTTTTTGCATGCAGGAATCAGGGAATACTATACCAATGAGGCCTTCTTGACCAATCTATGACAAGATAAGCTTCATCCAACTAGAAGGTAACAACCAAGAGAGACTTCAGCACACTGTCAGGTGAGAGCATTTAATACATTTTTAACTGTAGACCTAAGCCCGAATCAAAGGCACTGAAGAAGGGGGAGTGAAAGAGGAAAGTACAATCAACTCATTAATTATTAAGTTGATGGGAGTCAAATGGGATGGTGAAAAACTGAATCAAGCAGTTAATAAAAGTTTACGCACAAAAGTACAAATCTTCTTAAATAAAACCATTTAAAAGTAAAGCTATGAAGAAAAATATATCATGTAAAGGAACAGCAAGTATAAAACACAGTGTAATTATAACAAAAATAATTTGACAGAGTTGTGACCAAACATAATTGTCATATTCATAAATGTGAGTGGGTTTTAATTGACTCATTAAAAAATATTTTAAACATGGCTCATAAAACAAGATACAGTTCTGGTCTACAAGAACCCCTCCCTTACCACCAAAATAGTGAGTGAGTCAGAAAGGTTAAAAATAAAGGATTAGCAGACATTTGGTCCTGTCCAAAACATCCATAAGACATTTGGTCCATGCCAAAACGTCTTTGATATTTGGTCGTATTTGGTCTTGTCCAAACATCTATGGAGACATTTGGTCCATGCCAAAAGGTCCTTGATACTTGGTCCTGTCCAAAGCCATTTGGCATGGATCAAATATACTCATGGACATTTTGGAGTGGACCAAATTTCAAGGACCAAAAGTTCTTCAAGAAAAATAAAGGGATTTTTCTACCA
Organism: Mesoplodon densirostris; assembly: GCF_025265405.1. Taxonomy (NCBI): domain Eukaryota; kingdom Metazoa; phylum Chordata; class Mammalia; order Artiodactyla; family Ziphiidae; genus Mesoplodon; species Mesoplodon densirostris. The sequence continues at coordinate 7,149,437 of NC_082669.1, read as the reverse complement.
GGAAAAACAGGGAAAAAAAAAAAAAGAGTACAGAGGTTGCTATTGTACAGCACAAGGAATATAGTTAATATTTTATAGTAACTTTAAATAAGTATAATCTATAAAGAGTTTGAATCACTAAGTTGTACATCTGAAGCTAATATAATGTTGTGAATCAACTATACCACAATTTAAAAAATGTGCAGAGGTTGCAATCATGGTATCAGCAAAGTATAATTCAAGTCAAAAAGCATTAAACTTGACTAGAAAGGACACTTTTTAGTACTAAAGACACTTGACTAGAAAGGACACCACCACTCACAAAGAAGACATAGCAGTTATAAACTCTATGCACCAAGTAACATAGCAAATACTTTTATAAAATAGAAACTGCATGAAATGCAAGGAGACATAGAAACACCTTAATAATGGCAAAATTTAATACCCATTCTTAATAAAAGGCAGACACAAGTAGAAACAATAAGTAAGAAAATAGAAGATCTGAATAACACAATCAGTAAGGTGGATCTTATGGTTTATATGTCATCATTTACAACCTTATAATATAGAATACATCTTTTATTAACCACACATGCAATATTGACCAAAAATGATCATATTAATATATTAGAAAGAAAACATCATAGATTTCTATAAAGTAGAATTATTACAACACTCTCTGATCACAAGGTAATAAAATTAGATATATATCACAAAATAAAGACCCTTCTCCCATTCACCTGGAAATTTAAAAAATAAAAACTCCTATTAAACAATTATTGGCCAAAAGAGGAAATACAAACAGAAACTACACAATTTCTAAAAGTTATTGATAATGGAAACACTATGTATTAGAATCTATAGGATACATTTAAGACAGTTATCCAAGGAAAATTCCTTAAAAACACATGAATAAAAAAGAAAGAATGAAAATGGACTAAACTTTCAACTCCAAAAGATAGAAAAACAATAATAAAGTCAACTAAATGAGGGGACAAAAGAAGGGAAAAATAAAGATAAAAGCATAAATTAATGAGGCAGAAAATAGAAAAACAGTAAATTCAATTAAAACATCAAAATCTTTATGTAAAAAATGAACAAATAGACAAAGCATTAGCTAGCTTAATCAAGGAAAGAAGGAGAGAGGATAAGTGTACAAAATATGAAATTTCAGGAGGGAAAATAACATTGAAAAAGGAGAAATTTTTAAAACTCAAAATATTATTTTACAGACCTCCATGAAAAGAAAGTTTGAAACCTGGATGATATTGATAATTCTCTAGGAAAAAACTAGTTTATCAAAATTGTACCCATTGGAAATAGAAATATTCACACATCAGTTTTAAAGGAACTACCCAATAAAAAAGCAGCAGGCTTTTTCAGATGTTTTTCATCCGAGTTCTACCAAATATAGGGACCATGTACCATCTTACTCAGAATAAGAGAATTGTAGAGTAAAACAACACAGATATATCATTTCTCACTTATCAGGTTGACAGGAGTTAAAATTTAGGACAACACTTTCTGTGCATGAAGCTATGGGGTACTTTCATACATTGCTAGTGGGGATGTAATTGGTGCAATTATTCTGGAGGGAACTCTGGCAATATCTAGAAAAACTATATGATGCTTCTCTTTTAAACCAGCAATCCCAACTGTAAGAATTTACCTGGAAGATACATCTCCAACAATGCAAAAAATAAACATGCACAAGGTTATTTATGAAGCATTGTTTGCAATGGCAAAATATATGAAACCACATACATAGGAGAGCTGTTGAGTAATCTATGGCCATTTACACAATGGAGTAATATGCAGCCATTAAAAAAAAAGAATGCAGAAGAGGTCTGTGAATGATTTGGAGTAAGTTCCTAGACAATTTGTTAAATTTAAAAAGCAAAGGGAGAAAGAATAGCTAAAGTATGTTTCCTGCTCTGTAAAAATGAAGGCGAGTAAGAGATATACATAAAGCAACTTATTTTGCATAAAGAAACATGGAAAGCAAAAACTAGAAACTGTAATAGGGTAGTGACCCTTTTCTGAGTGCTATTTTTCCTGTAATTTGGACTTCTGGAACTATGTTAATGTTTCACATATACAATACATTTAAAAAATCAACAAAGATGTTGAAAGAAAGCCTTAAAATGTATACAAAACAAATGAACTTATCTATATTTCAAAGGAATAATAGAACCACATCAAATGGAAAAAATAAACTCAAGTAATTTTTAAATACAATTTTTTGACTGTGTATACTCACGCTGAACACAAAAACTTGTATTTATTTACAATTTATTAAATTTTAGGTGGGAGGTTTGGTGCGAGTTAGCAATTCTGAAAGTACTTTTTGTACATTCTAGTATATTATAGGATTAAGTAATAAGTAAATATATGATGGAAAATGGGAACATGTTTACTCACTGTTGGAGAAGGTAATTGCAAGTGTGAATATAGGGAAAGTTGGAATAAACTTTGGTTATTGGAGCATAACTGTGTATTGGCATGTAATTGGGGGAATCAATAAGAACTCATGATATCTATCTATCTATCTATCTACCTATGTATTTTCTCTATTTTTTCTAGCTCTGTCCAAGAGCCAAAAGCAATTACACTGAGCAGCTATGAACACACATATTGCCAAGATCTTGATTTCTAAATATATTTTCCATTAGAAAGAAAGAAGACTCCTTGGATAAGTAAGTTCATTCCAGATCTGGTACTGGGAAAACACAAGGCAAATCAAGAACATCTTACTATTTAAGAAATAAAGTTAAGAAATAAATATTTACTATTTAAGAAATAAATAACTATAAGTAACCATTTAAGAAATAACTATTTACTCTCAAATGATAAAGAATGATGGAGATATTTCAAAAGGATATAGAGCCAGGTTAAGGGACTCCATTGGCAAGGTCTAGAGCAATTTGAGACTCAAAGTCAATGTTAGTAATGGATTTTAACCTATTGAAGAAAATCAGAATCCATAAGTTCATACCAATAGAAAGGAATAAATGAATGGGAGAATGGAAAAATATTTCTTACAACAGAATACCAATCAATAAATGTAGAAGAAACAATTCCATTTCAAAGGAATAATTCTGTTATTCTTTTGAAAACTGTCATTGGGCAACAATTGTAGTAAAATTGATTTAGCCAAGATTCATCAGTGGCTAAAACTAGTGAGTAAAAGCTTTTTGAGAAACAGGATATTTACATAGTTTCAAACTATCTCCCCATCAAATAGTTATTAATTACAAAGAAAAACTGCGACTTTACAGTAGAGAAAACTGTCAGTACACTCCTTAGTCAGTGTGATCAAAGTTAACATCACTAGTTTGGGGACAATTTATCATGCGCCTCGTGATATGATGCCATGAAAATAATACACTATCACTTCTGTGTTACTACCGCCCTAAATGGATGATTTGAATCAAATTATAAAGGAACATCAGTTATATCCACTCAAGGGACAGTCTGTCAAAAAAGCCAGTATTAATTGCTCAAAAATTTTTTAATGTCATGAAATATAAAGCATAAGGAATTAAGATTAAAGGAGACTAAAGACATGGTAATTAAATACGAGGCATGATGATCCTGGATCAGAACTAGGACCAGAAACGTATTTTCTCTTGCTATGAAGAGCATTATTACAACAACTGGTGACATTTGAATAAGATATGTAAATAACAGTACAGAATTCATGTAAACTTTCTGATCTTCATAACTGTACTATGGTTACATAAGAGAATGCCTTTTATTTTTAGGAAATACACATGAAGTATTTAGGGATAAAAATAAATATTTACTCTCAAATGATTTGGAAAAAGGGAAAAAAATGAAAGAAAAAAATAGTTATATATCAACATTTATGTAATTGGTAAAGGGCATAAGAGAATTCTTTGCATCATTGCACCTTTTCTGTAAATCTGATATTATTTTGAATTTAAAAGTTTTGAAAAATGACCAGAAATGATTGAAAGATCTTAAAACAACACAGAAGGAAAAGATATTTACAGTGCATATAACTGACAAAGGGCTTGTTTACAGAATGTACAAAGAACTCTTTCAAATAAAAAAAGAAAAAGAAAAAGAAAAACAACATAATAGAAGGGCAAGAAACTTTGAGGCATTTCAAAGAAGAGGATACTCAAATGGCCATTAAAAAATATGAAAAAGAACTCAACCTTACTAGTAATGAGAGAAATGAGATGAAAACATTAGATAACTCTGCACAACCTTTAAAATGGAGGGCGTAACCAATCTCGGTGTAAATGTAGAGCGAGAGGACCTCTCAGATATTGCTGGTGGGTGGACGTATTGGCAAAAACCACTTTTGGAAAACTGACATTATCTCCTAAATCTGATTATATGTGTACCCAATGACCCAGAAATTCTACTTTTAGTTACACACCCTATAGAAGTGTGATTGACTTTCACCAAAAATGTGTGCAATTCTCCAGCAGAAGACTGGGTAGTCTATGGGATATTCATACAATATAGTATTATGTAGAAACAAAAATAAACAAACACAGCAGTATGGATGAATCTCACAAACATATTTTTAAGTGGAAAAAAAGCCAGATGTAGAGGAACGTATGGTATAAGACTGCACATATGGAAAATACAAAAAGAGGCAAATTTAAACTACAGTGACGGAAGTAAGGGTTTGCAACACTTTGAGAGGATGGAGGAGCCACACAGTGGTTTCTTGGGTGGGGATGATCTATTTCTAAAACTGGGAGGTGGTTACATGATTATGCTCACTACGTGGTAATTAGTTGAGCTGAAATATTTATGTTCTGACCTCTCATTTTTTTGCGTGATATTCAGTAAAAAATTAAGAAACAGGGAAACCAATAAGACACAACAACAACAACAAAATCAGCAAAAATAATTTTTAAAAAGTGATTCTGCCACAGAGGTGGGAGAGTGCAGATTGTGTAGGTAAAAGGCAGTCACACTCATATTTCTAATACAGCATCAATACCTAAACTCCCACTATATACTAAACAGGAATTCCACCATCCAGTTTTATATCTAATATCCAAAGCCTTCAATTAGTGTAGGAAACAATTTAGGCATCAAAGAAAAGTATCACGTTAATAAGGACCTCTGACTCGGGTGGGTGGATTACACAGAGACCCCTTATCTAGATGGAAAAAAGCTGGAGGAGAGCCAAAATTTCATAGAATTCATAGGCTTGGCCATATTTGATTGCTCACATATTGAAATTTGCGATGGGCGGGGGTTAGTTTTGCTTTTGTGACATGCATCAGTATAAATGTTTCCAGAGTCTAACATCATTCTGTGTTTGTCCTCCAGACCAGGAGAGACACCTACCCCTGTTCATTGTGAAAACTTTTATTTTAAAACATAGAACAGTCATTTTTCACAGTCAATGTCTAATTAAATTGAATGACCTATTTCTATGCTTATGTTTCCTTATCCCAGTCTTTTCCTCTGAGTTTCCTTTTCTGCTACAGAGACCTTTTTTTTTTTTTTTTTTTTTTTTTTTTTGCGGTTCACGGGCCTCTCACTGTTGCGGCCTCTCCCGTTGCGGAGCACAGGCTCCGGACGCGCAGGCTCAGTGGCCATGGCTCACGGGCCCAGCCACTCTGCAGCACGTGGGATCCTCCCAGACCGGGGCATGAACCTGTGTCCCCTGCATCGGCAGGCGGACTCTCAACCACTGCGCCACCAGGGAAGCCCGAGAGAACATTCTTAATTTGTATTTTTAGTGACCTGTAGTTGGTAAACTCTTTTAGTATCTGAAAATCAGAAAATGCCTTTATTTCTCACTCTCATTAGAAGAATGAGCATGTTCAAAGTTCAGAGTTGACAATTGTATTTCCCTGTTACTTTGAAGATAATGCTTCATTATTGCTGATTAGGAGTCGGCTGGCAGCGTGTTCTAGCTTTGTGGTAATCTGTCTTTTTTATGTGTTGCCTTGAAGATGCTCTCTTTATTCTTGATGTTCTGCCATTTCACAGCTGTGTGTGAGGGTGAGATTTTATTTTTATTTGCTCTGGTTAGAACTCAGAATGAATTGTCTGAAAGATCATGTCTTTCTGCATTTCCAGAAAATTCTCAGTGATTCCCATGAAATATTTATTTTCTGTTATTTCCTTTCTGCTCTTTTTATTAAATTCCTTAAAAATATATGTGGCCTCTAAATTTATTCTTTATATATCTTAACTGTTCTTTCATTTAAAAAAATCTTTGTTTCTCTAGTTTGAGTTTTGAGTAAATTCTGTTTCAGCTCACAAATTCAGTTTTTGCATCTATTTTAGAATTCATTCAGATTTTTGATTTATCAATTTTTTTTTTTTTGTGGTACATGGGCCTCTCACTGCTGTGGCCTCTCCCGTTGCAGAGCACAGGCTCCGGACACGCAGGTTCAGCGGCCATGGCTCACGGGCCCAGCCACTCCGCGGCATGTGGGATCTTCCCGGGCCGGGGCACGAACCCATGTCCCCTGCATCGGCAGGCGGACTCTCAACCACTGTGCCACCAGGGAAGCCCTGATTTATCAAATTTTAATTTTAAAGTCTATATTTTATTTCTAAGAAAAAATTTTTTTTTATATTCACTGTTTTGTTTTGTTTTTTTACACTCTTTTTTTTCCAGTTTACCTCTCATTTTGTTTTGAGTTTTTGGTGATTGTACAGTCTTGTAACCACCCTAACAAGCAAGATACCAAACATTTCTATTACCCCCAAAAGCTCCCTCGTGTACCTTTGCAGTTAATCCTCCCTAGGCTCCTAGCCTTGGGCAATAGCTCTTCTGCTTTTGCCTTTTCTAGAACTTCAGATAGAAGGAATCCTACATTATGTAGTCTTTTGCTTTTAACTTCCTTCACTTAGTATAACATTTTAATGATTTATCCATGTTGTTGCATGTATTGATGGTTTATTTCTTTTAGTTGCTGAGTGGTATTCTATGGTATAGATATAATTTGTTTATTCATTCATTCATTGATGGAATCATGGGATGTTCCCAACTTTTGGCTGTTATAAATAATAGTACTGCTATGAACATTCACTTATATTTGGTGCAGACATGTTTTCGTTTCTCTTGGGTGAATATCTAGGAATGGAATAGTTGAATTATGCAGTAAATATATGTTTAGCCTTATAAAACACTGCTAAACTGTTTTCCAAAGTTGTTGCATCATTTTACATTCTAAACAGGATATGAGATTTCCATTTGCTCCACATCCTTGTCAACATTTGATATTGTCAGTCTTTTAAATTTTAGCCACTCTAGTGCCTGTGTATCTCATTGTGGTTCTAATATATATTTTCCTGACAACTAACAATGTTGTACATGTATTAACATATTTATTGGTAATATATGTTCTGGATATAAATTTTTGTCAGGTAGATGCTTTTCAAATGTTTTTCTCAACCCTGTGGCTTGTTTTTTCATTTTCTTAATGTTTTTTTAAAGAGCAAAATATGTAAGTTTGATGAAGTTCATTTTACCAATATTTTGTTCTGTGGTTTGACTTTTTGTATCCTATAATAATCACTGCCTAACACAGTCACAATGATTTTCTCCAGTGTATTCTTCTGGAAGTTTTATAATTTATCTGTTACATTTAGGTCTATGATAAAACTAAGTTTATTTTTAGTGTTTTATGAAGTAAAGATTGAGATTCATTTATTTTCATACAAATATCCAGTTGTACCAGGAGCAATATGGGTAAAGATTATCCTTTTTGGTCATGAATCACTTGACCATATAAGCAAAGCTCTATTTCCAGACATTTTCCATTTTGTTCCATTGGTCCAGATGTATGTCAATATATCAGTTCCACATTGCCTTGAATTCTGCACTTAAGTTTTGAAATTACATAGTACAAGTCCTTCACTTTTTTCTTCTTTTTAAAAATTAATAATCAGGGGGCTTCCCTGGTGGCGCAGTGGTTGGGAATCTGCCTGCTAATGCAGGGGACACGGGTTTGAGCCCTGGTCTGGGAAGATCCCACATGCCACGGAGCGACTAGGCCCGTGAGCCACATACTGAGCCTGTGTGTCTGGAGCCTGTGCTCCCCAACAAGAGGCCGTGATAGTGAGGCCCACGCACCACGCTGAAGAGTGGCCCCCGCTTGCCACAACTAAAGAAAGCCCTCGTGCAGAAACGAAGACCCAACACAGCAAAAATAAATAAATAAACTCCTACCCCCAACATCTAAAAAAACATAAAAATAAAAAATAAAAGAAGAGCTGGGACAATCTGAAAGAAGAATGAAAAGAAAGATATTAGTCACATTAAATCTTAAAAAAAAATTAATAATCATATGAAAAGGCCTCAAAATCATATGTCATTAGGGGATTACAAATTAAAACACCAATGAGATACCACTATAGACCTATTTATATTGGCCAAAATCTGGAGCACTGACAACACAAAATGCTGGTGAGGATGTGGAGTGACAGGGACTCTCATTCATTGCTGACAGCAATGCAGAATAGTACAGCCACCTTGGAAGAAACTTGGCAGTTTCTTACAAAACTAAACATATCATACCATATGATCCAGGAATTGTGCTCCTTGGTATTTACCCAAAGGAGTTGAAAACATACGTCCACACAAAAACCTACACATGGATGTTTACAGCAGATTTATTAATAATTGCCCAAACTTGGAAGCCACCAAGATGTCTTTTAATAGGTAAATAATTAAACTGTGGTCCATCCAGACAACAGATGGATAATAAATGGAATATTATTCAGTGCTGAAAAGAAATGAGCTATCATTCATGAACAGACAAGTAGGAATCTTAAGTGCATATTACCAAGTGAAAGAAGCCTATTGGAAAACCCTGCTTACTCTATGCAACTCTATGACATCTGGAAGAGGCAAAACTATGGAGACAGTAAAAGGATCGGGGTTGGTGGGGAGGGATAAATAGGCAGAGCAGAGAGGATTTTTAAGGCAGTGAAACTATTCTGTTTGATACTATATATAAGGATGGATACAAGTCATCATACATTTATCTAAACTTGCAGAAAGTACAGCACCAAGAGTGAAACTTAAAGTATGGACTTTGGGTGAAATTCAAGTGTCAATGTAGGTTCACTGATTGTAACAAATGTACCCTCTGGTGGGGGATGTTGGTAGTGGGGGGACTGTGTATGTGTGTGACGGGAGGCTGTATAGGAACTTTGTACTTTCTGTTCAATTTTAGTGTGAACTTAAAACTTCTTTTTAAGAAATAAATAAAAAGGGGGCTTCCCTGGTGGCACAGTGGTTGGGAGTCCGCCTGCCGATGCAGGGGACACGGGTTCGTGCCCCGGTCCAGGAAGATCCCACGTGCCACGGAGCAGCTGGGTCCGTGAGCCATGGCCGCTGGGCCTGCACATCCGGAGCCTGTGTTCCACAACAGGAGAGGCCACAACTGTGAGAGGGCCACGTACCACAAAAAAAAAAAAAAGAAAGAAAGAAAAAGGGAAAATATAAATAATTGTTTTGGCTATTCTAGGTACTTTGAATTTCCATATAAATTCTTAAATCAACTTGTCAATTTCTTCAGAAAAACTTGATAGAATTTTGACTGGGATTGCATTAAATCTATGTGTCAATTTGAAAAGAATTGATATTGCAACCATATTAAGTCTTCCAATTCATGAATATGGTATCTCCCTCCATTTATTCAGGACTTTTAAAATTTTCCTAAAGAATGAACTTTTTTCCCTCTATTGCTATTTTTCATTATCTTCTCTTGTTTTTGTTATTAATTGATCCATGCTCTTATTTTTTTTAATTTCTTTATTTCTACTTACTTTGACTTTAATATCTCTCCTTTTTCCAACTTCTTAAGATGGAAGTTTAAATCATTGATTTTAGATCTTCCAATATAAGCACAATTTTCTTCTAAGCTTTTTTCAAAAGATGTATTACATAAACTTTGTGTGATGTATTTCATTATTATTTAGTTAAAAATATTGTGTAATTCCCTTTATGTTTTCTATCTTGCTCAATGGATTAATTAGAAGTATGATGCTTAACTTCCAAATAGTTGGGATTTTCTGTATCTTATAGTTATTGGTTTTTAATTCTGTTGTGGAAAGAGAATATACCCTGTAAGATTTCAATCTTTATGAATTTATTTAGACTTCTTTTATGGCCCACTCTGTTGAACTTAACAATGCACATTGAAAAATGTGCATTTTGCTGTTAGATGTGGTATTCTACAAACATTAGGAAGGTTAAAGTGCTGACAGTCTTAGGCAGTGCATTCAGGAGATCCTTTTTTATGACATGTATAGTATAGAATTGTTCTCTGTGGGAAGATCAGCCTAGTTGAATCTCACTCATCTGATATCTGTTGATTGTCTTCTTTTCCTTTTTAAAAAATAATTCATCCTATATTCCTGATTCTTTGTTGGGTAATTTTGGTTTTTATCTTAAATATCATGAATGTTAAGCTGTGGAGAGTTGGAAATATGTTATTTTTCTCTGATAAGTGTAGTTTCTTTTGTAGTAGCCAGGAATTAACTTGGTCGCATCCTCTTTCTTGTGCGGTATTTTCATTCTGTTCCCTGTGTATGTCAGGGGTCAGAGAGAGATGTGGGCAGGAAGAAATGACAGATCTTTCTGACAATTTTCCTTCCAGGCTTCCACGGTCTACCTCCCTCTTCCATCAGCCATGGATGTCCACACTCAGCTCTCTGGTTCACTGGGCTACTCAGGCTCTGGTTTTCCCCCTGCACCTCTGCCACCTTATGCCATCCTGCCTGTGAATGCAGGAGACACACAAGAGGGAGGGCTCCCCACTGGAATCCACCGGTTTCTGTTCCATCTCCAGGGCCTCCAGGTCCAGAGTAGACAATTGTTTTCTGGGAGAAAGTCGGTCCCTGGGATTATCCTCAGTTATAATAGGTCTTGGAAGTGCTCTCTGTCTTTATTTCACAATTTATTGTTCACTTGATATTTGATGTTTGCTCTTCCTTCACTTAACTCTTGGAGCATCATATGCATATTCACAATATATTCTTTATTAAACCATTTAAAAATTAAAAATGTTTCCTCTTTTTTTTTTTAGTATTACGTTTCTTTATTTTGGTTTGGAGCCTCATTTAGGTAGGAGATATTTATTCCTTCCTTTTTCATGCTTACTTTCTTCTCAAAGATTTTGTTGTTGATTTTATCTGTCACCCACATGTCCCTAGAAGAGACCAGGTCATGTATAGGTTTGGAGCTGCATCTCCATGATATTGTGGGTAACACACACCAGCCAGCGTGTTTGGGTTCTGATGTGCAGTGTGCGTGCTGTCCTGGGCAGTGAGTTCCAGTACTGAGCCTGATTCTGGTCTCTGTCTTCAGGGAGGAATTTTCTTCTTTATTATTCAACAGGCACCAAACTTTTGGTCAGCATGGCCTGTCTGTAGGCTCACAACCCATCAGACTAATGGGCTGCATACTCTTTCCTGCATTACTACTGTTTCATTTCTGTTCCATAGGAAGGTTTGTCACATTTCTGAGCCCAGCTATGTTTTTTTAAATTGTCTCTTTCTATATGCTATTCATCAGTTAGGAGTGGTACATTGACTGTTTAAATCTCTTGCATTATGGTGGTTGCCGGGGGTTTGGTAGAGGGAGGGAATGGGAATTTATTGTTTAATGGAGATGGAGCTTCAGGTTGGGAAAGTGGAAAGTGTACTGGAGATGGATGGCGGTGATGGACACACAACAACGCGAGTGTATTTTATGCCACAGAACTCTACAATTCAAAATGGTTAAAATGGTAAATGACATGTCATGCATATTTTACCACGATAAAAAAATGAAAAGAGTTGAATTTAATTATGGCATGACCCTAAAATGGTTAACAATGTTGTACTGAAAACTGAACACGTTTTAAAAATTATGGAGTTTAATTAAGCAAGGAAATATATTCCTATTAAAAATGCTAGTAAACCTGAAACCATATTTACTGCATGATCTAGAGCAGAAATAATCTATATTTTTTCTCATCAGTGTGAAGGATAAAATGTCAAAAAAAAAAAAAAACCCAATTGGGACTGAACGCAGGTCTCTGGAGACCTCACACATGTTTACAGTCGTCAGTTTGCACCCACTGAGTGTGTATTTTCAAGCAGTTACTAATCCACATAGCAGGGCCATCTCCAAGCCATTCACTCCAGTTGTGTCTATGGAGGTATGATGTACTTGTTCCAAGGTCTTCCTGAAATCCTGGTACACAGACCCGCTGACCATCCAGGGGACGGTATCCAAAAAGTCATCACTATTATTGAACCTAATGATTCTCGTTCTATTTTCTGTGCTCAGTTTTGGTCAGCACACTTTTACTAAGTGTCTCTGATGTGTAGGTCATTGCAGTGATTGCCAGGAAGACAAAATAATCCCTGCCTTCAAGGGGTTTGTGGCGTGTGTATTGAGCACATAAACTCTACTTATGTGATTAATTTTGTAATCTTGGTAAGATGCACTTTAATGTCACCAACTAATGTTTGGGACTTTCTTCCACTTTCGTTTTTGTGTGTGTATGTGGTTGAAAATTTGCAGTTCCCAACCTGCCCACGTATAGCACATCACCTTACATCCCGTAGACCAGGCCAAGAGGCTCAAGGATATTTGGTCCTGCCCTCTCAGTGCCCTGGGCCAGATGACTTTCCCACTCTCCCTTTACCATCTCCTCACTTGATCTGGATTTCCTCCTGCCCATTTTATTTCCACCCCGTCTGAAGGTCTGAGTCCTAGACGGAGCAGTTGGATGCAGAGAGAAGTAGAACAATTTCCTCTATCATTTATTAACATGTTTATGCTCAGTCCATCAACTTGTCCATCCCTTTCATTTTCTTTGTCTTAAATCTAACTGAAAACAGCCCCACCCAACTATCCTAAGTATATTTATGAGCACCAGTCCATCTTTGGCTTTAGAATTTCTATTCACGTTTTCCCCATGCCTTTGCCCTTTAGAAGAGAAAGCACACCAGAATAGAGATGTGGCTTCTGTTCTTGGCTATGCCATTTATTTGTTGTGTGAATGTGAAAATTTCATCAATCTTTTTGACCCTCTGGTTTCTCCTCTGTAACATGAGGATCATAATAATTATGCTGGCTACATGGTGGTGTCAGCTTGAGAGTCAAACAAATGTAAAAACGTCCTTTGAAAACCACAAAGAAGTACAAAACTGTTGCCTGTTGTTTTAGTAAAATACCATCATTTAAGTTTTATAACTCCAAGTTGGCATTCATAGCAGCATGTTTGGTAAATAAATGAGTTTGAATCTAATTAAAAGGTAATGTCCTGCTATTTTGATTCCTCTTTACAATCATGAAGGCAGGTGTCTCCACTGGCATCCTTGGCTCGACTTTGAGAGCTTGTTTATACGGTGCTTCGTCAGGGACCATCTCGAAGACAATACCACGGGAATCGAAGTGAATCCCTGGAAAATGCCATGTTAGGAAAAATAGGCAAGGACATTTCTCCAGTTTTATTTGCTTCATTTTTGCCCCTTTGACAAATGAGTCAGAGACTAGTAAATATAAAGTTCATTTTCAGCCCATGTGATTTATTTTAAAAGAACACTATCCTGAAGAACATCACAGGTCCCATATCCATGACATTTAAAAGCATCTATCTTTTCATCTTTAGAAACAGGAGCCAAGCATCCCCTCTTCATCAGGAAGAGGGCACTTCCAGACAAGAGAGGCCACATCCCCAGCCCCCTGACCTGCACCAAGACCTAAACAACGATGTCGATGTTTCTGTGCTTAATTCTGTTGTGAGTTCAATTCTCAGCGGATTCAGACAATTCCTTTGGTTTGTTATCTCCATTTCACCTGCAACAGGCATCCTTATAGAAATAATTCCACAGGTCTCCTACTGGCTTAATCTATCTAATAATTCCTATGTAAGTGTCACTCTATCGCATTTCTAAAGATATGGTTTCTGTTTATTTTGCTTCTCTTTTGTTGTACAATAATCTGTCTCTCACAGTAAAGGCAAGTTAGTGAAAACTTGATGGGGAGAGAATTTGCAACTGACATTCTTAAAAGCCAGAGAAAAAATAGAGTCCATAAATATTAACTATGTTCACTAAAAAGACAGAATGCGGAAAAGGATGACAAACGATAGTTCCCATTTTAAATGAGTAACAAGCAGTTTCGTAAAATTACTTTCTCACCAATCCTTACTTGCCAGCAATGCTGCAAACCCTGTCCCAGGGATTTCAATAAGATGTTTGTCTCTATTTTTGCTCTGATGCAGGTGATAATGCATGGTTAGAGACATTCTTGCTTATGTGTACGGTCTAGCATCAAAACGTCCAATATCTTTCTGGTGTTGTGAGTCAGAATTATTGAAACCTGGTCCTGGGGCTCTTCTGGAGGCCTGGTGTTTGTATATTTGACGTGAGAATGGCCTTGAGTGTTTTCCAATGCTCTCAGCCTTGCTTTGTGGGTGCTTCTCAATCTCCACGTCCTAGAGGTGACAACATGGTGTCCTGATAGCTGCACCCACTGCTGCACTTCCTTAGCCAAGGGCTTAATAGCCTTAGTTTTCTTTTTTTAAATTTTATTGAAGTACAGTTGCTTTACAATGTTGTATTAATGTCTTCTGTACAGCAAAGTGACATATATATATATATATATATATATATATATATATATATATATATATATATTCTTTTTCATATTCTTTTCCATTGTGGTTTGTTACAGAATATTGAATATAGTTCCCTGAGCTATACAGTAGGACCTTGTTGATTTTCCATCCTATATATATAGTTTGCCTCTGCTAATCCTAAACTCCTATTCCTATGGAAAACAGTATGGAGGTTCCTCAAAAAACTAAAATTAGAGCTACCATATGACCCAGCAGTCCCACTCCTGGGGATATATCCGGAAAAAACCACAGCTCGAAAAGGTACACCCACCCTTATGTTCATAGTAGTATTATTCACAATAGCCAAGACATGGAAGCTAAATGTCTATCGACAGATGAATGGATAAAGAAGATGTGGTACATATATACAATGGAATATTACTCAGCCATATAAATGCATGAAATAATGCCACTTGCAGCAACATGGATGAACCTAGAGATTATCACACTAAGCGAGGCAAGTCAGCCTTAGTTTTCTAACCAGTAAAGTGGAGGAAATGACAGGTTCCTTTTGGATGATGAGCATGGTGTGCTCCCAGGGCTCCAGCCAGACTCTGGTAATGATTAATCATAATGAGCAGCCTGCTGTAGCCGCAGTTCTGTGGGAAAGCATCTCATGTAATCATCTCAGCTATTTTCCTTTGCTAGAAAAAAAAAGAATAATCCAAGAGCTGCGCCTTCTTGCCTGCATTTTCATTGATCTCTTCTAAGCTCATTTCTAATGCCTCTTGCCTGGGGCTCCATTGCTTTTGCCTCCCATCCCCAGTTCCCTTCCTAACTGCTCCTGGTAGCAGTGAGTCACACTGTGTATATTGGGGCTGAAATTCTTGTGCTTATGAAAAAGTGTTACAGAAATAGGTCCCTGGGCACTGGCATTTCTTGGAGAATTTCATGTTTGTGTTTATTTTTTCTGTCCTAAGTAAGGTAAGATTCTTTCAGCTCTGTGGAACAGAAAACCTCAACTGAACTTGCTTAAACAAAGGGGATTTATGTTTTATCTGACAAGAGAGCAGGGGGCAGGAGGGCCTCAGGGTTGACTAGTTCAGGGGCTTAACAACCTCATCAAAGAGCCTTGATCCAATGCCACTCTTCCCCAGGTAAATGACCTCCTGGGCTTTTAAGCCATCTCTGATTCCATCCCCTGGGGAGCTTTATTTCCACGTGTCATTCTTCGGACCCACAATCTATCCATCTAGAGCTATGTATTTGGATTATTCATTTGTTTATCTTGCTGGTTCAGTGGTGATCCTTATGAGGTCACAATCCATGTCCCATTCAGATGTAAAATCACAAGTCCTCTGCAAAACACAAAGCACAGACTGAGTGCCCCATAAATCCTTCCTTATGGGAAGCGAGGGAGGAAGGCAGGTGACAGACTTCTGTGTAATATTTGGGATCGAGCAACTGGTCCCTTTGAGATGTTAGCATTATTCGGGGCCCTGTGCAAACCGGAAACAGCTACACAAGAGACCCTCCGCCTCTGGTTTAGGACCTCACTCCTAGATACAGACTGAATGGCCGTGTCCCCCCCAAATTCGTGAGGTGAAACCTGGCCCCCAAGGCGATGGTCTTTGGAGGTGGGGCTTTAGTGAGCAGCTTAAGTCATGAGGGTGAAGCCGTCCTGCTGACATTAGTGTCCTCATGAAAGAAACTCTAGAAGCCCTTCCCCGTCCCACCATGTGACAACACAGTGAGAAGACGGTCATCTGTGAACCAGGAAGGGGGCCTCACCAGACACCAGGTCTGATGGAGTCTTGATCTTGGACTTCCAGCCTCCAGAGCTCTGAGACGAAAATATCTGCTGTTTGTAAGCCCCGGTCCAGGGTACTCTGTTCTGGCAGCCTGGAAGGACAGCAGGACTCGCTGAACCCTGCCCCGGAAGGACTCCTGTGCTGAGGCCCAGACCCCTAAGTCTAGGCTGGGTGCTGGGAGGTGGGAGGAACACAATCCCCTCGTGCAGCTCCTCAGCAGAAGATGTGGCTCCAAGATTGCCCTTGGAGGGGCTGTGGGCACCAGCGGCCCCTCGGGGTGCAGTCCCACCAGGACAAGGAGCCAGATTTCCTTAATACTTATCCTGTAACGTTGTCTGTGAGTGTCCGCATTTCCATCCTTTCCCCTGTGGGAGGACCGCGGAGGCTGACGTCGGGCACATGTGCTGGGAAATCCCATCTTGCGTGAGAAACAGGCAAGTCATGTCATCTCTCTGAGCCTCAGGGTCCTCTGACCCAAGAGCGGCCATGCTGAGGTCGGGTCTGTGGTCACTGGGCTGCCGTGCTGGAGCCCCACGTGCTCTCTGTGAATCTAGGCCTCCCGCTTCCTAACGGTGAAAGGAGAGCTACCTTTTATTTAGGCCACACTTACTTCTCTCAAACCCATTAGCCTCCATCCCTGCTTTGACCCTTAGAATTCACAAATCTGGTACGAGTTTGTGTAATTCACGTGGAGGGTGAGAATGAGGGGAAAAAACCACCAAAAACTTCGTTGGCAACAAACCCATCCATTTCCATCCTGGTTTGTGTCTGTGGGAGAATGATGACAGTGGGAGAAAGGTCAAGGTCGCTGAGCAGTGAGGGAAAGCTTTGCAGGACAATCGAGCAGAAAGGACCCTCCTCCTCTGTGGCTGCACGGGGCCCAGGCCCTTTCCCACAGAGGAGAGCCGGTCATAGAGCATTTTTGCAGGATGCGTTCACAGAGGGGGTCCCTTTGGCCAAGTCACAAATCCAAGGCATGTTTGCACCGTGTGGGGTGGAAAAGACCATCCAGGGTGATGGGGGTAACAGGAGACCTACGTGGCCTCCGGTGCTGTGCGTTCAGTGGGGCCTGGGGGTGGGCAGAGGCTGGCTGAGCCCGGCACCAACAGGGCAGGGCAGCAGGTGGGTCTCAGACATCGATGTGGGGACCAGGTAGGACACAGGTGATACTTGACTGGCAGGGCTGGAGCCAGGCCTGTCTGACCGGTCAGCGTGGGAGGGAAAGCCTGTGTCCTTTCGTCCTTAGTGAAGTGTGGCCTGGAGTTTTCCAACGGTCTCTTCATCTGACCTTATTTGGAGTTGAAAGCAACACTGACGTGTGGCTGAGGAGCCAGGCCTGTCCCCTGAGGCCCCGATGACATTGGGTTGCTCTCCTGGGAACTTGGGGACCCACAGAGAACCTGCACATGGCTGAATGGGCCCTGCTGGGGCCTCGCCCCGCTATCCACACCTGCACGAGCCTGCGGTCTCTGGCAGTGGCTTTGGTCACTAAGGAGATGCTGTTACCACCTGGGGTGTGGTGACCTTCCCCACCTCCAGATTCCCAAAGCCAGGGGTGGTGTCAATGGTAACAATCGCAGGTGGTGATTCCCTGGCTTTTCCAGCTGCTGGACACAGTGTCTAAGCTCTTGTCACCATCTCGCAGTCAGGTAAGTGCTGCTATTACCCGACTTTGCAGTTGAGAAAGTTGAGGATGCAGGAGGTCAGCCAATGGCCCGAGTTCCCACGGATGGTCAAACCAGCAAAGCCAGTCTGTCCCCTTCCGTAGCTTTAACCCTGGCTGCCCACTCGGATTACCCAAAGAGAGTGTGTAAGTCCTTCGCCTGGTCCCCCTCTGGCTCCACAAACCTTGACCTGGGTGGGAGGTGCCCTAGCTGTGCCATGCAGCCTGGAGCAGCCCTGCCTGCCTGGTGCCCGGGCCCCTTCCGGGCTGGCTCTCACAGAGGTCAATGTCAAAGCCACAGGGCAGGGTCCGCACCCTTGGCTGCATTTTTCTTCAGTTAGAAGAGTCTTTTCTAGGCAATTGCAAGCATCAGGCAGGAAGAAAGGCAATCACTGTGTTTCTAAATCGTTTTTCACGTCCATTGCAAACGATTTTCTGCTTTCTTCAGAAACGTCCTTTCACCTCCCGTTTTTTCCAAGGTTGTTGATCTTTTCTCCAATTCCTGGGCGCTTCGCCCTCATTCTCCCTTCAGAGTTTATCTATTCAAGACTCAGCGGACTGTTTCATGAAACAAACCATGTCTCATTTTCCATTAAATATTAATATCAGTATAATAGACCTGAGCCATAAGAGTTTTTAATCATCTCACTTTTGATCATTAAATCCCATTTCAGTTCATTTGTGATGTCAGTAATATGAATTATAAAAGGTTCACTGCCCAGGCTTTAGCATCACAAGAAAATTACTTTCTGCCGTGATTTCATCTCATGATTTCCCTGTATGTTTACCCACAGCATAGATAAATAGATCTGAGTCCAGATTTTTAGACAAGGTGCTATTATTAGGATGTATGAAAATCCATCTCTGCAGCCTCTAACTGGTTACAAAATGGAAGATGTGGGCTGATGCTGACTATTGGAAACTAGCGATCATATTTCTGTCAACACAGGGTGATTTTCCCACCATAGGAGAAAGGAGTTGAAAAATCCCGAAGTTTCCCTATCAGACAGCATGTGAAAGAGAACAGTGAAAACCAGGAGAGAATAAGAAGACAATTTTTGTGGTAAAAAGGTGGGAAGGCCTGAAAATAATCTCTGAAAAGCCATTGTGGATTGATTCATAGGAAACCCACCTGGAGGTTTAAACAGTAATTTCAACCCAGTCTTTGATGTGGGGTTCATTTCACATAACAAGGTGCCAGGTGTATTCAGGTGCTGTTCTTGTTATAACAAGAACTCTGAGTTTTCAGGGGTCAAAACAAAGCAACCGGTCTGTTCCTGAAAGCTTCCAATCGCAAGTAAACAGCAGTGTAAAGGTCTTACCGACAAATGACATCAAACTCCGACCGACTGAACAATGCCATGGCAGCTGAGCTGGGAGATGGTGGCCTGTGCAAGGCGGTGTCAGAGTCTGACATCACATACTTTAAAATATGTCGGAACAGATGAGATTCAGTGGTGGTGATGGTGGCACAGCAATGTGAATGTATTTAATGCCACTGAACTGTACACTGAAAAATGATTAAGATGGTATATTTCATGTGTGTTTTTTAGCACAACAAAAATTTTGGAAAAAATACATGGAAAATAACAAAAATGAAAAGTGAAAGGTATAATATTTTGTAATGACAGGTGTGTGAGGTCTGGGACCTAAAGGTTAAATCTATGAAAAGGCAAATATCATGAAGTAGAATGCAACATAGCATTGAATTTTTAAGATAAAAGTTCAAAACCATTTCAAGCTATGTCAACCCATGTGGGGTTTGATTTCAGTTTAGTTCAGAGTCTTGGGTACCCATTCATTTTCTGCTTTCTAAGTTTGGTTTTTTTGTTTTTATCAAGACTATGTATGCATATGGTTTAAACACTATGATCCTTCTGCAGACTTTCTGTGCAAACTATGAGTCTGTTCACTGTCTCTGCTGCCTTTGTTTCTTTCTCCCTGCAGGAAATGACCTTTAAATTCTCCACCAATTTTTTAAATATATGCATTCATGTCTGTAAGTAACAGCACACATTGTTGCTTGCTGACTTCGGCCTTAGATGTTATCTACTAGTTTCCCTCCACGGAAGATGAGGACTTAGCTTACTTCTCATCCTAGAGCCCCATACGTATAAGTTCCTATGCCTCTATCCACCCAACATCTACATCGTCACTTTAGTTGGATAAGTATTTATGGTCCCACTATTACGATTTTATAACTGTTATGGACAGCTGAGCTATGTAGTACACACTAATTACTTTTCCTTTCCTTATTCTTGTTTCCTGGAGTTACTGCTTTTCTTGTCTAGTTTGCCCCTGGACTGCTCCAATGCGCGTTGATCAATGGCTACATTTATTACACAGACTCCATCTTGGGATTTCCCTTTCCCATATTCTGAGGATTCCCATTTTTTCTCTCCTGTCCCTCATGCCCACCTCTTTCTTGGTTGAGTCCAAAGCTCAGAAAACTATGGCCCCCAGACATAGTTTTTTGGGTGTTTTTTTTTGGTTTGTTTGTTTTTTGTAAATCAAGTTTGACTGGGGCACGACCATGCCCATTTACCTGTGTGTTTTCCATAGCTGCTTTCAGGCTACAATGATAGTCGAGTGTGGAGACAGACAACACAGCCTCAAAGCCTAAGATATTTACTATCTGGTCCTTAACAAAGAAGTTTGCTAGACCTTCATTTACTCTATCCTTGTGTCAGCGTATGTCACCTATTTCCAAAAGGTTACAGGGAAGAATATAAAGATGTTTGAGACTTTGTAGACCTGAAATATCTTATTTTCTATTTTCAACGACAGTTGACCCTTGAACAACATGGATTTGAGCTGCCCAGGCCAACTTATATGCAGATTTTTTTTTCAATATATATAGTACCTGTATTTTCATTGTACAGATCTTTAAACGAACTAAGGGTGGGGAATAGTTTGTGTTGCATTAGAGATCACAATACGTGGAATCAAAAGAACTAGGGTTTGAGTCCCGATTCCATCCAGACTGTATCAGCTTCCTGCCTTCGGATGAGTCATTTATCAATTTCTCGGTTTTAGAGGCAGAGATAGCAGTTGCCAGATTTCTTGACTGTTTGGGGGTAGGTGGGCACCCCTAACCCCTGCAATGTACAAGAGACAACTATATAATTGCTGGGTTGGCTGGATAGAGAATTCTAGGTTAAAAAAATAATTTATCTCAGGAACCTTTAATAAATATTTTATTGAAGTAATTATACAGTAAAATATAACAAGTATTTATAAAACATTCACACTTATGTAGCCATCATCCAAATCAAGATCTAGAATATTCCCAGTACCCAGGAGCCATCCTACAGTCCCCACCATGTCATTACTCTCCCCTCAAAGGTTACCTTTATTCTGACTTTGTCACTGTAATGTTGTTTTGCCTCTTATAGAAACTTGTATTAATGGAATCACACAGTATTTTGTGTCTGTCTTCATTTTCTGAATAAAACATTTGTTATATTCATCCTCGTGGTTGTGCTGTGTTTGCTCTATGCTGTACAGCATTTCATTGTATGAATAAATCAGACTTTATTTTTCCGTTCTATTTTTGATGGACATCTGGGTTGTTTCCAGTTTGGGGCTATAATGAATAGAACTTTTATAAGCATTTTTGTATGTGTCTGAGTGAATTTTCAGGCATTTTTATTAGGTACATAACAGGAATTTCTGAGTGACAGGGTCCCACTTACACAGCTTAGTGGATGCTGCTAAATTGTCTTCCAAAGTGATAGTTCAAATTTATATGTCCATCAGCAATTTATGAGCCTTCCTGTTTATCTATATCCTCCCAACACTAGGTATGTTCTTTAAAAGATTTTATTCATTCTGATGGGTGTGTTTTGTATCTTGTTGGTTTTATTTTGCATTTTTCTGCTGGTCAGTAATGTTGAGTTCCTTGGCATATGCTATTGATCATTTGGATATCCTTTTTTGTGAAGGATCTAGACAATATTTGCCCATTTTTAACTGAGTTATTTATCTTTTTTTGTTGATTTGGGGTGGTGCATTGACATGACATAGTTGTTGGAAATTAGGTGGCCATATTTATGTATGGGTCTGTTCCACTGGTTTGGTTTTCTATCTTTGCATCAGTATCACAATATTTTAACCAATATAGCTTTAGACAAGTCTTTCTAGCTGGTGGTGTAAGTGCTCCAACGTCATCTTCTTCAGGACTATCTTTGTTATTTCCATTCCTTTGAATTTTAGAATAGGCTTATCAGTTTCCACCAAAAGTCCACTGGGATACCAGTTGAGAGTTCACTGAATATGTACATGACTTCGAGGAAAATTGATTTCTGTTTTAGTCTCCCAGTCCTTGAAGGTGAAACAGCAGATTCTTATGATTTGTGAAATCTGTATTTCCAAATTAGCCTGCTTGTTAACATTTGTATCCCCAAATCGATACCTGTGGCATTTGGGGGTCGTTGTGCGTATGATCAGAGTGGTGACGATTTCAGGTTGCCTGATGAACACGTTCCCAGCTGAGATAGAGCAAGGTGAGCCTCGCTTTCTTGTTTCAGCTCTCACACTAGTAGTAAACAAGCGTCCTTTTCACGGTTAACTTAGTGCCACAGTTTTCGAAGTTTTGTGCCTTTTGTTGGTGATTTTTCTGTTTAAAATGAGGTGATGCCTAGGGATGCTCAGTGCAAGAAGGCTGTGATGTGCCTTGTGGATAAAATACACGTGTTAGAGAAGCTGTGTTTGGTCATGGATTATAATGGTGTTGGTCAGGAGTTCGATGTTAATGAATCAATAGCATACATTAAATAAGGTGTTTGTCAAAATGTTGTGACCAGAGGTTTGCAGGAATCTAATCTCAGGTTTCCCCGAGGAGCAATGGTCAGTATTCACTGATCCAGTGTTTGCAGACATCATAGAACATAAGTACTGTGAACAACAAGAATCGGCTGTATTTCCCGCGGTAAATTTGACTTTTTGACTTAAAAAAAAAAACTGAAATATAGTTGATTTACCATATTATATTAGTTTCAGGTGTACAACATAGTGATTCAATATTTTTATAGATTATACTCCATTTAAAGTTATTAGAAAATAATGGGTATAATCCCTTCTGCTGTGCAATACATCCTTTTTCTTACCTGTTTTATACATCGTAGTTTATACCTCTTCATCCTCTATCCTCACCTTTCCCCTCCTCCCTTTCCTGTCCCTACTGGTAACCACTGGTTTGTTCTATGTATCTGTGGGTCTGTCTCTGTTTTGTTATATACATTCATTTGCTTTATTTTTTAGATTCCACATGTAAGTGATATCATCGAGTATTTGTCTTTCTCTGACTTATTTCTAAGCATAATACCCTATAGGTCCATCCATGTTGCTGAAAACGGCAGAATTTCTTTCTTTTTTATAGCTGGGTAATATTCCATTGTATGTATGTACCACATCTTCTTTATCCATTCATCTGTTGATGGATGCTTAGGTTTCTTTCATGTCCTGGATTATTTCTCCCTGTAAATCTGGATCTTTAGTTTTTCTCGGAAAACTTGAGTCTGTTTATATGTAGAGGTTTGCACATGTTTTGTTAATGTTTGAGTTTTTTGGATGCTATGTGAAATATAACTTTCTATTTGTTTGTTACTAGTATATAGAAAATAATTCACTTTTGTATAACGATACTGTATCCAGTGACCTTAATAAAGTTGCTTATTAATTCTAATAATTTGTAGATTATTTTCAATTTTTCCCCATATACCATTATATCATTGGTGAATAATTGCAGTTTTACTTCTCTTTTTTTCCCTCAGTTCTCATCTTTTTATTTTTCTGGCCTTTATCACCCTGGCTATGACTGCCTATAAAGTATCAAATCTAAGTGGGGACAGTGGATGTGGTGGTTAATTTTATATGTCAACTTGGCTAGGCCATGATACCCAGTTTTCAGTCAAATACCAGTCTAGATGTTGCCGTGAAGGTAGTTTTTAGATGTGAGTACCATCTAAATCAGCAGACTCTGAGTAAAGCAGATGACCCTCCACAATGTGTGTGGGCCTCATCCAATCAGTTAACAGGTGAAGGTCATAAGAGAAAAGCAGTGAGGTCCCCTAAGAAGCGGGGATCTGCCTGCATCCTTCCTTCAGAGTAACATCAGTTCTCCCCTGCGTCTCCATCCTGGGGAGATACTCTGCAGATTTCAGACTCGCAACCCCACAATCTTGTGGGCCAATTCCTTAAAATTCATCTCTCTCTCTACCAAAAATATTAATTTTTTGGTAGGTGCCATTAATCAGATTTAGGAAGTTCATTCTATTCCTAGTTTACTGATTTTTAAAAAATTATTAATAGGTATTAAATATTAGCAAAACTTTTGTTTACTATCAATTGTGATGCCTGTATGATTTTTTTCCTCTGTCCTGTTAATGTGGTAAATTACAATACTGATTTTCAAATGTGAAACCA
The DNA here is from genome assembly GCF_025265405.1 of Mesoplodon densirostris. Classification (NCBI taxonomy): domain Eukaryota; kingdom Metazoa; phylum Chordata; class Mammalia; order Artiodactyla; family Ziphiidae; genus Mesoplodon; species Mesoplodon densirostris. The sequence continues at coordinate 7,124,979 of NC_082669.1, read as the reverse complement.
AGTCTGCAGTCCTAGAAACTTATTCATGATCTTTTAAATGTATTGGCAGTTTTGATATTTTGTGTCTCTGTTCATGAAAAGGATTGGCCATTTTTTGTAATGTCCTTGTCTGGATTTATCAAGATTATAGACTCAGAAAATGAGTTGTTAATTATTTATTCCTTTTCTATTCTCTGGAAGAGTTTGTGAGGATAGTTGTACATATTACTTCCTATTATTTTAATGCCTGTAGAATCTTTATTTCAGTGTCTCTTTTAAATAGGAATGTTGATAACTTGTATTTAATTTTTTCTTGACGAGTCTTGCTAAAGGATATCAATTACATTAGTCTTGTCTTAGATCATTCAGTCTGCTATAATACAATACCACAGACTGGGTGGCTTAGAAACAGGAGAAACTTATTTCTCACAGCTCTTGATGTTGGGAAGTCCAAGATCAAGGTGCCGGCAGAGTTCGTGTCTGGTAGTTTCCTTGTTCATACGTCTGTCTTTTCACTGTGCCCTCACCTGGTGTAAGGGGTAAGCAAGATCTTTGAGTTTAATTTGAGGGAAGAGAGATGTTAGATCATTGATTTTCAGTCTGACTTCTTTTTAGCCCCCTCCTTTTTTTTAGCCTTTTAAGATTATCGATTTCCCTTTTAAACTGCATTAGCAATATCCCACAAGTTTTGATACATTATATTTTTATTACTATCTAGTTCAATACATTTTCTAATTTTCATTTTGATTTCTTCTTTAATCCATGGGATATAAAGAAGTGTATTGCTTAATTGTGAAATCTTTGGGGATTTTTCTGGTTCTTTTTTAAATTTTTGATATCTAGCTTAATTCTACTGTGGTCAATCTGTACTGTAGTCTTCTAAGGCTTGGTGTATTATTTATATTAGTTAATGTTCTGTGTGTACTTGAAAAGAATGTGTATTTTGCAGTTTGAGGCTAGAGTGCTTCATGTATGTCAAATAGATCAAGTATTAAGAGCTACTCTGCTGTATTGATTTTTGTGTTTGTTTTTTCTAACATTTACTGAGAAGATGTGTTTAAAATCTCCAACTGTGATTGTGATTTCTTCTTTTAGTACTATTATTTTTTGGTTTATATATTTTGATGCTATTAGGTACATACACATTTAGAATTGTTCTACATTTGTAAGCTTTTAAAAATTTCTTTAATCTTAGGTATATAAGCCTCATTGTGTGAAATTAGCATAGATATACCATCTTGCTTTACCTAGCATTTGTACAACATAACTTTTTCTTTCTTTTACTTTTAACCTTTCTTATAATTTAAGGTGTGTCTTCTGCTACTATCATAGGTTTTTTAAAAATCCAGTCTGACAATCTTATTATTTTATTTGTAGCAATTTTTCCACTTATATTTAACGTAATTCCTAATATATTTGGGTTTTAATCTAATATTTTATTAATCATTTCTGTTTTATCTGTACAGCCTCTTCTATGCTTCTCTCTTGCTGTCTTTTCAATTCATATATATTTTGTTTATTTTTCACTAATCTCTTTTTCTGAATTTTATTATTTTTATACAGCTGGTTCTTAGTTATCTATTTTATACATATTAGTGTATATATGTCAATTCCAATCTCCCAATTCATCTCACCACCACCACCACCCTGCTTCCCCCCTTGGTGTCCATACGTTTGTTCTCTATATTTGTGTCTCTATTTCTGCATTGCAAGCCAGTTCATCTATACCATTTTTCTAGATTCCATATATGTGCAATAATACACGATATTTGTTTTTCCCTTTCTGACTTACTCCACTCTGTATGACAGTCTCGAGGTCCATCCACGTCTCTACAAATGATCCAATTTTGTTCCTTTTTCAGGCAGAGTAATATTCCATTGTATATATGTGCCACATCTTCTTTATCCATTCATCTGTCGATGGACACTTAGGTTGCTTCCATGTCCTGGCTATTGTAAATAGTGCTGCAATGAACATTGGGGAGCATGTGTCTTTTAGAATTATGGTTTTCTCAGGGTATATGCCCAGTAGAGGGATTGCTGGCTCATATGGTAGTTGTATTTTTAGTTTTTTAAGGAACATCCATACTGTTCTCCATAGTGGCTGTACCAATTTACACTCCCACCAACAGTGCAAGAGGGTTCCCTTTTCTCCACACCCTCTCCAGCATTTGTTGTTTGTACATTTGCTGATGATGCCTGTTCTAACGAGTGTGAGGTGATACCTCATTGTACATTTGATTTGCATTCCTCTAATAATTAGTGATGCTAAGCAGCTTTTCATGTGCCTCTTGGCCGTCTGTAGGCCTTCTTTGGAGAAATGTCTATTTAGGTCTTCTGCCCATTTTTGGATTGGGTTGTTTGTTTTTTTAATATTGAGCTGCATGAGCTGTTTATATATTTTGGAGATTAATCCTTTGTCCATTGATTCATTTGCAAATATTTTCTCCCATTCTGAGGGTTGTCTTTTCGTCTTGTTTGTAGTTTCCTTTGCTTTGCAAAATCTTTTAAGTTTCATTAGGTCCCATTTGTTTATTTTTGTTTTTACTTCCATTACTCTAGGAGGTAGATCAAAAAAGATCTTGCTGTGATATATGTCAAAGAGCATTCTTCCTATGTTTTCCTCTAAGAGTTTTATAGTGTCCAGTCTTACATTTAGGTCTTTAATCCATTTGAGTTTATTTTTGTGTATGGTGTTAGGGAGTGTTCTAATTTCATTCTTTACATGTAGCTGTCCAGTTTTCCCAGCACCATTTATTGAAGAGTCTGTCTTTTCTCCATTGTATATTCTTGCCTCCTTTATCAAAAATAAGGTCACCTTATGTGTGTGGGTTTATCAGTGGGCTTTCTATCCTGTTCCGTTGATCTATATTTCTGCTTTTGTGTCAGTACCATGCTGTCGTGATTATTGTAGCTTTGTAGTATAGTCTGAAGTCCAGGAGCCTGATTCCTCCAGCTCCATTTTTCTTTCTCAAGGTTGTTTTGGCTATATGGAGTCTTTTCTGTTTCCATACAACTTGGGAAATTTTTTTTTCTAGTTCTGTGAAAAATGCCATTGGTAGTTTGATAGGGATTGCATTGAATCCGTAGATTGCTTTGGGTAGTATAGTCATTTGCACAATGTTGATTCTTCCAATACAAGAACATGGTATTTCTCTCCATCTATTTGTGTCATCTTTGAGTTCCTTCATCAGTGTCTTATACTTTTCTGAGTATAGGTCTTTACCTCCTTAGGTAGGTTTATTCCTAGGTATTTTATTCTTTTTCTTGCAATGCTGAATGAGATTTGTTTCCTTAATTTCTCTGTTTTTTTAAAACATCTTTATTGGAGTATAATTGCTTTACAATGGTGTGTTAGTTTCTGCTTTATAACAAAGTGAATCAGCTATACATAACCATATATCCCCATATTTCCTCCCTCTTGTGTCTCCCTCCTACCCTCGCTATCCCACCCCTTTAGGTGGTCACAAAGCACTGAGCTGATCTCCTTGTGCTATGTGGCTGCTTCACACTAGCTATCAATTTTACATTGGGTAGTGTATATACGTCCATGCCACTCTCTCACTTCGTCCCAGCTTACCCTTCCCCCTCCCTGTGTCCTCAAGTCCATTCTCTACATCTGCGTCTTTATTCCTGTCCTGCCCCTAGGTTCTTCAGAACCATTTTTTGTTTGTTTGTTGTTTTAGATTCCATATATATGTGTTAGCATACGGTATTTGTTTTTCTCTTTCTGACTTACTTCACTCTGTATGACACTCTCTAGGTCCATCCACCTCACTACAAATAATTTAATTTCGTTTCTTTTTATGGCTGAATAATATTCCATTGTATATATGCGCCACATCTTCTTTATCCATTCATCTGTCGATGGACACTTAGGTTGCTTCCACATCCTGGCTATTGTAAATAGAGCTGCAATGAACATTGTGGTACCTGACTCTTTTTGAATTATGGTTTTCTCAAGGTTTATGCCCGTAGTGGGATTGCTGGGTCATATGGTAGTTCTATGTTTAGTTTTTTAAGGAACCTCCATACTGTTCTCCATAGTGGCTATATCAATTTACATTCCCACCAACAGAGCAAGAGGGTTCCCTTTTCTCCACACCCTCTCCAGCATTTACTGTTTGTAGATTTTTTGATGGCCATTCTGACCACTGTGAGGTGATACCTCATTGTAGTTTTGATTTGCATTTCTCTCATGATTACTGATGTTGAGCATCCTTTCATGTGTTTGTTGGCAGTCTGTATATCTTCTTTGGAGAAATGTCTATTTAGGTCTTCTGCCCATTTTTGGATTGAGTTGTTTTCTTAGTTTCATATTGAGCTGCATGAGCTGCCTGTATATTTTGGAGATTAATCCTCTGTCAGTTTCTTTGTTTGCAAATATTTTCTTCCAGTCTGAGGGATGTCTTTCATCTTGTTTATGGTTTCCTTTGCTGTGCAAAAGCTTTTAAGTTTCATTAGGTCCCATGTGTTTATTTTTGTCTTTATTTCCATTTCTCTAGGAGGTGGGTCAAAAAGGATCTTGCTGTAACGTATGTCATAGAGTGTTCTGCCTATGCTTTCCTCTAAGAGTTTGATAGTGTCTGGCCTTACCTTTATGTCTCTAATCCATTTTGAGTTTATTGCTGTGTATGGTGTTAGGGAGTGTTCTAATTTCATTCTTTTACATGTAGCTGTCCAGTTTCCCAGAACCATTTATTGAAGAGGCTGTCTTTTCTCCATTGCATATTCTTGCCTCCTTTATCAAAGATAAGGTGACCATATGTTCATGGGTTTAACTCTGGGCTTTCTATCCTGTTCCATTGATCTGTATTTCTGTTTTTGTGCCAGTACCATACTGTCTTGATTACTGTAGCTTTGTAGTGTAGTCTGAAGTCAGGGAGCCTGATTCCTCCAGCTCCATTTCTCTTTGTCAAGATTGCTTTGGCTATTCAGGGTCTTTTGTGTTTCCATACAAATTGTGAAATTTTTTGTTCTAGTTCGGTGAAAAATGCCAGTGGTAGTTTGATAGGGATTGCAATAAATCTGTAGATTGCTTTAGGGAGTATAGTCATTTTTACAATGTTAATCTCCCCAAGAAGCTTTCCCTGGACCAGAGGACCTTGGCAGTGGCAGGCTGCACAGGCTCCTGGGAGGGGAGGTGTGGATAGTGACCTGCACTTGCACATAGGTTTCGTGATGGCTGCAGCTGCAGCCCTAGCATATCATGCCTGTCTCTTATTTCCGTGCTGATAGTCACGGCTCCCGCCCATCTCTGGAGATCGTTTAGGCAGTGCTCTGAATCCCTTCCTCTCGTGCACCCTGAAACAATTGTGTCTTGCCTCTTAGGCAGTTCCAGACTTTTTCCCGGACCCTCTACCAGCTAGCTGTGGCACACTAGCCTCCTTCAGCTTGTGTTCGCACAGCCACCTCCAGTCCTCTACCTGGGATCTGAACTCTGAAGCCCAAACCTCATCTCCCAACCCCTACCCGCCCCAGCGGGCGAGCAGACAATCCTCTCAGGCTGATGAGTGCTGGTCAGCACCCATCTTCTGTGTGGAGATCTCTCCACTTTACCCTCTGCACCCTTGGTGCTGCGTTGTCCTCCAGGTCTCCAAAGCTTCCCCTCTGTCCACAGCCCATCTCTGCCAGTGAAGGGGCTCCTAGTTTGTGGAAACTTTTCCTCCTTGATAACTCCCTCCCAGAGGTGTGGGTCCTGGCACTATTCTTTTTCTTTTCTTTTTTTTTTTGTGGTATGTGGGCCTCTCACTGTTGTGGTATCTCCCGTTGCGGAGCACAGGCTCCGGACACGCAGGCCCAGCGGCCATGGCTCACAGGCCCAGCCGCTCCGCGGCATGTGGGATCTTCCCAGACCGGGGCATGAACCCATATCCCCTGCATCAGCAGGTGGACTCTCAACCACTGCGCCACCAGGGAAGTCCTGTCCCTATTCTTTTATCTCTGTTTTTTCTTTTTTCTTTTGCCCTACCCAGGTACATGGGGAGTTTCTTGCCTTTTGGGAGGTCTGAGGTCTTCTGCCAGCGTTCAGGAGGTGTTCTGTAGGAGTTGTTCCACGTGTAGATGTATTTTTGATGTATTTGTGGGGAGGAAGATGATCTCCGCGTCTTACTCCTCGCCATCTTGAAGCTATTGGGATGTTTCCTTAATTTCTCTTTCTTCTCTTTCATTGTTAGTGTATAGGCATGCAAGAGATTTCTGTGCATTAATTTTGTATCCTGCAACTTTATCAAACTCAATGATAGCTCTAGTAGCTTTCTGGTGGCATCTTTAGGATTATCTATGTATAGTATCATGTCATCTGCAAGCAGTGACAGTTTTACTTCTTCCATTCCCATTTGTATTCCTTTTACTTCTTTTTCTTCTGTGATTGCCATGGCTAGGACTTCCAAACTGTGTGAATAATAGTGGTGAGCGTGGACATCCTTGTCTTATTCCTGATCTTAGAGGAAATGATTTCAGTTTTTCACCCTTGAGAATGATGTTTGCTGTGGGTTTGTCGTATATGGCCTTTATTGTGTTGAGGGAAGTTCCCTCTATGCCCACTTTCTGGAGAGTTTTTTTTTTTTTATCATAAATGGGTGTTGAATTTTGTCAAAAGATTTTTCTGATTCTGTTGAGGTGATCATATGATTTTTATTCTTCAATTTGTTAATATGGTTTATCACATTGATTGATTTGCATATATTGAAGAATCCTTGCATCCCTGGGATAAATCCCATTTGATCATGGTGTATGATCCTTTAATGTGTTGTTAGATTCTGTTTGCTAGTATTTTGTTGAGGATTTTTGCATCTATATTCATCATTGATATTGGCCTGTAGTTTTCTTTTTTTGTAGTACCTTTGTCTGGTTTTGGTGTCAGGGTTATGGGGCCTCCTAGTATGAGTTTGGAAGTGTTCTTTCCTCTGCAATTTTTTGGAAGAGTTTGAGAAGGATGGTCGTTAACTCTTCTCTAAATGCTTGATAGAATTCACCTGTGAAGCCATCGGGTGCTGGACTTTTGTTGGTTGGAAGACTTTTAATCGCAGTTTCAATTTCATTACTTTTGATTTGTCTGTTCACATTTTCTATTTCTTCATGGTTCAGTCTTGGAAGGTTATAGCTTTCTAAGAATTTGTCCATTTCTTCCAGGTTTTCTATTTTATTGGCATAGAGTTGTTTTTAGTAGTCTCTTATGATGCTTTGTATTTCTGTGATGTCCGTTGTAACTTCTCCTTTTTCATTTCTAACTTTATTGATTTGAGTCCTCTCCCTCTTTTTCTTGATGAGGTTGGCTAAAGGTTTATCAATTTTGTTTATCTTCTCAAAGAACCAGCTTTCAGTTTTATTGATCTTTGCTATTGTTTTCTTTGTTTCTATTTCATTTACTTCTGCTCTGGTCTTTCTGATTTCTTTCCTTCTGTTAACTTTGGGTTTTGTTAGTTCTTCTTTCTCTAGTTCCTTTAGGTGTAAGGTTAGATTGTTTATTTGAGATTTTTCTTGTTTCTTGGGGTAGGATTTTATTGCTATAAACTTCCCTCTTAGAACTTCTTTTGCTGTATTCCATAGATTTTGGATTGTCATGTTTTCATTGTCATTTGTAGGTATTTTTTGATTTCCTCTTTGATTTCTTCAGTGATCTCTTGGTTATTTAGTAACACATTGTTTAGCCTCCATGTGTTTGTGTTTTTTATGTTTTTTTCTCTGTAATTGATTTCTAATCTCATAGCATTTTGCTCAGAAAAGATGCTTGATATGATTTCAATTTTTGTTAAATTTACCGAGGCTTGTTTTTTGACCCAAGATGTGATCTATCCTGGAGAATATTCCATGTGCACTTGAAAAGAAAGTGTAATCTGCTGTTTTCAGATGGAATGTCTTATAAATATCAATTAAATCTATGTGGTCTATTGTGTCATTTAAAGCTTGTGTTTCCTTATTAATTTTCTGTCTGGATGATCTGTCCGTTGCTGTAAGTGAGGTGTTAAAGTCCCCCACTATTATTGTGTTACTGTTGATTTCCTCTTTTATAGCTGTTAGCATTTGCCTTATGTATTGAGGTGCTCCTATGTTGGGTGCATAAATATTTACAATTGTTATATCTTCTTCTTGGATTGATCCCTTGATCATTATGTAGTGTCCTTCTTTTTCTCTTGTAATAGTCTTTGTTTTAAAGTCTATTTTGTCTGATATGAGAATTGCTACTCCAGCTTTCTTTTGATTTCTGTTTGCATGGAATATCTTTTTCCATCCCCTCACTTTCAGTCTGTATGTGTCCCTAGGTCTGAAGTGTGTCTCTCTTTTTAAAAAACCATTTATTTATTTATTTATTTTTGGCTGCATTGGGCCCTTGCCGCTGTGCGCGGGCTTCCTCTAGTTGTGGCGAGGAGGGCTACTCTTTGTTGCTGTGTGCGAGCTTCTCATTGTGGTTCTTCTCTTTGTTATGGAGCACAGGCTCTAGGCACTCAGGCTGCAGTAGTTGTGGCACACGGGCTCAGTAGTTGTAGCACAAGGATTTAGTTGCTCTTCAGCATGTGGGATCTTCCTGGACCAGGGCTCGAACCCATGTCCCCTGCATTGGCAGGTGGATTCTTAACCACTGCACCACCAGGGAAGTTCCTGAAGTGTGTCTCTTGAAGACAGCATATATATGGGTCTTGATTTTGTCTCCACTTAGCGAGCCTGTGTCTTTTGGTTGGGGCATTTAATCCATTTACATTTAAGGTAATTATCGTTATGTATGTTCCTATTACCATTTTCTTAATTGTTTTGGGTTTGCTTTTGTAGGTCCTTTTTTCTCTTGTTTTTCCCACTTAGAGAAGTTCACATATTAGTCCCCTAATATATGAACACGTCACCTTGAAATAGACTGGCCTGTTTCCCTACTGCCCTAACTGCTAGGGTGTAACTCTTCTTGAGTCTTATTTTAAATTCTAGAGTGCTTACCAGTGTTCTTTCTCCTTGGAAAGCCCTAAAATCTAATTTTTGTCTCCCTAGCACCATGAGACCTCCAAATTCTTTGATTTTGAAGCCACTGTTCTGGTTTTACCTGCTTTGTCCTACAATGCACAGCTTAAGAGTTGGCAAATGCCTTTAGAGGAACTCACATGTGGAATATCAAACTCATTTCTTTTTGATTCCCTTTTGTCTAGGAGCTCACCTCACTAAAACCTTGTCTACTTGGTAGCCTTGAACCCCAGTTCTTGTGTCTCCCTTCCCAATGGTCTGCAGTAAGTTCTAGGACATTGTATTTGGTTAAACTTTTTGCTGCTATTCCCCATCTGTGAGGGAATACTGTGGCAAATAAGGTCTCACCTCAATCTTTTCTTCCTTTTGTAAAGATCTCGTGCTCTCAAATGCTGACTCCTTTTGTTATTCTCCAGTACTTTCAAAAGGTGGTTTTTTGTTTGTTTGTTCGTTTTGGTGGGATAGTTTGTTCTAATCCAGTTATTTCATCACAGATAGAAGTGAATTCTAGTGAATTTTACAGAATTTGATCTTTTAGTCTCTGAGGTTGCTGTTTAGGAGTCAATGTCCTTTTGATTCTTTACCGTTTGTAAAAAGCATGTTTAGTTGATAGTGTCTTTCATGTTTTCTATATTTTAATGATTTATGGCTACTTGTTCTATAAATTTTTGAGAGAAGATTGTTGAAATCTCCAACTGTGATTGTGGATTTGTCTAGTTTTACCTTTAGTTTGCTTTATATATTTTGAAATTCTGTTATCAGGTACATATATATTTAAGATTTCTATGCCTTCTTGATAAATTTATCCCTTATTACTCCGTAATGTCATCGCTTGGCTTCTCATATTATTCCTAGTTCTAAAATCTACCTTGTTGAATATAAATATACTTACTTCACCTTCCTCATGACCAGTGTATGCATGGCATATCATTTTACATCCTTTTCACTTTTAATGTATCTGTGTCTTTGTATTTAAAATTGGTTTCTTGTGAATAACATAGTTAGATATTGATTTTTTAATGCAGTCTGACATCCTTGATTTGTTGGAAACAGAAATTATTGGGGCATACCCTAGACTTACTAAACTAAAAACTTCACATAATTCTGTTTTATGCTAAAGATTGAGAACCACATCTCTAGGTTTAACAATATACATATATATCTTATCACAGTCAACTTTTAAATAATATTATATAATGTAAGTGTCTTATTATAGCAGTATAATCTTTTACTCTTCCTGTTTTTTATGCTAAATTATTAGACATTTTATTCTACGTATGTTATAAATCCCAAGAGATATATTGTTATAATTTTTCCTTTAGATGGTCAATTTACTTTAAAAAAATTTTAAATAAGAAAAAAATTGAAATGAAAAAATAAAATTTCTAACAGTTTCTTTCTTTGTGTAGATCTATATTTCCATCCAGTATCATTTTCATTTTGTCTGAAGAATATCCTTTAAATTCTCTCAGATTTTATTTACCTGCAAAAGTATTTCACTTTTAATTTAGAAATGTATTTTCACTGAGTATGGTGTTCTAGAATGATGGATTGATTTTCTTTTAAGCATTTTAAAGATGCCATTACATCATCTTCTGACTTGAATAGATTCTGATAGGAAATTTGTAATAATTCTTATTTTTTCTACATATAAATTTTTCTGGATGTGTTAAGATTTTTATGTCAATAATTTTATCAATTAAATTATGGTGTACTTGGGGTGTGTGTGTGTGTGTTTATCTAATTTGGGGTTGATTGAGCTTCTTGGATCTATGTAATATAGTTTTCATCAAAGTTGGAAAAGTTTTCAAATATTTTTTGTTCCTTTCTTTCTCTTCTTTCTTTCTGGAACTCCAGTGACACATATTTTACACCATTTGCTGTTGTTCCTAAGGTCACATAAGCTTTTTTCTCTTTCTTTCTCTTATCCTTTTCTGTCATCTTTTTTCCTTTGTTTTAGTTTCAGTAGTTTATGTTGCTGTTTCAAGTTTATTGATCTTTATTTCTTCAGTGTTTAATTTGCTTTTAATCCCATCTAGTGATTTTTTATTATATTTTTTTCTATAGATGTTCCATTTAATTCTTTTGTATGTCATCTATTTTTCTTAATTGTGTTCATGTTTTTCTTTACATCTTTGAACATATTTGAAAATTTTTCAATAGCTATTTTAGGGTTCTTGCCTGTTAATTTCAGGACTTTTTGGTCATTTCTGGTTCTGTTTCTATAGGCAGGTTATATTTCATGGCTTTCTGCTTCTCTGTGTGTCTAGTCAGTTTTTATTAGATTCTGGACATGTGAAACTTTGTTCTACTTCTACGTCATGAATCTTTCAGAGTCAGTACTGAATGTTCCATGTATTCATCAAGGTCTCTGCTCTGGCTGATGGGAATTAAGCACAGTGTGGATTCTGAGAGTTGTTTGGTGTATAGCTACCCACTTCTTTCCCCAGTGGTGGTTCTTTGCCAGTCTTCTGAAGTTTATGCATACCTGAATTTGTATTATGACAAAGACTTAACTCCTTAACTCTACGTTACTGGATTCTTTCTCTGTTTAACTCACCTCTTTCTTGAACTGTGCCCTGCAGATTGTAGCTGCTTTAGCCTCATTGAACTTTAATTTGTTTCATCTGCTCAGTGAGACTCCCAAGCACTGTTTAAGTTCTGCCTCTGTTTGCTACAATCTAATCATTCCCTCCACAGAGAAAAACAGGGTAATCATAGGATCTGTCTTATTTCTCCCCTTCTCTCAGGGACCATAGTTCTGTGCCACTTGTTGCCCAATGTCCAAAAAATTGCTTCATATGTTTTGTCCAGTTTTCTAATTGTTTATAATAAAAGGGTAGTCAGGTACTTCTTCAGGTGATGAAGTAGAAGCCATACTATATTTTTGCCCGTGTTAATAAATGGATATTATTGGTTAACATGATTCAGACCTGTTTTTAAAAAAAATCTACCATCAATGTATTCTCAACTGACAATTCAAGGGCCATATCCTTCTAGGTTAAAATTTGCTGTGAGTTGCAATGAATCTTTGACCCAAGACTTTCAGGAAATATTTCTGAGGTTCACTCTGACTGTTAGCTTAGATGGTGCACTTATCTCTGAAAGAATCACTGTGGCTACAGCACTGCAATGCTTTGCTTGACTTGGGGTTGGTTCCATGCTCCACTCCTCGTGTGGACTCAGAGCTTTTTCTAGAGCACAGGGCACATGTGCTAAGGAACCAAACAAAAAATATCCACTGTCAGTGGTGAAGGCACATCAGCAGCTCTTGTGCTGGGCCCTCCTACTTCTATCAAAAGCCCTCTCAACCATAAAAAAACAAAAAAACAAAAACAGGACCACTTTCTCCCTGGTCACTGCTTTCCAATCATCATGGCCATCTTTGGGGCCCTAAGAGGCTTAACAGCCTTGCACTCCAGGTTCTTGTGCATACACCCCTATGTCCAGACACCCTTCCTTTACCTCTTTACCTGTTTCACTAAGGTCAGGTTTCAGGTAAAGTGTCATTTGTTCAGGAACTCTTCCCTGAAAGCCGGTCCTGGTTATGGGATTCTCTTAAGGAGCTACAGTGGGCTCCTATTTAATAATTTAATAATTTCTGTAGCTGTCAGGTTGAATGTTGGCACATTTGATAGACCTAATCTCCATGACAGAAGGGATCTGTGTGTTTTGTTCACCACGGTGTAACCAGGACCTAGCAGAGTGCATTGTATACGCTGGATGTTCCATAGATATTTAACTCTTGAATGAATTCCTGAAGCAGTGACAAAGTGTATGCACAACTGGTTCAAATTTCAGCATTGCTATTTAATAGTTGTGTGACTTGGATGAATTACTTAGCTCCCTTGTGCCTTTGTTTCCTCATCTGGTATAATAAGAGAACCTACCCATAGGGTTGCTGTGGGTGCTAAGTCAGTGTCTAGGGGCTGAGAACATGCCTGTCTGCTGTGAACTGTTGTCAGGTGGTTCAGGCCACTAAAAAGGGTCACGAATGTGGACAATGACAGCTGGATAAAACCCTGATGGCCTCTAGTGTCTCATGGCTCTAGATTTACATTTCAAAAATCAGGGACTCTGCATGTTAATGATGACCCATGACAGGTGCAGGGGTGGCCCAAGTGGGTCTAGAACCTCAGACCTCTGACTTTCCTCTTACCCCGATGCTCATCCCTGAGCTGGGCCAACAGCCTGGAATGGGATAGTCTCACCCTCCAGAGTGAGGTGGGAGTCAGATGGGTAAGTGGGTCTTTTCCTCTCTATCACTTGTACCTGAACATGTGTCCTCAGGAAGACCTGGGACATGCCCCAGGGGCCACTGCACTTTAGCCTGGGCAAAGAGCCCTCTCAAACCATTTTTTAAATATTAAAAATATTTGAAAGTATAGCCTTTCCAAATGTGTTAAATAGCACGGGTATAATTAGTTATTTCCCAGCTACATGTGCCTTCTCTAATTTGATGGTGCGTTCATCCTTTCACACACACTCAGTAACCTGAAAGATTCAGGCTTTCTCATCTCCTTCCTAATTATTGGGGAGGATTATCATGGTTTGACAGGAATATCTGATTTCATGCATCTTGTCTGTACAGCTGCCAAAAGTTTCTAGTTCACATTCAACCACATGCCTCAAAGATGAATTTTGATAATACAATCATTCAATTACATTCGCCTTAAGATTCACGTCATGGCTTGGGCTGTGATTTGGGAGTGATTGTTAATATAAATCCACTTTGGAGAGAGATCCAAGTACAAATTACAGAATGTCAGGGTGCAATTTGGTTTTTGAAGGATTTTTTTTTAGCTGTTATAAATGATGAAGGATGCTGAAGATGCATATTTGATTGGATATAATTAAAATTCCCAAGGTTGTGGTTTTTAAAAGCTGCATCTGCCTGTTGTCTGCTGAGATTTTGAGGTGGCTGGAATTCTTAGACGATGTGCTTTATTCCGTCTTCTCTCTTTCCTATTTCTGCCCTCCTTCCCACCACCTTCATCCTGCCCACCTCGCAATCAATTCCTCAATTCTTAAACTCTGATATCAAACACAGTCCTGGGTGCTGGAGAGAAGGGACCCACGAGAGAACTGACAGAATCAAATATGATAAGAGGCTGTCACAATGCAGAGGGCACCTAACCCTGCAGGGGGTGGGGGTCAGGAAGGCTTTCTGAGGGTTCACCTGAGCCACAGGGGAGGGTCAAGTCTGCGTGTCCAAATGTTGATGCCAAAACTAGCCTCTGTACCCCGACACTGAATTAAATCTCAGAGACAGAGTTTTGGGTGAGGTAGAAAAGAATAGCTTTATTGCTTTGCCAGGCAAAGGGACCCACCAGGTTAATGCCCTCAAAACTGTGTGTCCCGACCTGGAGGGGGTAGTGAGGAGTTTTATAGGAGTGGTTCAAAGGGGGCATGGTCAGCTCGTGGACCTTCTTCTGAGTGGTTGGTGGTGAGGTAAGTGGGAGTCAGTATCATCAACCTTCTGGTTCCAATTGGTCTGGGGTCTACATGCTTGTGATCAGCACACAGTTAACTTCTCCCACCTGGTGGGGGTTTCAGCCTCTGCAAAAGAGCTCAAATATATTGTTCTGTGTATCCCTTGAGGGGGAGCCAGGACCCTGCCGTAAGGCTGCACTGTTGTTTCTTGACTGCTCCTCCCTTGTCTCTGCATCCCCTCCCTTCCCTGAATAGCAACTGTTTGAACCTGCCCTTTGGAACTCAGGGAAGGTCATGGAGGCTGAATAAGCCTATTTCCTGTAATCAAGAAATGGGGGACACAGAAAGGCTTTTGTGCCAGGAGCCCCACAGGTTCCTGCTTGGTTTCAGTGGGACACTTTGCCCACTCATACTATCATTCCAGGACCTCAAAATATTTGCAGATTGGCAATAGATCTTCTGGGGCTCATATGATTTAGATAAAACCAAGGATAATTGGAAACTAAACATCATTCAGTGTCTCTCTCTCTCTCTCTAATTTGCAAAGAAATAAAGTTTGTCCTGTGATTCCAGCAATGCCCTCAATATTCTCTTTCCCCCTTAGGTGTCACTCTGCTTTTTTCTCTTCACACTGCAAACATCCACTTACTCTTTTCCTGGTCCCCTATTCAGGACCAGGTATTAGGAATAGCTCAAGCCAACTAATTCTTACTCATGTGTAAATGACTGTTAAGAATCAGTTACTCTTAGGGTATTTTTACAGGTGCATAGAATTCTTAAGGCAGATAAAAGCATAAGTCTCCTTATGTGAGTGCTGGACCAAAGGTTTAGAGAGTCTTTCCGGACAGGGGAAAGAGGCTCCAGGAGAACATAAACGTGCCAAGGCCCCAAGTCTCCTGCACAGATATCAGAGGACCCCAGAGGTCTGCAGGCAGTGAAGTTGATTTGATGAACTCCCGAGTCTAGAACAACTGGCATCAAAGTGATGTTTAGTGGGGTGAAGAGGGCGAGGCTTATGGCCCTATAGGTTGGGGTCTATTTGAAATATCGGGAGAGCCTGTGGTCCTGAGAGATGATGAGGGATTGCTCATCCCTGGGGAGGGAGTGCAGTTCACTCCTGTCTGAAGGAGACCCAGACTAAGCCCTGGTTTCAGACAGTTGTTATTCTATGATTTTATCACTCTGCTTTACATTGTTTTTTGTTTCTAACAACACATTGCAAGTGATTATTGATTACAGATAGCATCAATTTTGCTAACATCTTTCTGTTTTTTTCTTATTGGGGAGATGCCTTGATCTTTTTTTTTTTTTTTTTCGGCCACGTGGCGTGGCTTGCAGGATCTTAGTTCCCCAGCCAGAGGTTGAACCCGGGCCCTCAGCTGTGAAAGCTCAGAGTCCTAACCACTGGACCACCAGGGAATTCCCAATGACTTGATTTAAAAACAAAACAGGGCTTCCCTGGTGGCGCAGTGGTGAAGAATCTGCCTGCCAATGCAGGGGACAGCGGTTCAAGCCCTGGTCCGGGAAGATCCCACATACCGCAGAGCAACTGAGCCTGTGAGCCACAACTACTGAAGCCCATGCGCCTAGAGCCCGTGCTCCGCAACAAGAGAAGCCACCACAATGAGAGGCTTGCGAAATGCAATGAAAGAGTGGCCCCCGCTCGCCGCAACTAGAGAAAGCCCGCGCACAGAGACAAAGACCCAACGCAGCCATAAACAAACAAACAAACAAACAAATTTATTAAAAAACAAAACAAACAAACAAAAAGCAAAACATGCATCAAGGAATGAGTCTCCAGAAGCAGTTTTGTTCTAAATGTTGGAATTTAATTGAACTTCCCTTTCTAAGGCATCTTACCTTGAATTTTTCCCTCTTATTTTTAAAGAAATGATTAACCACCCCATTTCAGAAGGTATACAAGGGAAAAAGTGAGTATAAGGGACTGAGAAATGAGTTTGTCTTCCCACAGGTGGTATCTGTCACTGGAAACTAGAAGGAGGAAGAGAGTTTACCCTCAGCTTGTATTTTTTAAAACCCAAAACTTGTTTTAGAGGATAAGGTAAGATTTAATTTAGAAAGAAAACACCACTCCATTGAGCCTCCACATTTATAAAACTGAGCCGGTGTATAGCAAGGGCCCCAGGATTTGAAACTCCACTCTTCTTGGGTCTGCCAGAGGCCCATGGCTTTGGAAGTGCCCCGCTGGGTTGGGGTTGGCTGGCTTCTCCCCAGGAGGCGCAGAGGTTGAATCTCATCGCTTGAAAGTCACCTTCGTGCGTGTGACAAGATCCGCTGTCTTAAGGCATCAGTGCTCATGTGCAACTATTTTCAAGTTTCCGCGGCTGCCTGACCCTGAGTCCCGCCGCCCAGCTGCTTTCCAGACCGCAGACGTGAAATCTGACTCTGCGTGGAGGCGTGTCAGCCGGTCGTAACAGCTGTGGAGCATCATGGGTGCGTCTTGACCCTGGAGGTGGTGAAGGCCAAGGGGAACCTTGTTTAGTAGCCTTGGAGGAGACGGTCTGGCCCGGGAGCTTGCCGTGGGGGGGGGGGGGGGTGTCTGTCCTGGAGGCCAGTGTCCGCAGGGACTGATGCAGTAGGTGGAGACCCCTGGAGAGCGGGGGTCAGGCGGAGGAGGGGCGGATGCCTAGGAGAGTCCCCAGGGATACTTAAAGACGTACCATAAATGCGCTCGTTTCATCTAAAATGTTTTCAAACAGTTGCATGTAAATCGCACCGCTATAGAGGAAAGAAGCCTCATAATTCTTGATGAACTTGCCATTTTTAAAGAAAACGTTTCACAAAATCACCCTGAATTCGCCCTCCGTGTATTCAAATCTGCTTCAGGATATGATCCCAGGGCACAGGGCAGCTGAGTGGGAGTGGAAATTCAAAGTCGCCTGTCCCCACTCTCCTGTGTGATTTCTTTTTTTTTTTTTTTGAATGTAAGTTTTATCGTGTGTGTGTACCACAGGTTCAATATATATGAATTATGTCAAATTGATTACATTGTTTTTCAAAATAAAGAATTTTTGATATTCTACATCAGCTTCATAATATAAATGCAGAAAAACTATATTATTTTTTTCTAAAGTTCAGAAATAGCCATTTTGCTCATTCGGTATACTATAAACCACTAACTGTTAAAAAGGGATTCGTGACCTCTTCCTTCCAAAGAAATATTTCTGCACTCACACAAGTTTAATAGAATGTTCCACCATGAACTGGCTTCCCACCTTAGAGACACGAGATTTGCATCCTGAAATCTCTTTCTTGCAAAAATGTCCAATTAGCATCCTAGCATTACAGAAAAGAAATGCTTTTTTCCAGATCTCAAATTCCATACAACTTTATCAAGACATCAGGTATGTTTTTTTTTCACACACACAGACTGTATTTTAGTTTTACAAGAGATACATCAACTGACACCAAGCATTGTAAATGGATGACCACAACAAAAGCAACAATGATTGCAATTACCACACACGAAACACACTCACACTGTGTCATAATATTGGCATTCAGTCCAGGAATCCTCCTTTACTTTGCAGTGAAAGTCATCATGTTTTTTGCTTTTTGTTTTTTAACTGTTTGGGAGTAGGAGCTCCTTTATTTATTTATTTATTTTTATTTTTTAACAGCTTTATTGGAGTACAATTGCTCTACAATGGTGTGTCAGCCTCCGCTCCATAACAAAGTGAATCAGTTATACATATACATATGTTCCCATAGCTCTTCCTTCTTGTGTCCTGTGTGATTTCTGTTTCTGCAGGTGCTGTTTGCACAGGGAATGGTCATTTTTCCAGCCTCTTGGAGACCCTTTTCTCTCTTCCCACCTAGAGAGTGAATTGGGTCAGGAACAGGGGGACGCACAGAGGACCCTGAGGCAGATGGGTGGGGGGAGCAGATGGGGGGTGAGGGAGCTTTGGACCTCTGGTGAGGAAGGGTCCTTTCTTAGGGGGTGAAGGAGGTGGAAGGTGCATGGAGCCCTATGCTTCCCGTGGCTTCCTCTGGGCTGCATGTTATGGAATCTTGTTCTCAGAAAACCTGCTGATTCTCATGACCCCCAGGCCACTTTATTTCCGGATCCTTTGGTCCCTTTCCCCTTGTTATTTTATGGCCATCACACCTTCAGATCAGTAACAATTTCAGGGGATCCCAGCTCCCACACTTAACAGAGAGAAGCCTTCAGGGCATTTGCAGCCTTCGAAATAGCAAAGGCACAAAATCCTCTCCTGCTATTTTATCTTCAGAGTCGAGAATGTGGCCACGTGTCTGGCAGCTGTGAACCCCGGCACAGGCTTCTGGGGAGGAGACTTGGATCAGGGCAATCCCAGCTCACTGTCTTCAGTAAGGGGCTGCAGGGCGGGTGGACACAGGCCTGAACCTTCCAGCTCTGTTGTGTGTAGTCTTGACTTCTTACAAATACCTATTCTAGTCATGGGCCCTCCCCAGCGCTCTTCCCGGACCCAACATGGGGCCAGGATGGTCTTGGATCACAAGAAAGTGCACTGGGTACCATGGGAGGGACCTCTGTCTCATGGCTCTTTTCCTCTCTCTTTTCTCAGCCGCGGGGGCCCAGATTGGAGAACAAGAGGCTTCTTTGCCGATGAAGGAGAGAGACGGATGCTACGGCCTTTGCTCTGCAGTGACAGACAATAGCAAAACGCAAAGGCGATGGTGGTGGTGGGGATGCTGAGCCCCGGCTTTGCACAACGCAGCTCCCCTGGAGACCGGCAGGATGGTATGAGGGTGAAGTGAGATAGCGGGATGCAAACTCTTGGCAAGTGACTAGCAAGTGGAGCAGTGAGCTGGCTGTGGGCTCATATGCATTTGTTCATTCAGCAAAGATAGAGCGCTTGTCCTGTGCCCGGCACCAGAAGTGCAGCAGCAAGCAAGACAAATCCCTGACCCTTGTGGAGGAGGGCAGACCGTGAACAAACAGGCCAGTGAGACATTTCAGATAGTGAGTCGTACACAAGGCAGGTGGATAGACGGAGAGCGCCAGGCTGGGGTGTGCGATCCCTGGGGGCAGGGAGAGGCCCTGGGGTGCGTCCCATTTGCACCCGCATCTGACTCACAGACGGAGCACAAGTTCTGAAGGGTCTTCCCTCGGGAAGAGGGCTGAGCCCAGCCCTGCAGGGCTGAGTCCAGCGGACCTTCCAGCCCCTTCCCGGGGCCTTGGGGACCTGCCTACTCACCTCCCCTCACATCCTCTGCCATCCCTGCTTATTCCTCTACATGTACATTCGCTCACCTTGACTCTCCACGTGGTGAAGTCTGCACCCAGCTAGGATGTGGGGGCAGCTAAGAGGAATTTCAGGAGAGCTGCCCGCTATCATCGCCTGCTGGAAGAAATTTTTTTTTTTTTTTTTCGGTACGCGGGCCTCTCACTGTTGTGGCCTCTCCCGTTGCGGAGCACAGGCTCCGGACGCGCAGGCTCAGCGGCCATGGCTCACGGGCCCAGCCGCTCCGTGGCACGTGGGATCCTCCCGGACCGGGGCACAAACCCGTGTCCCCTGCATCGGCAGGTGGACTGTCAACCACTGTGCCACCAGGGAAGCCCTGGAAGAAATGTTTGAGGACATAATCCAGGACAAAATGCCAAGATTCTAGACTGCCAGCTGGGGTGTGGTCTTTTGACCAGGGGTTTTGTACTCCTGGTGGGAATTTGACCATCAAGAGAGGGATGCAAAGACCCAGAAGCAGTCAGGAAACTGGGTTTCAAAGCAGCAGGAGCCCCAGCCAGCTCTCCATCCTTCTAGACACCACGGAAGCTGCCCTGTGGCTTTGGCTTGGGTTAGCCAGCGTTCTAGTTGCTGGTTTTTTATTCTGGCAACTCACAACATGATACAAAATTATTTAGAAAGTATTCTTAAGGAAAAAGAGGTATCATGAAAAACGTGAACTCTGAAATTGTAGAAAATTTCAACAAGACAGTGGAACCCAGGGTGGAGGAAAAAGGAAAGCTCACTGAGATTCTTATGTGGCTTGGAGGGTGAAGGAAGTGATCAATTATGATTGATTCTCAATGTTGAACATGAAGTATGGTCTTAAATAGGTTTGTTAAAAATGTTGGGGGCTCCCCTGGTGGCGCAGTGGTTGAGAGTCCACCTGCCGATGCAGGAGACACGGGTTCGTGCCCCGGTCCGGGAAGATCCCACATGCCGCGGAGCGGCTGGGCCCGTGAGCCATGGCCGCTGAGCCTGCGCGTCCGGAGCCTGTGCTCCGCAGTGGGAGAAGCCACAACAGTGAGAGGCCCGCGTACCACAAAAAAAAAAAAAAAAAAAAAAAAAAAAAAAAAAATGTTGGAAGTAAGCAGAAAACAAGACACAAAACTCACAAATTTGGTTTGAAAACACTCTAATGATGTTCTCGTATAAAATAAATACCCAAATTAAGTTACACAGAAGGGTTGAAAATGGGGGCGGGCAAAGAGATAAGAGCAAATGTCAAACAAATAAAGCTTTAAGAGTTATATGACTATGAAAAGTAGGACTCAGCCAAAAACATTACATGGGACAATGAGAGATCTTTTCTATTGATGAAATCAACACTCCACCACATGAATAAAACTTTAATCACTTAATACAATGGCACTGAAGTCTATATAACTCCAAAACTGTGAGTTCAAAAAATAAGTGGATACAGAATATAAAATACTATATTTACATCACACATATTTCCAGAACAGAATGCACCCTTGGACTATTTATAAAAACTTAAGTCACCAAGAAGAGCTCAATAAACTCCAGAAAGCAGAAATCAAAACAGTTACATTCTCTGAGGACATTGCAATGAAACTGGAAATTAAGGAACAAAAGGAAAACAAATAAACAAAATCTGTCCACTTAGAGTTTTTGAGAGCAGAGTTCCGAAAATTTCTTGGAATAAAGTGGTATCAAGACCATTTAGAAGCAAGGAAGTGACAATGAAGCACTACATGTAAGTGAAAAAGTCATACATAAAAAGATGGGGCCGGGGCTTCCCTGGTGGCGCAGTGGTTGAGAGTCCGCCTGCCGATGCAGGGGACACGGGTTCGTACCCCGGTCCGGGAAGATCCCACATGCCGCGGAGCGGCTGGGCCTGTGAGCCATGGCCACGGAGCCTGCGCGTCCGGAGCCTGTGCTCCGCAACGGGAGAGGCCACAACAGTGAGAGGCCTGCGTAAAAAAAGAAAAAAAAAAAAAAAAAGATGGGGCCAAGGTGGGATGGGAGAGAGTACTAGAGCCTTATTTATCCGACATTTGTAAAAGACTGAAGGCAAGTTAGCAAATGACTCAAGGGACAATGAAATGAACAAAAAGATAAAACAAAGTCACAAGTACACACGTAACGAAAGAAAAGAGTAAATATACATTAGACTTGATCAAGAAAGTTGTAAGTGGATTCTTTGAAAGGATCAATAAAATAGGAAAACCGCTGGCAAGTTGGATAATAAAACTGAAGAAAGGAGGGAAAGACAGAGGGAAGGAGGGTGGGAGGGAGAGAGAGAGAGAGGCAGAGGGAGAACCACAAATGATAAGTGTTGGGTGTAAGAAGGGAGTTTTAGCTGCAATAAACCTTTATCTATAAAAACAGGCAATCTGCTGGATTTCTTGCATGGGCCACACTTTGCTGATGGTTTTTTTGCGGGGGACGGGGAAGGGATGCAGGACATTCATTCATGCTGATCCAATAAGTACATCCCATGACCCAACCCATTATGTTCCAAACACGTAAAAATGATCAATGAAATATAGAAAGAAGAAACCAGGAATTCCCCGGTGGTCCAGTGGTTAGGACTCGGCACTTTCACTGCTCTGGCCCAGGGTTCAATCCCTGGTCAGGGAGCTAAGATCCCGCAAGCCACGTGGTGTGGTCAAAAATAAAAGTTAATTAATTAATTAATTTAAAAAACAAAAAGAAATGGGAAACTAAGGTACCCAAATTCAAAACCAGGATAAACATTTTCATGAACCAGAAAAGAGAACAAAACCAGCGACGCAAAGCAGTGCAGAGTGGAGCGGGGTTGAGGGGCCGGGCACTGCTCTCTGGGTTTGCCAAGATCTGGCCAACTTGGCTGGGGGCGTCCGCTCCTGCGGGGACTGGGGGGTGCTCCACCAGACGGGAGAGACCAGATGGTGGTCTGAAGGGAGTTCCTTTCGCATTAAAGGAGTGTGAAAAATCAGCTGCACACAGACTGCCGTTGCTTCTCAGAGACTGCCACAGAAGCAGTGGGCCTTCTGGAAAAATGGGGCTCTAGTACTCTCTCTATGATTGGGGAGAATTCTGGCCTTTCAGCAGAGAGGAAAGAGATATTAGGCCTCCTGCCACTCTCAATTGTCTCCCGCACGACGCAGAAGTGGCCGCTTTGACTGTCCCGGAGGACGGTAGGACTGTCTCCTACATCAGTGGTGCTTTAGAATACGTTAAGACCGAAAGGTTTTTACAGAGTACTGGGCAAGATGTCCGTCAGTGTTGACGATGATTGTCATGGAAGGAGAATCTTAAGTGGATCAAACATATTGTGAATTCTGTTTTTGTTTTTTAAACTGGCTTAAAATGCATTCTCGTTACCTCCCAGTTTCTGTGGGTCACGAAGCCAAGCCCGGCGTGGCTGGGTCTTCTGCTGAGTCTCTGTGGGTAGCCCTCCAGGTGTCAGCAAGGTTGCCTGACTTTCTGGAGCCTTTCTTTCTGGTCCTCTCCCCGGCTCACTCGGTTGTTGGCAAACTTCATATCCAGTCTCCTGCTGTCATAGGGCTGAGGTTTTCTTGCTGGCTTGTGGGCAGGGGCTGTTCTCAACCTTGTGAGGCTCCTGGTGTCTCCTCGTGGCCTCGGCACTTGACTGCTAAGCAATTCAAGACCAGCAAGGGAATCTCTCCACGGTGTACTTTACAAAACCCATTCTCTGTTTGCTTTCACCTGTGGAAACCTGGCGTCTCTAAGACAGTCTGTGTGTGCAGCTCAGCACGTGGTGAGACTGGCCACGGACTCTGCAGAACTTCATTCCTGTGCTGTGCCCCATCTCCACGTGGAGGATGATTTTGACGCTGCTCTTATAAAAGGCCCGGCTCCTTTGTGAGGATATCGTGATACTTCCTGTCCTTTTCATTTTGGCCACCTGAGTTTGTCTTCTTATATTCTCGATACTGCAATAAACTCATTGCCTCTTTTTTGTTTCTATCTAAATAAATGTGATCTGTTATTATTTATTTCGTCAATCATCTTTGTTCTGTGTTCATCATATCCCCATGCTTTTCTAGGTAAAAGGAGTGTAGAGGGAATTACGATAATAGAATAGTCTGATAAAAGCATTAAAATGAGTTGCTATTGCTTAGAGTTATAAGTATAGCTATAATAGCCATAAGAATCCAAACTATACATCAAACCAGGTAGAAATAATTTTTAAAACAACATATGCAAAAAAAGAACTCGTATGATCTCTTGTCTAAGTGCAAAATGTGGTCCTTGCTATGATGTCTGTGCTAACAAGAAACACACGTCCTGCCACATTTTCTGAGCTGTTTCTGCAGCTTCTCTGCCTTTTCCCAAGTTCCGCCTGGTGAGTGCAGACAGAGGTAAAGAGACGGAAGAAGAACAACCTCTTCAAAGGCTCTCTTGTCTAATTTTCCAGAACTATCTACTAACAAGAGAGTCTGTGAAATTCTCATCCCCGTAATGAATGGATTCCTTGGTGTGACTATTTAGCACCTCTACGGCAGCAAATGATTTTCCCCCGTTAGGAAATCAGTTCTGAGGGCAAACAGTCCTTTTCTGGAAGAGAAAGCTCAGCCTCGTGGGCAGCAGTGTGACATCTGAACAGCGTCCTCACAAAGAAAATACAGGCTTTGGAGCTGGGTGGGCGGGGGTCGCCTCCAGCTTTGCCTCTAACCTGGAGGGCGGTTGTGGGCAGTATTTACTTTCTCCATGTTTCCGCATCTGTGAAATGGGGACAGTATCTACCCCTGCTTATCTCGTAGAGAACCAAGGGGTGAGGAAGCCTCTCACACCAAGATATTTTCAGTGCAGGCAGTAAGCTTGTCCTGCAGGGGATTGAACTGGGATGCCTTGGGCATAACTACCTGTTGGAGCCTTTGGTGTGGCAGGAATTCAGGCCAGCATTGTTGTTTGCCTCTTTGCTTCCTCCTTAACCTGTCTGCCAAGGACTCCCCATGTGCCCACAGCCAAGCCCGCCTGAGAACTTTCCAGCTGAATAAGGTCTCACCACTCCCTTCGCTGTTCCCTATTGTTTGTTCTCTGATAATCCAGAAAGCCCGTGGCAGACTTTCGCTATTAAAAAGGGCCTCTTTATGTAGTGAGCAGTCACGGGCTCTTTGGAGAGCTGGCATCCAGGGTGCTGAGGCAGGCATGGGGGCCTTCCTGGTGGAGGCAAGGCTGTCACCTGCTCCCAGCTGGGAAACTCTGTGCAGCTCTTCACAACACAGTGAGGGGTCCTTGGTGAGAGGTGTTATCCTATGTTAATTACTGCCGAGCTCATTTGGCAACGCATCCTTTCCTGGCAGCATAGGAAAAAAAAGACATTCTTGCAAATTGGAAGGCAGACTGGTAGTTTAATTTTTCTTGTAAAAATCATCTCTGTGATGCCAGCGGGAAGGGGTGCTGCAGGCTTCCCACGTAGGGCACAGAGAACAGGCATCTCCCCACACGGCCCAGGGCATTGGGTGAGGGCACAGGGTTTCCTCAGGCACAATTAGGAAACCTTTACAGAGAGGGAGTCATCTGGGCATAGACCCACGAAGGAAGCCCCTGAGGAGACCCTGGTTTCCACCAATTCCCTCTCCCAGGCTCACTGGCTGGCAGAAGGGACCGTCCCCTCCTGTCCTCTACCTGCTGCCCAGCCCAAGTGTCCAGCCTCAGCCTCCTTGCACCATCAGGACTGTATGGACCCCCAGAGTGTGTGAGGGCCTTGCCGCTTGCCTTGCACAGATAACACAAATAAAAAGTTGTCCAAAGTGGCAGGCACATGGACAATTCTTTGGGAACATTAAGCCCATGATGCTCCAGTGCATTGTTGCATCAGTGGGAAGAAGGGGGCAGGGTACCAGTAAGGACGTGATGACCACCTACGCGGCCGTGACCTTGGCAGGTTAACACAGGGCAGGGTGGCCTCGCTCAGACGACGATGGCGGGGGGCGTGGTGAGCCTGCATGGAGGCCCGTCGGGGGGACCCCAGTCCTGCCTGTGATGCCCCCCAGTGACAGGATGGAACCTGGTCATGGCCACACGATGGCTGTAGGGTGGCAGAGGCCACTCCATGGGCAGGTGACAGTGGGTCCTCTAAGGCCTGGAGGAGCCGGCTGGGTGGTTTTCTAAACTTCAGGAACAAACTTAAAATCCTGCCCTTTGGTCCTAAGCAATGGCACCGGTGGTGGGAGGGTGTGCTCCTCAGGAGGCGCTCTGAGGGTCCCTCTGAGTCCCCACGGGTCACACAGTTAGACTGAATTAACACTCCGCAAGCGAGGACAGGCACTTGCAGGTCAGGAAACCGGTCCCGTGGCTTCTGTGGCTGGTCCCAGGCCCTGTTTGGTGAGTGATGGAGACCAGGTTGGGCTCCTGGCCCCCCCACCCACAGGGCTGACGTGGCCGTGACCCCCAGGCCAGCGCTTCCCCCTCTCCTGATTTCCTGTCCCTGCAGAGTAGACAGCAACCCCTGATGGGAAGGGAAGGTCTTCCCTGACCCTTTCCTGGTAAATTTTGTGTTGGGGTTAAAAGAGCATATTTGAGCCAACCCTTTGAAGAAGACCTTAGTCCATGAGTTTTATTTTATTTATTTATTTATTTTTTGCGGTTCGCGGGCCTCTCACTGTTGTGGCCTCTCCCGTTGCGGAGCACAGGCTCCGGACGCGCAGGCCCAGCGGCCATGGCTCACGGGCCCAGCCGCTCCGCGGCATGTGGGATCTTCCCGGACCGGGGCACGAACCCATGTCCCCTGCATCGGCAGGTGGACTCTCAACCACTGCGCCACCAGGGAAGCCCCATGGGTTTTATTCTGACATTAGGTAGAAAATGATTTCTTGCTTTCTTCATGGAAAGAAACAGGTGAATAAGGAAAGAACACTTAAACCTAAACATCTCAGAACCCCTTTGGGGAGTCCTGGCGGTCATCACACGCCCATTAGGTGAGTGTCACAGGCGGCCTGCAGGACAATCAAGTGGCAGGGGTGTTTAGGTGCCAGCCTTGGGGCCATGCACCCCGCGTCTGCGTGCCAGCTCCCCTCACGCTGAGCAGACTGAGGGATGGGGCCTGATCTCTCTAAGTCTCATCTGTAAAATGTGAGCTGTTCCGAGGTTCAGTGGCTCCAAGCGTCGGCTCTTTTATTAGTGCTGGTAATCTTATTTGCATTGCCGAGGTATTCCTCAACACTAAACCCCCAATTCTGAGAAGAAAGCCAGCCAGGAACCTTCTGTGGGGATCCAGCTAACGGCGACAGGAGGATGAAGGTCTGATCCAGGGGCAGGACAGAGATGTAACGAGAAAGGCCAAACGCCCAGTTTTGTCCACTCCAGCATCAGCGCAGCAGGAAGCTCTGAGTCTGCTCTCCGGCTGATGCCATGTGTGCTTGTAAGACCGACCATGACGGCCAGGATGGTAGGCAAACCCAACCAGTGTGCACACCCCAAAGGAGTCCAGGGTGGGCCCAGAACGGGTCACTCTGGCCTGTGGCCTGTGTTCTGAGCAGGAGGGTAGGGCTCGCGCTGGTGCAGGGTGGGCTGAAGAGCTTTCAGTAAGGAGGCGGTGAGAGGAAGATCAAGCTGGTGGTTGCCCACATGTGGTGGAGAGGACCTGGGTCACAATTCACACTTACGACTAGAGGAAAGATTGAGCCCTGCGCAGTCTGAAACGGCCCAAAGCAACCCACCCTGATCTCAGAGTGACAAAGGGGATTCAATCCACATGCACTGGAAGTTTGGCAGACACAGCGCACTCTTCTTCCGTGAAAAATAAATGAGAATTTAAAATTCTTTCAGCACATTGTTGAAAGTTATTCTTTCCATATGTCCAAGTGGTTTGGATTATACACGGATTTTTAATGTTTTTTTTAATAGATCTTTATTGGAGTATAATTCCTTTACAATGGTGTGTTAGTTTCTGCTTTATGACAAAGTGAATCAGCTATACATAACCATATATCCCCATATCCCCTCCCTCTTGCGTCTCCCTCCCTCCCACCCTCCCTATCCCACCCCTCGAGGTGGTCACAAAGCACCGAGCTGATCTCCCTGTGCTATGCGGCTGCTTCCCACTAGCTATCTATTTTACGTTTGGTAGTGTGTATATGTCCATGCCACTCTCTCACTTCGTCCCAGCTTACCCTTCCCCCTCCCCGTGTCCTCAAGTCCATTCTCTATGTCTGTGTCCTTATTCCTGTCCTGCCCCGAGGTTCGTCAGAACCTTTTTTTTAGATTCCATATATATGTGTGCGTGGCACGTATATACGGTGGAATATTACTCAGCCATAAACAGAAATGAAATTGAGCTTTTAATCACATGCTCCTTCAGAATCCTAGCACACATTCTGGGCCTTTCCATCCCCCATGAGTTTGGGAGACTCTGAAGAGGCAACAAAATTCTGACGAAAGGAATGAAGGTATAGTAAATATTAACCAGGCAGGACAAGAGAAGGAAGTGTTTCTTAGTAAAGAAGAGTGTGAGTTCTGGGTATTGGGGTCCAGTAAGACTTTCACCAGGTATCCCAGCATGAGTGTGGATGCATCTGGGTTTTTATTCTGAGGTTCATGTCCATCCAGATTTCTTTTGCTCACATGTGTGAGTGACCGCGCACTTCTAGGTGGAAAGCTACAGATGAGTACCTGAGGGTCTACGACAGGATGGGATTTCAGGGAAAGGTGGCTAAGGGGAGTTTGCTCCCAGCAGGGTCCCTTTGTGTTGTGATGGTCCCTCAGCGCTGGGCACCGGGCACGAGTGTGCAGGGAGCATGTTATCCCTGGGAGGTGCCTTGGTTGCAAGCCAGAGTGACAAGGCAGACAGTGCACGGCATGGGGACACCAGTGGGGGAACGAGACTCAGAGTATGGGTAGGAATTGATATGGTCTTGGGGCCTGAGAGGAAGACCACTGTCTTCTACCAAGGATGGATGGCTCCTGGCTGCAGGGGTGCTGGCTGGTGGCGGCAGGGGTGCTGGCTGCAGGGGTGCTGGGTGGTGGCTGCAGGGGTGCTGGGTGGTGGCGGCAGGGGTGCTGGGTGGTGGCGGCAGGGGTGCTGGCTGGTGGCAGTGGCAGAAGCGGTCCAGGAAGGCACTCCTCTCCTGGCTCCAGGCTGCAAGTCCGCAGGCCTGTGTGGGTGGGGTGGGACGGGTCCTTTGGCCTGAGCGTGGGTCAGGCATCGGTCCCAAAGCAGGAAATGGAGGAGGAGGGGAGGAGAGCTCTGCCTTGGATTTCAGGGTGTGTCCAACACCACAGGTCATGGAAACTTCCCCAAAGAGGAAGATCAGAGGGGATCAGAAGCTAGAGGGAGAGGAAAAATTCAATGCAGAATCTAGAGCAAGCGAAGAGTACAAGCCACAGGTCACTGCTGCTGCACCAGGTCCCCCCTGCAACCCGTGGCTCTGCCTTTCTCAGTACTTTTAAACCCTGAGCCCCCAAACTTGAGGTTTCACAGCTGAGCAGTGAGAGGAAACAGAAAGAGCAGGAGGTGGGACACTTCTCCTGTGTCGTCATCACACCGCCGGGTCTGGGGGTGGGGGTGGGGTCTTTGTTCTGGAAGGGATGTTAGAACCATTTTGTTAGAAGTGATGTTATAGTGAGTTTGCCCAGCCCTGTGTTCTGCGGATGAGGACACAGGCTCCAGAAGTGTACGGGATCACAGGGTGGGGACCACCCTCCCCCGTCACCACATTCCAGGCAGTTTTTTCACCTCAGAGCAGTGAACCACTTGGAACACATTTTAGCTGTATGTTTCCAATCATGCTTTATGCATCTGCAAAAACTTTACACTCGATTTGATCATTTCTGACCTCTTTCTCATGCTTCTAAGACACTTTATCTTTGGCTTTCTCTATGATTTGTCTAAACGTGGACCTCCTTGATTTTCCTGCTGGGGATTCACTGGACTCTGGAGTGGGTGGCTCAATGCTTATATGGGGTACAATTGTACACACACACCCCCATCAAATTCATGTTCTCCTGGAACTTCAGATTATGACCTTATTTGAAAATAGGGGGTTTTCCCTAGTGTCATTAGTTAGGCACAGCTCAGCTTATGTTGAGCCTGTATCTTCCGTGGAAAGTAGAACTTGGTGACCAACTTGGATATTTAGCTGAGGAGATTGCCAAGCCGTGTGTTGTGGGCATATCTTAAGAGTAAAATGCTAGAGGAAGGAGATAAACTGAGGAAGAAAGTTAGGTAAACGGAATGTCATGGACCCCCAGGAGCCACCAGGAGCTGGAAGAGGCAGGAAGGACCCTCCCTCGAGGCTCCAGGGGGACTGAGCCCTGCCGACACCTGCATGTCAGGCTTCCAGCCTCCAGACTGTGAGACGATACTTTTCTGTCATTTGAAGCCACCAAGTTTGTGGTGCTTTGTGTGCAGCCCCAGGAAACAAATACAGTGTCTCTTGGTGATTCAGGGAAATGTTCAGTGGTTACCTCTTTAAAAATGAATCCAAAAAAAAAAAAAAAGAAAAAAAGAATCCAGCCTCACTGCCACTGCCTTCCTGCAGGGCCTCTAATTACACCTGGTCCTTCTCACCTACCCCAGGGGCTCTTCCTATCTCTTGTGTTGTTCATCTTTTGTCTCCTGTGCTGCTCAGAATGATTTCCCTCTTACCAGGTTGTCAATTCTATCTTTAGCTGTGTCTAATCTGCTGTGAAAACCACCCATGGAGTTTTCCATTCTGGTTATTGTATTTTCCATTTTGAGAGTTCGTGGCTTGATTTTGCCAAATCTGCCCTGACACTTCCTTACTGTTTCCTTTTCCTTGCTCACATCCTTCAACCTGTCTTAAAGCTTTAGCACAGGGCTTCCCTGGTGGCACAGTGGTTGGGAGTCCGCCTGCTGATGCAGGGGACACGGGTTCGAGTCCTGGTCTGGGAGGATCCCACATGCCGCGGAGCGGCTGGGCCCGTGAGCCATGGTCGCTGAGCCTGCGCGTCCGGAGCCTGTGCTCCGCAAAGGGAGAGACCACAACAGTGAGAGGCCTGCGTACCTCAAAAAAAAAAAAAAAAAAAAAAGCTTTAGCACAGTCAGCAGAAGCTTTTATAATCTCTGTCCAATAATCCAATCCCACCCATCTTTGTACGTGTTCTAGTTTGTTCTCCCTCATGGAGTCCAGTCTCCACATCTGCAGGGTTAGCTTTGTGTGCTGCTCACTCTGCTTGCAAAATTATCTGCTGAATTAATAGGAGGAAAGGATAAAGCAGCTCCCTCAGAAAGGACTGGTGTTTAAGGGTGTTTGGGGAGCCTGCTAACCTAAGACCACATTGCACCAAGGTCAAATCTTTAAAGAAACCAGGTCCACAAACTGACCCAAACCTGCACTCTGGTTCCCCCAGGTTCTGCCCCCCTGGCTCACTGTGGCTCACAGGAGGTAGCCCTCCGGGGTCCCATCTTATTGTGAGAATCTCCCACGATAAGAGACCCCCCACCCACCCCAGGTGATGTTGGTGCCGCTGGTCTGGGTACCCGCTTTGAGAAGCGTTTGCAAGTGACAGGCAAGGTCACTAAGACAGCCCCAGAGTGGGCTGGCAAAGGACTGAGAGGCCACGAGCAGGAGGGGAAGGGCTGCTACGTGGTCACCTGGCCTGCGCCCGGCAGAGGCCAAAGACGCGGAGCCAGGTATCAGGCAGACGTGCGCGAACCTCAGCTTCATCTTCTCTTCGCTCCACAGCCTTTTGGGAAATTATTAAAGGACCTGAGTCTCATTTCAACACGGGAACATCACGTCCCCATCGTCCACGCAAGGCTGCGGGCAGAACATAAAGCTGGTAAAGAGTGTCAGCGTTTATTAGCAGAAGCAGAGATGATCCACCAAGGGAAGCTTTAAAAAAAAAACAAAAAAACTGGCTTCTATGGAGGAGAGCTTTCAGTCGTGTTACGTGTTTCCCCCGTCCCTGCAACTCCTCCAGTCTGCCCTCATCCCGATGCCCTCCCCCCTCGCCCATCCCCAGCGGGGGCCAGCAGGGAGAGGTGCCCGTCCTGGGCTGTGCTGAGCCATCTCCCGGACCTACCGAGGTGCCTGCCCCCGGGGCCCAGGTCCAGCTGAGCTTCTCAGCTCTGGGATCTCGCTGCCTCTGGCCGGTGTCCACTCTTTGTCCCCGGGCTCTGCTCTCTGCAGGGAGCCCCCAGCTGCCTCTTTGTCACCACAGTCCCTCCGGGTGCCTCCTTCCCACTGCAGCTGCCAGCAGGGTCGGGGTAGGCGTTGTGTCTCTGCAGAGGAGGGGGGCTGAGACCCAGACTGTGGATGGTCTCCTAAAACCTCATGACCGATCTTAGAGGACAGGCCACAGAGGCAGCTCAAGGGGGCAGGGGAGTCACAGCCCCGGGCTCGGGTCCACGGTGACGCTTCTCCACGTGTGGAGGGGACCCGTCCTGGGCCAGGCACATGGGAGGACCGCGGGTGATGGGTGGGAAACCTGGAGCGCACAGGCTGACCTGACCACACTCTTTGAAGCAAATTTTGTTTGGAAATAATGTCGAAGCTAGAGAAGTTACAGAACTAAGAACTCTGCAAGGATCACCCCTTCTTTCTCCAGATTCCCCCATTGCTAGCAGAAAAAGTAACCTTTTCAAATGGAGATTTGAAAATGTTTAGGCTATTATGTTGCAAAACCTGTGAGTCTGGGCAGAGCTCCAAGCCTCTCTCTCCACCTCTGTGAGGTGGGAATAGAGTTAGAGTTTCCACACTGACAGACTGAGCAGGAAGGGTGCAAAACGCCTGGTGTCGAGTTTGACCAACACTGGCCGCTGGCTTTCCTACCCTGTGGACGTCAGCCTGAGGGAAGGTTCCAAAACCCCGAGGGCAAAGGTCAGGGGAGGAGCCTGCAGCGGATTCCAGGGCAAACCAACCTTTCTGCTCAGAACCTGAGCTATGGACTCACACCCACCAACTGAGGAACAAAACTTAACCTCCCGTGGACTGAACTGTGTCCCCCCGGAAGTCATAGGTTGAAGCCAAAGGCTCCGAGATGACGGTACTAGGAGGTGCGACCTTTGGGGGGCGATGAGGGCCCAGTGGGGTCAGAGGGCGAGGGCCCAGGATGGGGCTCGTGACTTTTATCAGACAAAGGAGGAGAGAGACCACTGTCTGCCCAGCACCCAGGGACACAGCATGAAGGCTCTGGGAAGACGCTGGCAACAACTCTGATCTGGGGCTCCAGCCCCCAGAATCGTGAGAGGGAAATTTCTACCGTTTCAGCTGCCCAGACTGTGGTCTTTTATTGTCAGCCGCCTGCCCCGTGGCTCACAGGCCCCAGCGAGGCTGGGTTTGGGTTAATTGTAGAACACGTCACATTTCTTCCCACCGCCCAGCCCTTTCCTGCCTGAACGTCACCTCCTGAAGGGGCTGGCACCCCCCCGAGCACCTGTGCTGATGCCCCGGCGCCGCTGGGCCTGCTCAGGGGTCCCTGCAGTCACATATGGAAATGTGTGCTGTGTGGGCCCTTAACTCCCTTTCCATCTCCCCCTTTACTCTCGCCTCCCCCTTGGGGGGGTCCCCCTCCCCCCGACGATGCCTTAGCCACCCCTGGGGAAGGTGCCTCCCAGACCATGGACCTGTGAGGGAAGTTTGGGGACGGGTGGGGGAAGGGGCTTCCCCCGGGAGGCTGGGTCCCCACGGTGGTCTGCTTCCTGGACAGGCTGCAGGTGGGGCGTCGTGGGTGGGGGGCTCAGAGCCTGGGGCCCTGCAGCGGAAGGAATCCTAACTGGGGGTGGCCCCTGCACCAGCCACGCCCACCATCTCGGAGAGTGTCTGTGTGGAGGAGTGTGTTTCTGTCCCTCCCTCCCCACAGAGCAGACCCCTCCTCTCCTGCCCCTCACCCTTCTCCCTCCCGGCGAAATGCAGATTCCCACACCTGCTCCTGCAAAGCCCCTGGCTCCCCACCACCTTCCTGAAAACCGGGTTCAGGTCTGTCCTTGGGAATCCAAGACCGCACCTGGCCCTTAGCCACGCACAGGCCCAGAAGGGAAAGCTGGGGAAGCCAGGTTTTATTTTATTTTATTCGGGAAGCCGGCAGGCCGAGGACATAGCGGACTAGTGTCCCTGAAAACCCATCTTACGGGGCGTGGATGCCAGTTTCTTTGAGAGCGCCGAGGGGGACGAGACGAGGAAGTAAAGTAAAAAGGCCATAAGTTTCGCAAATATCCCCTGGAATGGCCAGCCTCAGGGAGGGGGTATGTTAATTTCTTCTTTTCTGCAGCCAACCACAGGCGGACAGGGTCAGATTGTCTCCCTGTGAGCCTCACAGAGACACTTTCGTTTAACATCCAGGCAGAGGGGCAGGGTTCCCACAGGCAGGCCATCCTGTATGTTTATAATAACAAAAGCATTGAAAAGCAAAGGTTAAAGTCAAAGAAACAGATCGAATATGGAGTCCGGTTTAGCTGTCCTTGTTACAATTATTCCTGGATTGAGGCCGGAGGCAGATGGGCCCCAGGCTGAGCACCTGGGGTTTGTCCCCTGTGGACAAATACTCCAGGACAAAGGTAATAGCAGGAGGATAATAGGAGAGGCTGAGCCTGCCCAGATGAGAGATAAAGAGACCACCTATTCCTCATCCTCGAGGTCAAGGAGACCTTCCCGACCGCTCATGCCCAGAGAGGCTCCTTGGAGGTCACAAGCGGAGTGATGTCAATCTACCCACCAGCCTCTTCGCTGGAATCCATCTTGGCGAAGAGATGCACGCCCACTGGGGAAAATCCTGACATAAACCGAATATGGACTCAGAACCAGGCAAAGCAAGATGATTGGCCAGAGGAAACCTGGAAGAAATGCCCCATGTAAGTGATTCAAACTACCACGAGGGCATGACTCTCCCTCTGAGCCCTCCTGTGTGTCTATCCTCACGTACTCTTTTTCTTCCTAATAAATACTTTATTTATTTCAGTACTTTCTGTCTTTGTGGGAATTCATTTCTACAGGGCCAGGGCCCCATCACTTGCCTCTGTCCCTGGTGGTCTAGTGGCTTGGATTCAGCGCTCTCACTGTCTTGGGCTGACTTCAATCTCTGGCCAGGAATCGAAACCCTGCTTCAAACCGCTGCAGGCTGAGGCCACCTGAGACCAGGATCGCAGGATGATGAGTCATTGTTTTTCCCTATACATTATTGTATTTCCCAAGTTTCCCCCAATGAGTCTGTATAATGTTTTCAATCACACTAAAAGCAAGGTTATTCTGTACAAAGGCCCTGAAGTTGGAGATGCTGTGTCTCCTAATAGCAGAATGGAGTGAAGGAACAATGTTGGCAGTAAAAACACAACTTTTGAAGAGAAGTTGCTGGAATGTTCCCGGCGGGAGCAAGCAGCCCATAAAACAAGGACAAACACAACCGAAGGGCACTTGTCACCTCCACAGTAGGATTCAAACAGCCCAGGAAGGGTCCCAGGCCCCCATGAGTCCCCAGGACTTGGAAATCCCCCAAGTGGAGGTGGAGGTGACATCCTTCAGGATAAAGCATTTTTGCTTCAAGGGGTCCCCAAAGAATGGAGGATACAATGAGTTTTCTTCAGTTATTGATGTCTACTAAGACATCTACTAAGTCCGTGAAACTGTCAGGTTTTTTTCCTTGAATAAGATTCCACCGATGTGAATTTTGTCAGGGGTTGAAGGATCCTGAATCCAGGTCTTTTGAACAAGCTGGGAGCACAGGCCTTTCACGTGCGTGAGCAAAGGCCTCTCCACTCGCCATGACAGCCCTGCGCAGTGCGTGTAACACCCGTGTACCCGAAGCCAATTCAGTAGGCGAAACAGAAGGACTTAGGAAGAGAAATGGGGAAATCATTAATTTCAAACTTAAAGGAAAGTTGGGAAAGTAAAACACCATGAAGAACACATGTGTGGCCTCACTGGAGGTCACCTACTGCTGGCCTGGTCCTCCTCCTTCTACTTTCTGAGCCTGTGGAGAGTTGGTCACATGCATATCACGGCCCTAAACACCACCTGTGCATTTCCCAGGCCGAGGGGTGCTCCCATCCTAAACCATAGCCCAGGATCCACCTCAATACAGGTAAATGGATACAACACATCTGTGGTTCCTGGTCCATTTCGTCGTCTCACCCAGCACATCTATTTCAGCATTTCCCCCCCAACAGCGTCTGGGGTCAGGCATCACATTTTCTTGTCTTGTCTCTTTAGCCTGGTTTCATCTGGAACATTCCCAGTCTCCCCCCACCTGCACCCCGTCTCCTCTTTTCTTAGGACACCCCTCATTTGGGCTCCACCTGTTGTTTCCTTGTGACGACACTCACCTCAGGCGTCTCTCGGCACTTACTGCTGGTCCTAGGCTGCCTCCCCCATGGATGAAGTGATTCATCAATGTGTTGATTGTTGGTATGGACTCCTTTGAGCCCCATCTTCCCCAGGTTTGTAATTCATTGCTGCCCCTGGTTGCTGTGGTGCTCTCATCAGTGACTCAGGCCTGGCTGGCAGGCACCCTGCGAGCAGGTTCCATGTCCTTGTGACACTCCCCGTCCTTTGCTGGAGCCGAATAAGCTGGTCTAGGCTCATCCTACTTTGCTCCTACCTGGAATCCACCATTTCTCCAGGAGCCCCAGTTCCCTTAGAGACCGAGATTGGGCCTTAAGTGTGTCAATACTGCTGGGGCGGCAGTGGGGGCAGGTTCTTCTTGATCTCCTTGTGGACAGAGCTGGGCCCTCCAAGTCCAGTCCACAGTCTCTCTCCCTGTCCGCGTTTCGTAGGTGTGTGACCTGTCCTCCACAGCGGGACCCTATAGCTCTATCAACGCTCGGTCACCCACTTGCTCAGTCCTATTATACATCAGACATA
Organism: Mesoplodon densirostris; assembly: GCF_025265405.1. Classification (NCBI taxonomy): domain Eukaryota; kingdom Metazoa; phylum Chordata; class Mammalia; order Artiodactyla; family Ziphiidae; genus Mesoplodon; species Mesoplodon densirostris. The sequence goes on along the minus strand of NC_082669.1, from coordinate 7,088,657 downwards.
ATTTCAGGATGGTTCACCTGCACAACAAAAGCTAACAAGAGCCAGGATCCCTTTGCAATTCTCCCCCTGCCACTGCTGCACACCCCACACAGACAGGGAGAACTTAAACAACAAATTAAATAGTTACAGTACGAAATATGGTGCATAAACTACAGATCAAGGCAGCTGTGTTCAGAAAAGTGAGTCCATGTCAGCATCACCTCCAGTGTCTCCTAGACCACCAGGCATTCTCTCCTTCTCCCTCTCTGGGTTGCCTCCAATCATTTTTTTTTTTTTTTTTTTTTTACGGTACGCAGGCCTCTCGCTGCTGTGGCCTCTCCCGTTGCGGAGCACAGGCTCCGGATGCGCAGGCTCAGCGGCCATGGCTCACGGGCCCAGCCGCTCCGCGGCATGTGGGATCCTCCCGGACCGGGGCACGAACCTGTGTCCCCTGCATCGGCAGGCGGACTCTCAACCACTGCGCCACCAGGGAAGCCCTCCAATCATATTTTTAATGAGATTTTCATTGAGTTTCAAATCAGTGTGACAACTTAGAGAGCAGAGGCTACAACAATGAACGGAATGGAATGACGCAGTGGAATGTACAATAGCCACTGGCCGCCGAAACCAGATTTTATTATTATGTTGAGTTGTTTTCAGGATGCGGAAAATATGGTGTATGTCCTTATTTTGAAATTAATGTAAAATATGAACAAACTGTCACGGGGTAGGTTAGAGGAGCATTTTTCTGTTAATGTCCTCAGGCCCAGTAAATCTTATCTTTTCCTTTGGACAATTTAAACAAAGAAATAGGATACAACTGAAATACGAACATTGTTCCAAAATTATTACTAGTTTGATACTAATTCGCAAAAAATGGAAGCAACCACGTTGGAGAACCACAGGGAAGTGCAGGTGTGGTGTGATTATGGGCCTGCTCCCCGGCGGTCTTAGACCCACAGAGAGGTTCTTTGTGGAGAAGGCGCTTTGTTATCCAATAGAAAACCTGGGGCATCTCTGGTGGCGGTGCACAGTTCTCAGGGTTGGGAGGTGACCTTATGTTTGCTGTTCTCTCGGTGGGCCCGATATCACCTGCCTACCCTGAGTCTATCAAACATTCTAGAAGGTTGTCGGGTCCAGTCATAACAGCACAATCAGAGTTCTTCTAGAATCACCCAGATTTGTCAAATAAGCTGTCATGGCATAGAACAAAGCTTGCTTTGCACATATTCATAAACCTGCTTTTTCTCCAAAGAAACTGTTTTCCGATTTGCGGCCCTGATTTCAGTTGAGAGGTGATATCTTGTCATCACATACTGACCACAAGCATGGAATTCTACATCAAACCCACAGGAGGGTTTTGAACAGGAACTGCTCTAGCTGATTTTTCTCACGGGAAGGTGTGAAGCTCAGTCCACCACCCATCTCTCCACCTATTGATTCTGCGATCCCGTAGCGGCCACAGCATATCACGTTTCCACCAGCGGTGCACACAGATTCCAAATTCTCCACATGAAAGACTTTTTAAAATACAAAATTATGTCTACATCCATAAGAAAATGTTCTCCTTCTCTCTTTTTCAACAATACGCATATTAAAAGCACATATATTAATATTTGTTTTGCCTTGCCATCCTAGCATATCAGTTTTCCTACAATATTGAGTGAAGACTAAATAAAAATTTCAAATGATGCAGTTAGACCATGTTTATAAAAGTTTCAACAAAGCTGACGGTAGACACAAGTCATGAAGTGATGTATATACAAGCCAGAGGGTCTGGCTCACTCCCATACGGGATTCTCTGAGGGACCTGAGATGTTATATGTGACCCAACATAGTGCCTCCCTCTCGGAGCCTGGAAACAAAGTTAAATAATTAATAACTCACATCCTTTATTACCCTGTCACTGATGTTCAAAACTTGTATGAATTGATGAATGTCATTTTCACATAATATTGTAAATGGATCCTCCAAGTATAAACAGAGGAAACAGGGGCTACCCTGACTCCCTAGGAGGTGCAGTGAGGGGGGTGGGAGATACCACCCCCCCACACACCTGTTCTTTGTCTTCCCTGAGGAATTTTTTCAGAGTGTAAGTTGGAAACGAATACTCTAAACCCAGGGTTGGCAAAGTATGGCCCATGAGCCAAACTTGGCCCACTGCCCCCTTTTGTAAATAAAGTTTTATTGGAACACAGCCATGCCTAGAGGTTGACATTGTCTCTGGCTTTCTTGGTACAATGGCAGCGCTGAGTCATCACAACAGAGACCACTTTGCCCACAAAGCCTAAAATATTTACCATTTGGCCCTTTAGAGAAAAAGTTTGCCAAGCTCCTTTGAAAGTTTAGCTCAACTGACAGAGAGACGGAGGAATTCCTGTGCTCAGGCCACAGCCTGTCCATGGCCAGGGCTCTCAGACTGACCAGCTGGGGCATGTGTGGCCTTCTGTGGGAGGGGGGCATGGGGTGTCACAGCCCACACCTCAGCGAGGAGGCTGGTGGTTTCTTAAAGGAAAAAGGGGACGCTGTTAGCAGAAAGAGGAAAGGATACAGGTCAAGAAGAGCAAAATAGGGACATTGCCATGTATGTATTTAAAACAGCAGTGGAAAACTAAATAAAGGAATAATCAAACAAGTCCTTTTTTTAATTTTTTTTTTTTTACTGAAGTATAGCTGATTTACAAAAAACAAGTCTTTAAGCATAGGGCACAAATATTTTCTTAACAGAAAGTATATTATCAACCTGACCCAGTCTTTAAATGGAATCAGGAGGAAGCAGGATGGTCCTGGCCTAGATGCTGGCAAAGGCACAGCTTTCGATCGTGGCTGTGTCTGCTCCTTCCAACATCATAGTTGAATCTGTGAGAAACCTCGGGGTCCCACAGCACTCCTGAGTCCACCTAGAGAGGAGTTGGAAAGTCAGAGGGTCTTTCTGCTTCTTCCTAGCAATTTAACAAGCCATAGCAGATGAGGCCAAAATTTAAAGATATGATATTATCAGAAATCTGAGCTCCATCTCCACCTCATCTTAAAGTCAATGACACTGACAAGTATTTGATTAATACGGTTTGACTAACTGTTCTGCACTCTTCCAGTAAGAGAAATAGCAACTCTCCCAGTCCATGACCCCTCCTGGTGTTTTCTGAGGCTGACGAGGCTTTCTGAAGCTTCGGCCTCAGAACCCTGCTGAGATCGAGATCCTGTCAAAGGAACCCAGACACGCTGGTGACACTGCCATGTGTGCTCACCCCTGCTCTTTGCATGCTCTAATAATCTAGGCCCTCTCTACTTTATTCCAGGGTCCTACAGAGTTATGTTTTTTGGAGACAAAGAGAAATTTGAAAAGGAATCTGTTGGGAACGCCCTCCTCAACTATGTGCATATTTTCTCCAGTACTGTGTAATTAGCAGTTGCAATTTGTTAGCCAAGTAAGAATTAGGAGGGGACTTCAGTGTCACCCAGTGACAGCATGAACTATTTGTTTTTCCCAGCATGTGCATGTTCAAATATTTATGGGATTTTACCTACAGTATTGTTAAGGTGGCCCAATGTCGTAATCAAATATGACATTCAGTTTGCTGACGCTATCTCCAGGTTTTAAAGAAAATCCAGGCAGGTGGAATTTCTTTGGAAATGGATTGCTTCCACTGGGTTACAGGCCGTGGTCAGCATTACTGGAACTTTCCGTTCACAAGGGACCCCGTGGGCTGGGAGTTCCAATGTGGGGCATTGGCTGCATAGACTTGATGTCAGCAATACCCCGTGTTTAACCCACTCATTGTCAACTGAAAGCAGAGCGAAAACAAAGTAAAGGAAAAGGAAGGGTCAGAACAGACACAAGGGTGTATCATCTCCTGGAACCCGGAGGGGCACAGCTCCCAGCACTGTCATCTTCCTTCGAATGACACTGAAGGGCCTTGTGGTGTCACTTGCGGATCCTGCAAGATTCTCGGTGCTGTCACCATCTTTGCTCTCCTGTTGAAGACCTCCGTCTACAGCAGACATTAATGTCATACTTAGCTATTGCTAACTGGCTTGAATAAATTTACTGAGGGAAATATTTTGCTCAGATAGATATAATTATAACATAACATATAACGTTTTCTAATTTCCTTTTTCACGTATTATGTTTAATAGCATCCATTTAAATAACGTATTTAAACAACACCATTCTCAGTGGCTACAGACTTTTCTTTTGTAGAGCGAAACCGTAATTTATTTTACTAACTCTGTTATTGAAGATTTCCTTGTCCACCTCTTCACTTAACACTGAATTCTGAGAATAAGGAATTCTGAATTAAAAGTATGCCCATGTTAAGGTTGCAATAGATTTTCAAATCATCCCACGGGAGCACTGTAATAATTTCTATTCTCACCCGTAGCTACATGAGACGGTGTCCATCTCTCCACACCTGTAATTATTTTTCTTAACTTAATTTCCCATCACAGTGAAAACATTTCTTTTAAGGGATGTAAAATTGTCTATTTAGGCTTTACCACAGCTTTAGTTAACTGATTTTTGCTGCGTGACCCTGGGATCATTCTGATATTTTGAGGTTATAAGTAATACTTGGAGGGATGTCTTGGAAAGGAAATACAATTTATGGAGCACTTCTCATGTAGTTTAGCTCGTTTATGTTTCATGTCTTATTTAATTCCAAACACCCTCCGAGTCAGGTACTGCTATTGTTCTCGTCTTACAGATGAAGAACTACAGGCTTGGAGAGGTTAAATTCTGTGCCCTCCACAGCCCACAAGTGGTGCAGCCAGGAAGCTACACCCGGCCTTTACAACTCCAGGTGCTGAGCTCTCAGTCACAGAATTACCCAGCTGCATGACATTCTTGATTCCTAAGATAAGATTCCAGAAGTAAAAACGGACTCAACAGGTATGAATGTTTTCTTAATTAAGACTACATATGTATATCTGTATCTCCAAATCATTTCTGAAAGCACTGGAATAAGTTTATTTTCACCGGTAGCTGCATGAGAGAACTCATTGTCCAACACCTTCTTCAAGATATATATATATATATTTATTTTATTTTATTTTTTTGTGGTACGCGGGCCTCTCACTGTTGTGGCCTCTCCCGTTGCGGAGCACAGGCTCCGGACGCGCAGGCTCAGCGGCCATGGCTCACGGGCCCAGCCACTCCGCGGCATGTGGGATCTTCCCGGACCGGGGCACAAACCCGTGTCCCCTGCATCGGCAGGCGGACTCTCAACCACTGCGCCACCAGGGAAGCCCCTAGATATATATTTTTGCCTTTGATAATTTTAAAGCTGACAATATTTGCTCACTGTTGTTTTTTTTAATTTATTTTTATTGAAGTGTAGTTGATTTAAAATGTTGTGTTAGTTTCAGGTGTACAGCAAACTGATTCTGTAATACATATATATGTATTCATTCTCTCTCAGATTCTTTTCCATTATACGTTATAACAAGATATTGAGTAGAGTTCCCTGTGCTATACAGTAGATCCTTGTTGATTATCTATGTTATCTATTAAAATAGTAGTGTGTATCTATTAATCCCAAACTCCAATGTATCCCTCCCCCATCTTTCCCTCTTGGCAACCACAGGTTTGTTTTCTATGTCTGTGGTTCTGTTTCTATTTCACAGATAAGTTCATTTGTGCCATAGTTTAGACGCCACATATAAATGATATATGATATTTGTCTTTCTCTGTCTGACTTACTTCACTTAATATGATCATCTCTAGGTCCATCCATGTTGTTGCAAATGGCATCATTTCATTCTTTTTTATGGCTTAGTGGTATTCCATGGTATATAAGCACCACATCTTCTTTATCCATTCATCTGTTGGTGGACACTTAGGTTGTGTCCCTGTCCTGGCTGCTGTAGATAGTGCTACTATGACACTCACTGTGGTTTTGCTTTGCATTTTCTTCAGGCTCCAGAGAACCAGTTGTTACAACCTGCAGTCGTTGGCCCCCTAGAATCCCCTCAAACAGCTCTTGATTTCCAGCAGCCGTCACCCGCTCTTCTCAGCTCTCCTGCTTCCTGTCCGGGTGGTACCGGAATGCTTGCACACCTTTGGTCATCCCAGATCCCTGACCCGTCCCGGGACCTGGCTTCCCTCCTGGTGGCTGTCACCACTTAGTGTTGACGTCTTGGTGGAGCTCCACGTCTGGGTGAGTGATGCACGCCTGGGCTGACTCCCCAGGCCCCCCCACCACGCACCTCTGTCTGCTGTCACTCCACCGAGCTCCCCACTGTCACATCTGTCAACACAGCGACGTCATCCCCAGAATCCACCTCATTTCCAGCACTTGCCAGAAATGGGACTCATCTTTTGACCGTTGAGCAGGGTTCCTTTAAGTTCTAACAAAGAGCTCCCATCATTCTGCAGATTTTCTATGCAATTAAATTCTAACTTTGTTGAATTCTAAAGACAACGTTCCAGGCATCTGAACGGGGCCTGCACCTCTGTTCTGGTGAGTCTCGGGTTCTCACAGGAAAGGATGAGATCTGGAGTGTAGACAATCCAACCTCGTGCTCTGCCGTTACTATTTAATGGCTGTGTCACAGTGTCACTTAGCTTCCCTGTGCCCCAGTTTCCTTATCTGTAAGAGACAGGTACTAGTGCTTACTGCTCTGGATTTTTCTGAGCATCAGAGGTGGAAACTGCATGAAGACACCCTGTATACGGTTATAATATTATCAACAATAGTAGCAAAGAATCACGGTGACCATCTGCTGCCTTCTTTTTCTCCTGTTCTTAGAGCAAACTATCCTATGCACAGGACTGGGTCCATTTCCTTCCCCAGCAGTGAAGAGTGTGGACTGAAGGTCGGAATGTATGGTTCCTGCTCCCCTCTCCCTCCCCCAAAGCTTTACCTGGACCCGAACCTCTCCAGTGCTCATGGCCTCTGCAGTTTCCAGAATGGCAGGTGTGGACACATCTGCCTGACAGGGCCTGAGGAGGTGGCCAGAGGGCGAGCCCCTCAGGCCCTGCTCAAAGGATGCTGACTGTGGTGAGATTGGGGGTCTCCACTCATAGGCTCAGATCCCAGCCACTGCGGCTCCCTCTGCCTCCGTCCCTACCCCCAAATCCACAAGCAGTGGGTGATACATAAACATAGGGAGACAAGGAAAGAGGGAGCCTGCACATGATTCTGATGCCCCCAGAGTGGGACGCTGAATAACAAAGGTCCCATTTGGTGACTGTGACCGTTTATGTGTCAACGTGCCTGGGTCACGGGGCACCCGGATATTTGGTTACACTTTGATCTGGGTGTGTCTGTTTGGGTGTTTCTGGATGAAATTAACATTTGAATCGAGTGAAGCTGATGGTCCTCCCCAGTGTGAGTAGGTCTCATCCAATCCACTGAAAGCCTGACTAGAATGGAAGACGAGTAAGAGAGGATCCCTTCTCTCTGCCTCAGCGTCTTTAAAGCTGGGACATCCGTCCTCTCCTGCTCTTGGACTCGGATTCAGACTGAACGTACACCATCAGCTCTCCTGCTTCCCAGGTCTTTGGACTTGGCATGAAATTACACTCTCCTCTGCTGGTTCTAGACTTTTCTGTAATCACATGAGTCAGTTTCTTTTCTTTTTTTTTTTTTTTTCTATCCTTTTTTTAGTTTTTGGCCACGCCGTGTGGCATGCAGGATCTTAGTTCCCTGACCAGGGATCAAACCCATGCACCCTACCTTGGAAGTGCAGAGTCTTATCCACTGGGCCACCAGGGAAGTCCCCAGTTTCTTCAAATAAATTAGTACACACACACACATACACACACACACACCATGTTGATTCTGTTTCTCTGGAGAACCCTTGACTACTACAGTGACTTCTCTCTGTAGTAATGGAACATCTATGTGATCCTGACTGAATTACTTATCCTTCCTAAGCCTTGGTTTCCTCTTCTGTACAGTGGGGCATCATAATATTGACCTCATATGTAAAAATGTTGGAAGGATTAGGGAACACTTAGCACTTGGCATTGGACTTATGCTAAGGATCAACAGACCAAGGCTTTGGTAGGTTTACAAAGCACTGTGTTTTCAAAGGCACCACTTCACTGGGTATTTACTACAGGGAATCTTTTACATCCCCCTTGGCAGGCTTGCCTAGGCCACACTAATGGGCAGCTGTGGAGATGTCTCTACCACGAAGGTCTCTTCTGTCTTCAAATTCGGTTTCTATTAGACAAGTGTTTCTCAACATGTCATCACAGACAAACGCACCAGAATTACCTGTAGACAAACATGCAGATTCTTGAACCCCACCCAGACCCAGTGATCAGGACAAGAAGCAGGGAATTTGCATTTTGAACCACTTCCCTAGGTGAATATCTGCCCCAGGTCCTGCTGAGACCCCGGACTCCACACAGACATAATTAAGCCTCTGAATTACACTTTGTGCAAGAATTAACAGTCTTAATCATCTGCCAACACTGATTGACAATAAAATGGCATGAGAGAGTTTGGTTTTTATAGAAAATGATGCAGTAACCATCTCCTGGTGGAACCAACTGGGGCTTCAGTGTGAGAATGCGGTGCCTTTGAGGACAGCTCCCCCCAACTCCGTGGTTCCATCTGGTTGGTGAATGGGGTCACGCTGACGATTCTGCAGACCTCCAAGCCTCCAGTGACGTCGTGAGCAGATAAATTCCTGAGTGAAAGAGGAAATTTGTCCATGAGATGGTGTCCTTGGGCATCTGCAGCTGTCACTCAGTCATATGGTTATCCTCTAACACTGCTACACCTAGTTAGCCTGCCTGCTATGCGTGTAGGAAATGCCCCAACCCATGAGTAAGGCCAGTGTTATGGACAGTTGAACTGACAGTGGAATAGGGCCAAGCCTGAAGTTCAGCTTTTGACTGTGACTGCGGAGCCAATGAGGCTCTCTATCTGTTCCTCCTTAATCTCTCTTTTTTTTTTTTTTTTTTTTTTTGCGGTACACAGGCCTCTCACCGCTGTGGCCTCTCCAATTGCGGAGCACAGGCTCCGGACGCGCAGGCTCCGGACACGCAGGCTCAGCGGCCATGGCTCACGGGCCCAGCCGCTCCGCGGCATGTGGGATCTTCCCGTGTGGGATCCCACGTGCCGCGGAGCGGCTGGGCCCGTGAGCCATGGCCGCTGAGCCTGCGCGTCCGGAGCCTGTGCTCCGCAACGGGAGAAGCCACAGCGGTGAGAGGCCCGCGTACCGCAAAAAAAAAAAAAAAAAAAAGAATACTAAGGGAATGTTGTGAACAACTTTATGCTGATAAACTTGACAACGTAAGTAAAATTCACCAATCTTTGAAACATATAAAGTTATCAACGTTTATAGAAAATATCTAATCTAAATAGCCCTATATGTATTAAAAATCAAATTTACAGGTAAAACACATCCCCAAGAGAAAACTACGGAGACAGATGACTTCACTTCCAATCATTTAAGGAAGAAATAATACCAGTACTACCATAACTTTTACAGAAAATTCAAAAAGAGGGAAATTTTCCAACTCACGCCATGAGTGTTTCCTTGATACCAAAACCAAAGACATCACAAGAAGACAGACCAGTATCAGTCACAAACACAGACACAACAATTCTAAAGCCAGTTTTAACACATCGAATTTAGCAATATATAAAAAGGATAATACACCACAACCAAGCAGGCTTTATCCCACGAATGTAAGACTGCTTTAACATTTGCAAAGTAATCAATATAATGTATCCTATTAACAAGTTAAGAAAGGAACACCCTGTGGTCATTGCAATAGATATAGACATGCAACCTGATAAATTCTATCATCAGTGTGGGAATAGAGGGGAATGCCCTCAACCTGATGCAGGGCATCTATGACAAACCTACTGCTAACATCCCACTTATTATTTTAAGACTGAATGCTTGAATGCTTGTCCCTAAGATAAGGAACAAGTATATCCATTCACAGTCCTTTGATTCAACTCTGAACTGAAGGAATAGTCAGTCAAATAAGCAAGATATAGAAATATAAAATATCCAGATTGGAATGAGAGAAATAAAACTGTCTTTATTCATGGATATCATGATCACCTATGTAAAAAATAGGAGAATCTACAAACAGAGCCACCAGACCCGATAAGCGAGTTAGCAATCTTGCAGGAAACAAGAGTGGTATACAACAACCAACTGTATTTCTGCACACTAGCAATGAATAATCAGAAGTAGAAATTTTAAAATCTTATTTATAATAGTAACAAAAATATGAAATATTTTGGGAAAACTCCAACAAAAGATCTAATGACCTATACGTTGAAACCCACAAAAAAATTGCTGAAACTCACAGAAATAAAGGTTACCCAAACTGAGAAATACACTGGGCTCATAGTTTGGGGCACTCGATACTGCAAAGATTGATCAATAGTTTCAAAATAATACTAATAATAATCTCAGCAGACATTTTTGTAGAAATTGACAAGCTCACTCTAAAATTTATACAGCACATCAAAGGACTTAAAATAACTGAAACAAAAAAGTTTTTTGAAAGAGAAAAAACTTGGAGTAATAACACTATCTGAACTCGATTCATTCTAAACCTACTATAACCAATACATTATGATACACAAATAGATCAATGGAAAAGCATGGAGTATCCAGAAATAGATACACACATGTTTGGAGACTAATTTTTGATGAAGGTGCAAAGGCAATGCAGTGGAGAAAGAATAGTCTTCCCAATGAGTGGTGCTGGAATAATTGGATATCACTATGTTAAAAAAAAAAAAAAAAAAAAGAGGGCTTCCCTGGTGGCGCAGTGGTTGAGCGTCCGCCTGCCGATGCAGGGGACACGGGTTCCTGCCCCGGTCCGGGAAGATCCCACATGCCGCGGAGCGGCTGGGCCTGTGAGCCATGGCCGCTGAGCCTGCGCGTCCGGAGCCTGTGCTCTGCAACGGGAGAGGCCACAACAGTGAGAGGCCCGCGTACCGAAAAAAAAAAAAAAAAAAAAGGAAAAGAAAAAAGTACATCAAGCCATATCTTTACTCAAATACAGCAATTAACATGAAATGGGTCATAGACTTAAATGTACAACCTAACGCTGTAAAACTTCTAGATGAAAAGCAGGAGAGAATTTTTGTGATTTGGATCAGGCAAAGATCTCTTAGATATAATAACACCAAAGCATAATCTAAAAAACGAAAAATTGATAAATTGGATTTCATCAAAATTTAAAACCTCTGCTCTTCCAAAGAGACGAGAATGAAAAGACAAGACACAGATTGGGAAAAATATCTGCAAATCCTGTGATAAAGGATTTATATCCAGAACATATAAATAATTCTCAAACTCACTAATAAGAAAATTCAGTTAAAATTGGGCAAAAAGAAAAAATATATTTCACCAAAGAAGATGTATAGGTGGCAAATATTAAAACCATTCAATATTATTAGTTATTATGAAAATGTAAATTAAAACCACCATGAAATACCACTACATACTTATTTAATGGCTAAAATATAAAAGACTGAGATGGTTAATTTTATGTGTCAACTTGGCTGGGCCATCTTTCTCAGATATGTAGGCAAGCATTATTCTGGATGTTTCTGTGAGAGTGCTTTGGGGTGAGATTAACACCCAAGTGAAGGAATGAATGAAAATTTTATTTGCCCTGGGGTCTTTCTCAACAAACCATTTCTACAAATTCATTCTCTCCGGGAGCAAAGAATCCATTTGGGGGATAGATACGGACACCCACATCAGCACACCTTTATAATGCACCTGTTGCTCACCACGTCGGGATGCTTGGGGGCACAGAAATGGCAATCCTGTCCACAAAACGTTTGTGGTCTGAGAGGGGAGGGGAAGAGACACATCCTGAAATAGAGACCTCACTCTCTGTCCTGCCCTCTGCCACCTGACCCCTCTGCCAGCCAGCCTTCTGCAGCCTCTCCTTCCCTTCAGTGGGGCCCGTAACTGCCTTTCACATCCTTTCTCAGAGTCCAGCTTCTCTTTTTATCAGTGGAGGACACTTTTTCCCCCAGAACCACTGGCATCCCCTTGGTTACAGGTGTTTACTCGTGTAGCCAGTATTTAACTGGAGGTGGGAAGTGAGCCCCATTCGGAAGATGTAAAATGATGACTTTGTCCTTCAGACTCTGTCAGGTGCTTCCGGGGGCAGCTTGCTCTGGGTCAGTGGAGGATCAGAGCTCCGGTATCCCACTGAGGGGCACAGAGCTTCACCTGGTGTCTGAACTCCAGGGCCCACGACTGGCCTCGGTTCTCTGCTCCAATGAAGCAAAGCACACGCTCACTCTGTTTGTTGACGAAATGGACAATGTGAAAGACAAGCTGCGGAAAATGTCCATAGTTTGGGTTTGGCAGCCCTTCAGGATTTACCACTATTTCATAGGTTTGTGATGGGAGGCCTTTTGCACACTTGTTCCTTTTGAATCTGAATATTATGTGATGTGTTGTGTATTTTTATCATTACTGTTGGGCAGAGAATGAGCTTTGCTACAACCTTACAACACAGCAAAGGTGGCATGCTTATCACTAAACCCAGAGCACTGGTCTCATGTATTTAAAAGCCTCTGCTTGGTTTTCCATAGCCAACATCCCATAGTTTTTACTTTACTTTAAAATGCTGCATGACAAAGGAAAAAATGCGCCAAAAAGAAAAAAAATCTAATCCTTTCCCTCTAAGGGCAAAAATGGAATATGCTATGGTAACATTTGAAGCAGATCTTACTTAATAAACAATTATATTTCCATTTTAATCCTCTTCTTGATGTAGTTTCTCAGGTTGAAAATATATTTCATCCATGAGTGGATTCTTGGTGGCAGTCAACTGAAATGACATTTTAAATGTAGGTAACATTTAGGCAATAAATATAGCCTGCTGTATGTGCTCAGAATAACAGCAACATAAAAAAACTAATCACTTTATTGATTTCCATTAAGTATCACTTCCTTAATTTTCACGTTCAGGAAAAATTGTCTGCCAGTGTTAGCCTTTTTGTTCAATTATTTTTAGCTGAGTCAGACATCCATAACTCTATTAAAAAAAAACAGGATTTTTTCTTATATTGCTTAATTTGGAATCCACATAGGTTTCAAATGAAATATGTTGTACGACATAACAATTGCTCACAGGAGATCCAGAGGGAAAGATTCTGGGTAAAAATGAACATTTCTGACATTTGTGAGCAAAGAACAAGGCCTCATTTTGGTAAAGAATATGATACTGAACACTCTTCCATGAGAATTCAGACATATGCTCTCATTTTTTCTTCTTCTAATCAAATTATAGAGTTTTGTAGATGTGGTGCTGTAATTTATTGTAATTTATTTATTTTATTGATAAAATGAGAAATACATAGTTGATCTTCATCCACTGTTCCTGCATAGAGCTTGTAATTTCCTCTACCAGAGCAGAGGGGGATCTTTTGTTGTAATATTTAGTTTTGTTCCCAGTTCCTGAGATAGCTTCAGAGTAATAAGGGTGAAATGGGTGTCTTTTATCTTTGACAGAAGAAGCTCCTTTCAACCACACCTCAGTTTATGTTAAAGAGATAACTTTGGGAAAGCCCCTAAGGATGGGGGACTTGTTGCCAGGCAACCAACCAAGTGATTAGAGGGTTGGAACTTTCAACCCCACCCCCACCTCCAGGGAGGGGAGAGCAGCTGGAGATTGAGTCCCGTCACCATTGGCTAATAATATAATCAACCATGCCTGTGTAGTGAAGCCTTATAAAAACCCCCGAAGGATAGGGATCAGACAGCTTCTGGGTTTGGTGAACATGTAGAAGTGCTGGGAGAGTGGCACATCTGGAGGGCACGGAAGCTCTGTGCTGTTTCCCCATACTTTGCCTGTGCATCTCTTCCGTCTGGCTGTTCCTGAGTTATATATATATATTTTTATAATAAACTGGTGACCTAGTAAATAAAATGTTTCTTTGAGTTCCATGATCTACTCTAGCAAATTAATTGAACCTGAGCAGGGGGTCATGGGAACCTCAGATTCATGGCCATTTGGTCAGAAGCACAGGTGACAACCTGGATTTGTGACTGGCATCTGAAGGGGGGGCAGTCTTGTGGGATCTGACACTATAGTGTCAAAATTAAATTGTAGGACATCCAGCTGGTGTCACAAAGTCCTGAGGAATTAAGTTGAGAATGAGGTTGAGATAATCAAGAAATCATTGAAACATCCACAAAGTCCTGGTGGCAAGCCTTTATTTAACTACAGGATAAGATAAAATGAGAGTGAAACATAGGACAGAATAGTATTTAGATATATTTTGTATTCTGACTCAAAGAATGTGTTACAGCTACAAAGACGGGCCAGAAAGGGCAGAGAGTTTATGAAAAGTAGAATGATTGCTGATTGGTGCATAGTGATAAACTGGGAAAGGTTTGCATGTTCAATTAGATGCTGAGAGAAAAACAGTAAAAACCAACAAACTATTTATACATGCTACATCATAGATGAGTATTGTTAAAAAAGAGAAAACAGGCTCAAAATGGAGTCACTTGTGCTAAGCCCTACATTCAGAAACCAAAAATTATGTTTCCACCTCTCCCAGGAGTGGAGTCTTAAACCAGTCAATTTAGAATCATATGGTCGGCACTAGTGAGGTAACCTCCCTGATATAACCCTGTCCTCCCCCTAAAGGAAGACCACAAACTTCATTATTTGCTAGTATAGCTTCCTTGTCCTGTCCCTTTCTGCCTTATCAAAGTCCTTTATTTTGTACATCTCCTTGGAGCTCCTTTCTATTCGCTAGATGGGATGCTGCTCAATTCATGAATCATTAAAGTCAATAAGATCTTTAAACTGTGCTCAGTTGAATTTTGTTGTTTAAGGTATTGGTGACAACAGCAGGATCTGAAGGAGATTTCTGACAACTTTGGGGACAACGAGAAACACAGGTGTGGCACCTGTGACCACTTTGAGCTCTCTGTCCTTCTCACTGTTTACAAGGACTGTGGGCAAGGTCCTCTTGGTTCTGGGCTCCACTCTCTTTGCACCGAGCTCTGGACCTAATTGGCTTCCCAGTCCAGGGCAGGTCAGCTTGAGCCAGTGGACAGTTCCACCTGGAACCCCAGTCCTTAGCCCTTGGTTGATCCACAGCTCCCATTTGTTGGTGTGTGCTGACTCAGTCCATAGTTCCATGTCAAGACCTCTTTTTTTTGGGGGGGGGGCTGCAGTATCATCTCTTTGGTTATGCTGGTGTCCACAGCCCTGTTTCTTTGGTTACTGTTGGTTTCTGTTAATGTGCACATGAGGTAAGGCAATTGCTAACGGGACTCTTGGAAGCCCCAAAAGCTACAAAGTTGGTGAGCCAAGGTTGGGCACGTGAAAACTATTACCATACTCTCCACCTAACTATAAGACTCCCATGTTACCATAAGTTAGTCACAGAAAGAGTTATGTTGACACTAGGGCACACACCAACTTCAAGAAAATTTCAGTGCAATGAGGTACATTGTAAATCACCACACAATCCCCAACCCAACGGCACATCTTTCTTAGATATTATTAATTTGATTCCAAGGGACCCAAGGCTTAGCTAAAGAAATGGAATCTTTAAGTTCTAAAGAACTGAGCATGTCACATTCCAGCTCACCTGCGAATTTTATGTCTAAGAACTCTAATCCCCAAAGCCATAGATATCTACAAAAATATCAAAGTTTTACTACCATCAACCAAGGATGACAATGACCATGATGGGGAATGTTCTAATGAGACAAGATCAGTCAGTGAGGAAGTGCACTTGAAAGCAAGGGTTCTGCAATCAAACACACAGAATGGGACACCAGTTCTAACTGGTATGCAGAAGCCTGCAAAAGTCTTCATGATTTCAAAATATCTTCACTGAAAAATTCATTGCAAAAGGTTAATGAAAAGCGAAAGACACAAGAGGTACCTAAAAAAAAGATGGTAAGACGGACATGACTTCTACTTCTCCCCATTATCCTCCTCTACCGGAGTACTCACGTCCTACTAATTCTCTATCCGAACTGCCTTTCCACTCTGAAGGGACTATTAAACACCTTTTAATAAAACCACCTGAGGCTGCAGGAGTTCCTCCTCAAGTATCTTTCACTCCTTGGTCAAAGACAGGCCATTGTCAAAGAATTTTCTAAGCCCAAGGAGGATCTACAGAAGTTTTCTGAAGGATTTAGAATTCTGATCAGGGCCTATGATCCCGGGCTGCCTTTATCAGTTTGTGCCAAAGCTGCTAAGCCCTGAGGAAACCCAAAAATGAATGCAAGAAGCAGAACGGCATAATCCTGAGGATGATATTGGAGAACCTCAGTCTTCAACACGATCCCCTTTATGGACCAGAGGAAGCTCACAAAATAGCAACCAATCTTTTCAAAGACATTCTTCATTTTCCCTGCCTGCCATGATTGGTCTATGACTCAAACTTGCCAACAAAATAGAGATGAGTCTGTGCTAGACTTAAAGGTCCACCTGGAAGGGCTCTTCCTATGGCTTTCTGGGTTCCATACAATAAATGATGTCACCTAACTTACTCTCCACCTGGAAGGGCTCTTCCTATGGCTTTCTGGGTTCCATACAATAAGTGATGTCACCTAACTTACTCCAGTGGCCCTAGTTGTAAATGGATTATCACCTGAGATCCATGGATTGATAAAAAGGCAGAAAATAGGATGGAAAGCCACCAGTCTGACTGAGCACTTTGAAAGGACTTTGGAATGAGACCATAAACAAAAACCTGACAAGTTATTAACTTTACAGCTGCAATAGCTTGGAGGCCAGGAACCTAAAATGACACTTGAGAGCATTATACCCTCCAAGGGGTCCATCATCAAAGTGCTGGTCCAGGGGCTGATGTCTCATTTGTAATCCATTGGGACACTGGAAAAACGATTGTCCTCAAAGGTCTTATGCAGATGTCTCAACACCAACTCTAATACCCTATACCTGTCCCCAAAAGAGGCCCCATATGGGTCATTCTCAGAACTGTCGAGACTCTGAGGGCTTGTCCTGTAAACAGCTACCAGAGATGCCCTTAACCAGTCAAGGGGAAACTAAAATTAAAGTCAATGGAAAATCTTGCCAAATTCTGGTAGATACCAGAGCTACACTCTTTACTTTAAAACTCACTCTCTTAGAACAAATCCTTCAGAGTGAAAAAGAAGTTTCCATGGTGGGGTAATAAAATTTAGAGGGAGTTTCTATCCCAACCAGTACAAATGGCTCAGGGACCTTGCACTGAAAAGCATTCTCTTTTACTGTGTAACACAGCACCAGTCAATCTATGAAGCAGAGATGTCCTTTCTAAACCAAGAGGGTGAATATGCTTTACCTCCAATGGAGACCTCACCTTAGAATATCCTGACCAACCTGAACTTGATCTTTTATGCTCCTTACAATCTGTTCTTTTTTCTTTTCAAATTTATTTTATTTATTTTATTTTTGGCTGCGTTGAGTCTTCGTTGCTGTGTGTGGGCTTTCTCTAGTTGCCGCGAGTGGTGGCTTCTCTTGCTGCAGAGCACGGGCTCTAGGCGCGTGGGCTTCAGTAGTTGTGGCTCGCGGGCTCTAGAGAGCAGCCTCGGTAGTTGTGGCACACGGGCTTAGTTGCTCCGTGGCATGTGGGATCTTCCTGGACCAGGGCTCGAACCCGTGTCCCCTGCATTGGCAGGCGGATTCTTAACCACTGAGCCACCAGGAAGGCCAATCTGTTCTTGATATAGGAGAGGAGGAACTCCAGGAAAAGATCCCTAATTTAACCACAGTGCCTGAAACTTTGTGGGCTACTGACATTGAGAGAATAAAAAGTGCAGAACCTATTAAAATCCTGATAGACATAACTTAACCTTTTTCAAACTGCCTCAATATCCATTAAAACCCATGGCCTCACACCAATAGTAGAAGCCCTAGTCACCCAGGGGCTAATCTTTCCCTGTATTAGTCCCTGTAACACGCTGACCTTGCCAGTCTGGACACCTAATGGGAGGGGATTTGAGAGCAATTAACAAGACAGTTGTTTCTCATTTTCTAGTTGTTCCAAACCAGACAGCCCTTTGTCACCATTTCCACCAGCATCAGAGTGGTTCCCAGTTTTAGGCCTTTGTTCAGTCTTGCTGAGCATCCCTGTGGCTCCCAACAGCCAAGATCTGTTTGCCTTTACTTGGAACAATCAACAAAGTACTTGGCCAATCACGCCTCAAAGGTTCACCAAGGCCCCTTCTCGTTTATCCCAAGAGCTCCACCAAGATGTAAGCACCCTCCAGACTCTGGGAAATCAACCCTCCTACAGCACGTGGATGATCTCTGCTATGCTCAGTTACCAAAGAGATGCCCATTTGCGGATTTCACTTATTTGCTGAGACAGCTGAAAAAGGACATAACGTCCCTAAGGAAAAATTACAATGATCTCTAGACAGTGTTCATTAGCTAGGTCATCATCTAAGTGCTGAAGGAATCCAGCCATCTCCAAAAAGAATTAAGCTAATCCAAGAAGTCTGTATGCCCACAACTCAGTGACAGCTTCATGGCTTCTTAGGCCTGTCTGGCTATTGGAGACTGTGGGTTCCTAATTTTCCCTATGAACTTTCCTTGGAAAGATAAACATGAGCTGGTCTTTATAAGACCAAGAGGCACAACAAGAACTGCCTGCCCTAGGGCTATCCAGCTATTCACAACTGTTCACCTTTTTAGGGCATAAAAGAGATAACCAAGCCCTGCGGATGCTCACACAGGAACGTGGCAATAAACACAAACCCTTTGCCTATTATAGCACACAACTGGATTCAGTTCCTTGTGCCTGTCCAACTGCGTTATGGTGCCAGAGCAGAGTTAGTGGCCGCCTCAGTGGATTGGACCCTAGGAAATGACATTGATTTACAAACTCTACACGCTGCCCAAGCCTTCTTAATAACGAACTGAATCAACATTTCTCTGCCAGCAGATTAACCTCCTCCTTCTGCTTTCACCACCTAAAATCTGCATCTGAAACGTTGCAGTATTCTTTTTTTTGTTATTTTTTTGCGGTACGCAGGCCTCTCATTGTTGTGGCCTCTCCCATTGCGGAGCACAAGCTCCGGACGCGCAGGCTCAGCGGCCATGGCTCACGGGCCCAGCCGCTCCGCGGCATGTGGGATCCTCCCGGACCGGGGCACGAACCCGTGTCCCCTGCATCGGCAGGCGGCCTCCCAACCACTGCGCCACCAGGGAAGCCCCGTTGCAGTATTCTTAATCCTGCTATGTTACTACCTCTTCCTGACAAAGGCAAGCCCCTGGACTGTGAAGCAATAATGTCACATTTCGTGACACCGTGTCCTGATTTATGAGACTAACCCTGATCTAATTTTGTCTGTTGATGGGTCATCCTGTAAAAATGAACAAGGGAATTTCCAAGCTGGTTAGGCTGGTATTACCCAATATAAACTGTATGAGAGGGGAAATCTCCCACAAGCTCAATTAGCCCAGCAGAGCTGCACGCCCTGCACTGAGCCCACCTGTTTGCAGAAGGACATGCTGTCAGTGTTTATACTGACTGCCTGTATGCATTTGGGATCAGCCATGATTTGGGGATGTTATGGAAATAAAGGGCTTTTCTTTCATCCTCTGGGACCCCAATCAAAAATAGGCAGCAGGCAAAAAACCTTCTTACTATTGTTCTTTTGTTTTCTGAAATTGCTGTCATAAAAATTGAGGCTCACATGAAGACTTGAACTTGACTATGAGGGCATCGCCCTGGCTGACCTTGATGCAAAGGCAGTAGCAACATAATCTATAAATGTGGTGGCTCATGTGGATGAAGTCCATTCTGCTTCTGCAAAAACGGACCCCTTTTTGCCATCTTTATATCCTTGTAACATGGCAACAGTCTCCCAAATCGGGGAAGCCAAGATGGGCAAACAATGGTTGTAAATTCAATGAACAGTCGGGGCCACTTGATTCTTCCTGGCTCCCTGGCAAACCCCATTTTTTTTGTTTTTTATTTTTGCCTTCCTTCACCCACCACGGTACAATTGAGATGACTCAGATTTTGAATAAACATTGGTGGGGAGACTTCTATAAAATTGCAAAAGTAATTTATGACCAATATCTGACCAGTCTGGTCCATAATCTTGGAAAACCTATTTTTGTCCCCAGAGGACTCAGATCTCCTCCCTCTGGACCCTCAGAGCATCTGCAGCTGGATTCATTTGAATGTCACTCAGGACGAGCTATCAATATGTTCTCGTTAATGTGTCTAAGTCTCCTGGATGGGTTGAAGCCTTCCCCTGCTGCAAGGCTGCTGCTCTCACAGAGGCAAAGACATTGTTAGAAAACGTGCTTTCCACTGGGGGTGTCCCTTCCACAATCTCCAGTGATCAAGACACCCACTTCACTGGGCAAATCATACAAGTCTGAGCAAATTCTTTGCACACTTCTTGGAACTACCACTGTCCCTATCACCCACATTCATCAGGCAAGGTCGCGAGAACTAGTGGGATCCTCAAACAATATCTCTAAACTTGCTAAAACTACCAGACTCCCTTGGCCTAAGTACTGCCTGTGGTCTTGCTGACTGTTCACAGTACCCTCTTTGGGAAACATAAACTCACTCCACATGAGGGCGTCACCAGCAGACTGTGTCTTCTGCTGATCTCTTGCTGTCTCATGCTAGGATGACCAGCCGCTGTAGGTCTTTAATGTTTTATGCTAAAGCTTATCATCAACAAGTTAAAGACACTTTTCCAGATCCCAATTCAAAGTATCTTGTTAGTTACAATCTGGAGCCTGGTGACGAGGTATCCTGGAAACATCATCAGAGGAAGACAGCCCTCTAACCTCATTGGAAAGGACCTTACCAAGTGGTCCTGACCCCTGACGTTGCTGTGAAACTAGAGAGCATTGAGCCTTGGTACATATCTCACAGCTAAATAAGCCTCCACCTCACACCTGTGCAGATGCTAGAGATTTCTGAGTCATATTTACTGGAGGAGAAGCAGCCGATATCGAGGTAGACTGCTTTGACCCAAATGCCAAATCAGGGTTTCATACCTTAACTAACCATGAAACCCTTTCTTCTTCTCTTTCTTTCCTTTACTCTGTCATTAGCCTGGAACAGTAATACCCTCGTCTATATCTCCCTGGCAATCACTAAGGGGGGGAACCTTTCAGACTGCTGGATTTGTCATCAGAGTCTGATCTGTCCATAATGCTAAGGACTTCCTGGTCCTCCCTGTGATCAATTTCTCTTCTATTCCCAATGTCGCTGTAAACTATAATCAACACCCCTTCAAAGTCACTCACAGAGTCCGACTTTTATGGCCAGAACATCTAGTGCCTTGTTTCTACCTCTGTTTTATTTTAACAGCACCTGCCCAAACACCCACGTAAATACCTACACATATACCTACGTAATCTTAGTATATTTACACTCCCATGTCCTCATGATTCTCTAAATCAGATCTTCCCCCAGTTATGAAAAGATCTCACCAGCAGCTCCCAACTTTTCAAGGAACTTAGAACAGCTCTTTAATTCAGGTTAGGAGGTTTACCTTCCAGATGCACTGAAGACTTAACTGATCCTTGGCTTGAACGGGCAAATGCAACAATCCCTGCAAATGAATCCAGAGCCACCTCAGTGGGAGCGATTTGTGCCCAGACAGGATTTATCCTTATCTGTGTGGTTATAATTCCCCTCGGACCTATGAATGCCTAAGTGCTGACCCATGATCAGGCCATGACTCTTAGGTGATCTAACCATGCCCCTAACTGTCGATCATCAAAGTGAGACCCCTCATTGATCAACTCCCTTGGATCTACATTGTCCAGTTAGAAAGGACTTATCTGGAGGCCTTCATGATTCAGAATTTGCTTCCTCTGGCAGGTCCCCCTTCCCTGGCTGCGAGTAAGTGCGAAAGAGACTGTGATCAGGAATCTCTCCTTAACTCTTGAAGATATTTCGGAATCTGCCAACGAAGATTCTTAGACTCCCTGGGCAAGGTATATTTTAGCTGAAGAAGGAGGTGTCTGTGCTGTGGCCATTACCACCTGCTGCACTTGGAGTGACATTTCTGGGGAAGTTGAGACTCAGCTACGTAAAACCACTGAACAGGTCATTTGGCTTAAGAAAGTGACTCCTTCAATGGGTCTTTCTTTGACTCATATGCTTTGATTGGTTTGGGTCCTGGGGCCATGGTTCCAAAGTGCACTCCAGACATTGGGAATTATCCTGCTTATAATAATAATAGTCTCCCTGGTGCACTGTATTCTCTCAAAGGCTTCAAAACTTGTTTGCAGCCACTAGCCACCAAAGAAATAACCTCCTAGGTCTGGAACATCAGAAGATGAATGAACAGAATGACCAATTTTAAAAAAAACATAAACCTGTAGTTGGGATTTATCAAAACAACAATGATTCAGCAAAAAAATCATGACCCGTGACTACCACACAAGGATCAGCAAAAGTTGTGAGAACTTCAGAACAGTATCTGGGAGTGACACTAAGGTCTTAAAGTTTGATCACATCTCTCAGTTAAGCTGAGAGCCTCATCAAAAGGGAGAATTGTTAAAAAAGAGACAACAGACCCCAAATGGAGTCATTTGTGCCAAGCACTCATCAACAAACTGAGACTTAATACCTATATTTAATTACAGTTTCAGCCTCCCCCAGGAGTGGAATCTTAAACCAGTCCCTCTGGAATCACCTGGTCAGCACTGGTGAGGTCATCCACCAGGCCCCTGAGGTCCCCTAGAGGAAGGTGACCTTGCCACAAAGGATTCACTCTTTGCTAGTCACTTCCTTGTCCTGCCCCCTTCTGCCTATCAAAGTCTTTCATTCTGTACAGCTCCTTGGAGCTCCTTTCATCTGCTTGAAGGCATGCTGCCTGACTCATGAATCATTGAATAAAGCCAATAAGACCTTTAAAACTTACTCAGTTGAATTTTGTTTTTTAACAGCATCAAAGTTGATTGCTGCATGAAAGTTTCCATCAGGATCTTACATTTAGGTTGATGATCCATTTCAAGTGAATTTGTTTGAAATTCCTAGGCTACTGATTCCACACAGCTGAAGCAAGACCCTTCTGCATACTTGACCCAATGCCCCACGAGACAGGAGGTCCGGTCTACAATGGGACGGGCACTGTTCCCAACCTTGTATGAGTGTCAGCTATAGCTCCTTCCTTCCAGTCCTTTGGGATGGTTTGAGCTCCTACCTCTGCTAATTTCCTACATACATTCACTGATCAGTACTCAGCTGAATATTCAAGGGGGACCCTCTGCAGACTGGCACTTCCCTGTGCAGCACTTCTTCCCAAGTTCACTTTCTGTTGACTCTCTCTGCCATGTTCTCCTTGACTCCTGGCTGCATCTGCTGTGCTCAGAGGAGACCACAGGCTCTGCCTGGGCTCCCACACCTGCACCTCCCCCTGGAAACTCTCCCAAAGCCAGAAGCCCAGCTGTTGTAGGGCTCACGTCTTTGTTATCTTTCTGTGATGGGTCACCTAATTGCCAGATGTTCTTTCTTTTGGTTATTTCAGGTATGAGGGTAAATCTATTTCCTATAGCTTCATTTTGATGACATGTAAAACACCTACATATTGAAATATAGCATAAGCGATATCATGGGCCAGACATTTTGGCTAAATTAATAAAGGTACCTTGGCTTAACTCACACAATAACAGCAAAAGCTTATTGGGTGGACTAACAGAGCAAAATCCAACTCTCTGCTGTTTATAAGACATAAGCTGGAATAAAGAGATTCAGAAAATTCAAAATCGAGGTTATAGACAAAGATATGCCAGGTCAATACAAATAGCAAGCAAGCAGGATTTAAGGTCTTGATGGTGGGAACGGACATGGCGGGTCCTATTCCCATCTCTCATTCTTTCTGCTTCACTGCTCACCAGCCACAGTTCCAGTGCATCATTTCTTTGCATGGTGGCTTTCTCTGGATTCAGGGTTTTTGTTACCTGTGTGGCAGGCCTGAGTGCTAGAGGATTAATATCCTCTGGGATCGGTCCTCAATGAATCAATGATGGAGGTTGGTATACGTGTATATTTACCAGCACCCTCTCCCCTTGGACAGGATAACCCTGAGGCACTGACAGCTAGGATTGCCAAGGGGAATAAAGCTCTGGAGGCAGGGCAGTAAATGGCTTTATAACCACCACTTATGGGCTGTTCACCCACCCCTGACACCCTTCCCACCCTCACCAGTGTTTTCTTCACTTCTCAAATAAACCACTTGCATCTGAACCCTCATCTCAGGATTTACATAAGGCAACCCAAATGAAGAGATGATCAGAAAAGGCAGAATCCAAGCCCTCCAAGCCAATTAATTAAAACACAACAAATCCAAACACCAATAATACACAGATAAAAAATTTGTAAAGAAAATGAAAGAATTATGGATGCCTATGCTTTCAACATCAGAGCAATAACTTTTATGAAGCAGAAACTAGAGGAGAAAGAGACCACGACACATTCATAACAGGAAAGTTCTTCTCAGTTGAAGACAAGTCAAGCAGACAAAACAGTTAATAAGAACACAAAATGCCTAGGCAGCAGAATCAGTAGGTTAAGTTTTACAGAGACACATAGGGTTGTAAAACCCGGCTATAGAGAATACACCTGCTTTTCAAGTGTGAGTGGAACTTAAAAACTGACCATATTTTAAGGTATGTGAAAAGATCTTCAGTAGCTCCCCAAAATAAAATAATATGAACAGGATTTATGACTGTAATGCAATCATATAAAAATTAACAACACATTTTAAAGAGCCCTCCAATAATTTGGAAACTGGCTCAAGGCAGTAAGTCAGGGCAACTGCGGGACTCCTGTCCTTGTTTTCTTTCTGTTGGGGATCATTTCACTAGGCAGCCATTGGCTATTAAGCAACCCTTGGCTCAAAGGGTAACTACAAAGCTAAGTTTCAGAACTTCTAGAAAATCACAATAATAGAAACACAATACATCAGAGTCTAAAATTCATAGCAGTGAATACTCTACAAAAAATGAATCTGTACAAATGATTTGACAAGTCAAAAAACTGGAGAGGGTAACAAAGTAAGTGGAGAGAAAGAAGTAATCGATGACAGTAAAGCAGAAATTAAAGATTTGGAAATAAAATCCACAGCAGAATTTAATAAGAAAATATAAAGCTTGCTCTTTGAAAAAAATAGCAACAAAATTGATAAGCCATTAGCCAGCTTAATAAAATAAATGAAGAATGAGAGAAAGCACAAGTACACAAAATAAAAGATGACTACAGGAAAACAGTCACCCAAAGAGGGAATAAAAAGAAATTATACATTTAGCAGAATGTTCTGCAACTAAGTTTGACAACTTAGATTGGTAACTTTTTAGGAAATATAATTTACCAAAGCTGACTCCCACAGGCATAGAAAGGATAATCAGACCAATTCCCACAGAAGAAACAGAAAAAGTAGTGAAAATTCTTCCTTACAAATAAGCACCATGACTAGATGGTTTCCTAGGAAAATCCTGAAAAATCATTAAAAATCAGATAATTGCAGCGCTACTTAAAAGATTCCAGAGCTTTAAAACAGAAGGACTTGAAGCAAGTATGATATGGATACAAAACCTGGACAAATACAATCTGAAAAAGTAATTACAGCCCAATCTCACACATGAATTTCAATGCAGAAATATTAAATAGGGCTTCCCTGGTGGCGCAGTGGTTGAGAGCCCGCCTGCCGATGCAGGGGACACGGGTTCGTGCCCCGGTCCAGGAGGATCCCGCATGCCGTGGAGCGGCTGGGCCCGTGAGCCATGGCCGCTGAGCCTGCGCGTCCGGAGCCTGTGTTCCGCAAGGGGAGAGGCCACGGCAGTGAGAGGCCCGCGTACTGCAAAAAAAAAATTAAGTAAAATAATGGTAAATAGAATCCAATAGCTCATGTAAATATGAATTCACTGTGACCGAATGGTGCATATTTCAGAAATGCAAAAGTGATTCAATACTAGAGAACCTATTAATATAACTCAGTATGTTAATAGATCTAAGCAGAAAAATTCTATTCTCTTGATAGATGCCAAAAAGGGTTAACAAAATTCAGTACCCATTTGTGATTAAAAAAACTTAAGATGGATTAATAACCCATATCAAAAGGCAGCTTCTTACAGAAAGATGGTCAGTAGGCACATGAAAAGATGCTCAAGATCACTAATTATTAGAGAAATGCAAATCAAAACTACAATGAGGTACCACCTCACACCAGTCAGAATGGCCATCACCAAAAAGTCTGCAAATAACAAATGCTGGAGAGGGTGTGGAGAAAAGGGAACCCTCCTACACTGTTGGTGAAATGTAAATAGGTGCAGCCACTATGGAGAACGGTATGAAGGTTTTCTGAGGAACCCTCAGAAAACTAAAAATAGAATTACCATTTGACCCAGCAATCCCACTCCTGGGCATATACCCAGACAAAACTATAATTCAAAAAGGTACATGCTGGGCTTCCCTGGTGGCGCAGTGGTTGAGAGTCCACCTGCCGATGCAGGGGACACGGGTTCGTGCCCCGGTCCAGGAAGATGCCACATGCCGGGGAGCGGCTGGGCCCGTGAGCCATGGCTGCTGAGCCTGCGTGTCCGGAGCCTGTGCTCTGCAACGAGAGAGACCACAACAGTGAGAGGCCCACGTACTGCAAAAAAAAAAAAACTGGACAAATAAATATCCACATGTATATATATATATAAATA
The DNA here is from genome assembly GCF_025265405.1 of Mesoplodon densirostris. Taxonomy (NCBI): domain Eukaryota; kingdom Metazoa; phylum Chordata; class Mammalia; order Artiodactyla; family Ziphiidae; genus Mesoplodon; species Mesoplodon densirostris. Next base: position 7,062,046 of record NC_082669.1, on the reverse strand, counting down.
TATATATATATACACACACATGTATGTGTATTATGTTGACTTTCTCAGATTTAATTTATAATTCATTGATATCTCAATAAAAATACCATATTTTTTTCCTGAGGTTAAGCAAGTTGATTTTAAATTTGATTTGGAAGAATAAACGGTCTAGAATGAAGACCTAAATAAATGACATTAAATGAAGAGCAACTTTGGAGGGCTAGCCCTTTTATACATTAAAACATAATAATCATTAGTAAGACTCCATGATGAAAACTGTGCTCTTCATGCATGGTTAGACAGACAAGAAAACAGAAGAAGAAATTCAGAAACAGAGCCAATCGCGTATGGAGATTTAGGAAGCTGGCAGTAGAGGAGACAAAGATGGGCAGAACAAAGTTATTCTGGGTTTTGATGAAGCGAAGTGGACCACGGTCCTGATGGATCGGCTCTGGGGAGAGGGGAGAGGATGCCTCTTGGGGTTCTGGTTTGTGTGATGGGTGGGTGGCAAAAAGTAACACAGGTAGTTATAGTGCATAGTGTTCATTACTAGTTACCTATGGAATACTGGGAATGCAGAAAAAGCTCTCTTATCATTATTATCATTAAAAAAAACCCTGCAATAACAGAAAGCACAATGTAACCCATCATTGTGCTAATTGTGTTGATTGCACATGAATGATGGGAAATCTTGTGGGTCCTCAGTTTATCACATTTTATTCACCACATCTACGGTTACTGACGCGTTTAATTTCTGAGTCAGGTATGGGGTGTCTTGGCAAGCATTTGCCTGTTTTCAGCTTCTGACATGCTCTGGAACTCTCTGCTTGATCTCGTGGGTAGCCAGGAAAAGCCCTTTAACTCCCTCTCTCTCCTCGCAGGCGTGGATTGCTAGTGCTCACTTCCTAACTGGTTTTACGTCCTCCCCTCTGGCATCTCTGCTCCATCAACCATTCTGTACTTAGAGTGACGTTTGTGAATCAGTCTTGCTACTCCCTCCTTAAAGACCCTTCAAAGACTCCCCATGGCCTTTAGGATAAAGTCTACACTTGTGGCTTAGAAAGCACCAAAGCATTCTGAAGGCTTGCTTTCGGAAACTTCCCACCTTGCTCTGCTTTGCTCTGGCGTTACTGCACACTTCCTCCGTCCAGAATGACTAGCTAACTCCTCACTCTTTGGTCATCACCTAGATGTCACCTGCTCCGGGAAGCTTTTTTGGCATCCTGGCTGTGGTTTGGGACTGACCTTCCAGGTGTCTACAGCGCTGCTTGCACTCCTCGTAATGTATCCCTTGCCTCGCCTTCCTGTCTTCCCACAAGGCAGAGTCCCCTCTGGGGAGGAACCGTGGTCCTGACATTACTGGTCTCCAGCCTGTAGCCCATACCCGGCACATAATGGCCTTCAGTGGTTGTTGAGCTTGAGAAGGAGGAAGGTCCCAGCCCTACTCATGCTCATTTCTGTCTGATTTTGCTCAAGACCTGTTCTCTTCCCTCCTCCGTCTCTAAATCTCCTGAGAGTTCCAAAGCTGATGTATTTGTCACATGGCCATGCAATTACTAATTGGAAACTGTCGGTGCCTAATTTATATTGCTGGCACCTTCCAGCTTATTGCATTTGGGTCCTTGGACATTTCACATTCCCAGTGAATCACTATCCTTTTCAATAAATCTGTAATTCATCAGTACTGTCTAATTTCTTAAGCATTTCTTTTTTCCTTGGAGTTGGCTCATTTCAGGCCCTGAAGAGACAGGGATAAGGTAGCTTGCTGAAACAATGATCAAAATAGGAGACTCTATCTTTTTATCTTCACATTCAGAAAAGCTTATTAATTGCAAGGTAAACTTGGAGCAGCTTTGGACTTTTTGGCCACCTGCATTATTTAGGAAGGGAAATGAATGAATGGTTGCTTTTGGTAAATGAGAGAAATGAAGACACATTTCCTCATTAATAATAACGTCAGAGGAAAAAGGAGGTGGCAGACTTCCAATTGGTGTAGAGAAAAATTCAACCCTGTTTCCCTTGGAAGAAGTACAAATTCCAACTGAATTCAGATATTTATTGGTGTTGTTAGTTCAAAGCCATGCTCTGATGATGTGCTGAGATTTTGTTTTGAATTTTCCTCATTAGGAATTGGGATGGATATTCCCTTTGCCTTTCCAGAACTTCTTTCTATTCTTCCCCACCTTACTGTCTACTCCTGGAGGCTGAGTAGACATGGATTGCATCAACAAGTTCTCTTGCCTGTGAGTTTTGGTTGGATTTGGACAGTGGGACACACCGGAAGAAGCAGAAGGGCAGGAGAGACAGTCCGGGGTATTTATCATTTCTGCCCGTCCATGGTTTGGCAGTAGCTGTGTTTCTCTCTAAGGTCACGTCTCCTGTCCAGCCACCTACAGCTACACCTAGAACTCCTGCCAGCTTGCAGTAACTGCCCCTCCCCTTGCCTTTACAGACTGAGGAATGGTAAGGACCCTCCCTGTTGCTTGCCCTGGGTTTATTACTTTCCTTAAACCCTGCCCTCACTTTAGTTAATAACCTTTGCTTTAAAATCTCCTTAAATCATTCGAGTAAGACTTTGTTTCCTGAGACACTGGCTGACACGAGCAACAGAAATTTTGGGGCTGAGAAGCATAATTCCAGTACACCGGGTGCCCAGAAATCATTTACTCCAAGTCCTTCGCTTTACAAGACTCTGAAGATCAGAGAGAAAGGGTGACTTGCTTGATGCCACACAGCCATGCATGACATAGCCTGAAACTAGAATCCATGGATCTTGTCTTTTCAGACCAACACTCTCTTCAGACCTCCTTAGCATGGATTAAACAGGGATGTTGCAAGAAAAAAAATTATAGGCCAACACCCCTGATGAACATAGATGCAAAAGCCCTGAACAAAATATTAGCAAAATTAATTCAACAATATATTAAAAGGATAATACACCATGATCAAGTGGAATTTATTCCAAGGGTGCAAGGATGGTTCAATATCTGCAAATTAGTAAATGTGATACATCACATTAACAAAGGAAGGATAAAAATATTATGATCATCTCAATAGATGCAGAAAAAGCTTCTGACAAACTTCCACATCCATTTATACACTAATATGTATAAAATGGATAACTAATAAGAACTTACTGTATAAAAAAAATAAATTAAATTTAAAAATCCATTTATGATAAAAACTCTCAACAAAATGGGTATAGAGGGAACATACATCATAATAATAAAGCCCATATATGACCAACCCACAGCTAACATCATACTCAGCAGTGAAAAGCTGAAAGCTTTTTCTCTAAGATCACTGAAAGCTTTTTCTCTAAAATCAGGAACAAGACAAGGATGTCCACTCTCATCACTTTCATTCGACATAGTTTTATAAAAAGTCCTAGCCACAGCAATCAGATAAGAAAAAGAAATAAAAGGAATCCAAATTGGAACAGAAAAGTAAAACTGTCACTGTTTGCAGATGACATGCTACTATATGTAGAAAATCCTAAAGACTCCATCAAAAAATTGTTAGAACTAATAAATGAACTTGCTTAAAGAGTATCTCCACTACCATGTTAATTAGCTTTTACTGAGGGCTTTCTGTGTGCCGTGCTCTGTGCTCAGCACACACATTTATCATCGTTAGCTATCAAAACGACTTTTGCTGATGCTGTAGGTGAGGAAACTAAGAGGTTAAATCACTTGTCCCCATCATGTGGCCTGGGCGGGTGTGTGAACAGAGCTGAGCTTCACGTCTGGGGCTTTCTGATTCCAGAGTCACATCCTAACCACCCTATAACATGCCTCTTACCAGTACCTGCTTACCAGTACCTGTGTGGGTTGGATCTGAAACCAGAGCAATGTCTAAAAGGCCAGGCCAAATGCCAAGGCTGCTTAATCCAGAGAGCTGCTGTGAGGGCAGCAAGGGCGTGAATCATTCATTCTGCAGGCAGGTGTGCAGTTCCCACCGATAGCACCATTCAGTGGTTCACCAAAGTTGAAACAGTGTTCTGATGGGTCAGATAATCCCAGACAGGTTGCCCTTCTCTGGCAGGAGCCCACAGAAAACAGGGGCTGTGGGCTGACAGCCACAACTGCTATGGGGAAGTCACTGGGAGATGCTCAGAGGGTGGCCCCTAGGGTTGGGAGCCAGGCTGGAGTCCAGAGTCAGAATTGGGGAACCTTAAGATCATGGGAACCAGGGACTGGGGAAACCAGGAGCACTTAGACATGACTCAGCCAACAGCCTTATCCCTCTCCCAGGCAGCCTCAGTGTCACATACAGCGACTGTCCATGCCTAATTTTGAAACAATCAGATGAGTACTTGCTTAAGAAAGAAAATCTGGTAAAAGCGAGCAAGTGGAGAAGAGAAAATAAATCCTCTCAGCTCAGGACTGGGTGCCACGTTCGCCCCAGGAGCCTGTGGTCTGGGAAACCTGGGTCAGGGTAGATGTTCCAGATGAGACCCACCCGGAGTCCGCTGCTGCATCCCCTTGGGGCCACACTGGGTCCTGCTGACTGTGGGCCACTGGGCACCCCGAGAGCAGCAGCAGAGGGCATAGGCCTCCAGCACACACGCTCAGCTCTTGCTCAGACACTCGCCTGCTATGTCATCTCGGCAAATGACTGTTGTTTTCCTACGCTCCAGTTTCCTCCTCTGGATGAGAGGCAGAATAAATTTGCCCGACGGGTCTAAGCATTTCACAGTGCCCGGTCTCGCTACAGCTGGATTTCTCCTGGGCACAAGCCAGGCACCTGGCCTCCTCTCTCTACTCATCTTTACCCTGCAGAGTGTCTCATCAGAGAATGGTCCGGTGACAGGTGACTCAGAGCCACAGTCTCCAGGGCTGCAGAGACAGCATTCCCCCACGTGGGAAGCCCCAGCTCAGACAGGACCAGGGGCACCCGGGAACCCCCAAGGGTTACCTTCGGGAGCCAGGTTCCCGCCCTGACTTCCCATGAGCTTTTCTGTGGCTCGATTTCTGTGGGGGCCCTCGTGGGCTAATCCTTGGTGCCAGCAAATGTTTTGATGAGGTCATGCGATTGCTCACCAGGAAATTACATTTGTCATTCCTGGTTCTCTGAGTCCTGCTTACGACTCACAGGCTGCCCAAAGCAGCAAGAGGGATGACATCACACACAGGCCCCGAGCTGTCCTTGGTGGACGCTGGTGTGACACCAGGTCACAGGACAGGGGCTGGTTCCCCTGCTCAGACCTGCCACAAAACACAGGCCGGCCGCAGGCCTGTGCAGATGTTTCTGTGTGTCCTAAAATATCGTCAGTTTTTAAGTTCCAGTGGCACGTGAAAACCAGGCGTATTCTCTCTAGGGCGGCCAGTTGCTCTCATCTCACACTGCCTCGCTTCTGAGCTGCCCGTCACGCCACCCTTTTCAGCTGACTCCTGATCTCCCAAATGCCACCACCTTGCTTGTCTCCTGCCCTCAGGCCTGGGCTCGGCCAGCCGTGCCCTCCGGCTGCAGACCGGTCCCTGAGGATAATTCCACTCTCCCTTCACTGCAATTCAGAGGCTTTCCAGCCACTCACAGCCATCTGTCTCCTAGGACATCTCCCTTCCACCCCACAGTTGGGCATTTGCCCATCAGCCATTGACTAAGCAGGTCCTTCTGGAATTTTCTCCCCGGGGTGACCTGTTTCACTGCCTCAAGGCTGAGCAGGGCAGAGGGAAGGCCACGAGCGGGAGACCAGATCCAGAAGCGCAGGCTCCACCCAGATTTTGTCACGAGGTCCAGCCCACAGTCCTGGGCTCACCATCCATCATGGGGTCCCCCTGGAGGCAGTGGGGCAGCCGCATGATCACCCAGCCGGGCCCGAACCCCTTTTACGGATGGACTTCTTGGTAAGTAGGTTGCTGCTCTAAAGATACGCAAGAGGCAGAGAACTGCCACTTCTCTGCCCCTGGGCCTGCCGCGGGGACGAGGAAATGACGTGGTCCAGGAAGATGGGGAAAACGGTCCTGGCTCTCAGCACGGAAGAAGTCAGGTGATTCCAGGGCCCGATCGGAGGCTGAGGCCAGAGCCAGGGACGGGAAGGCTTCCCTGAAGGCCCTTCTCTCAGCTCCTTCTGAGAGCCTCTCAGCCGCCTGGAACCCTGGGGGTCGGCCCCCTGGTCTCTCCGGTCCTTCCTCTGAGTTCCTTCTGACAGAAGGCAGAGCGAAATGGGGCAAACCCTGGACTGGACACAGGACACCTGGCTCCAGTCTCACTTCCCAGGATGCTCGTTCTCTCACTGGGCACTTACTGAATACCTCACTGGACCTGACAGCGAGGGACACCACTGAGTGTAGTGTCCACACGGGGACCTTTGGGGAGACAGAAGAGACACGATGAGTAATTACGCTGTGTAAACCAGGCCTTTTCCTGGCACACAGGGCCATGTGTTCTGGGCCCGGAAAGCTCGTTCAGACCTGCTCCCTGCCTTAAGGCTGACGCACTGTGGGCAGAAAGGCAGGTGAGGGGCTGACTTGAGGAGTGATATGTGGGGAAGGGCGGCTTTGACAGCAGAAGTGAGCTTACAGGGGCAGCGAGGAGGCCCGGACGCAGGAGCACACGGGGAGGGTGTGTGTGTGTGTGTGTGGAGCAGCATCGTGGGCACAGTGCTGGATTTCCCAGTTGGTGGGGTGCACGGTGGGGGGAGCTGCACGTTTATGGCAGGGGACGTGCGCGAGGGGTGAGGGGCGTGCCACGTGCCCTCGGGATGCATCAGTGCCGTGGTGGTGGTTCCATGTGGATGTGAGCTGAGGCTGAGGCCTCGGACTGCTGAGGGGGGCTTACAGGCTTAGGAGTTCAGATTTAATGCTGTAGGAACGGGGATCATAGAACCACTGATTTAAGAACGAGGGTAACGCGATGAAGCTGCTTCATCAGTTGCTTAGTCTTCCTGGACTCAGTATCCTCGTCTGGAAAATGGTGCCTCACCACCACTGAACCTGAGAACCGCCAAGCACAACGGGGAAATGCTCTGCAAAAAGGCAAAAGCACAATGCAGAAGGCTGTCCCATCCCTCACGCACAGCCCACACCCAGTGTGGGGTACAGAGTATAACATAATGCAACAAGGTATACATTTAGTATCAGGTTGGTCCCTCCCCTTGTGAGCAATATGAGGTGGGTGTGCGCTCAAGGGACCGCCATCCTCGTCCTCAGGGCCCGCTTCTGCTCCCGTCACATATGCTGGGGAGCAAGGCTGCTCTGGGACATGGGGCCCCAAGTCGTGTGTGAGGACCAGGGGCCAGAGGCCAGGGAAACTGTATGGACCCCAGTCACCCACACACACTTCTACACTATGCTCTTCTCATTCCTCCAACACTCCAGGCAAAATCCTGCCTCAGGACCTTTGTACCTTCTCTTTTCCCTGCCAGCTAGGCGTCCACCCATGCTTGGCCCTCTCCTTTCCTCCAGGTTTTTACTAAAATGTCGCTGTAGCAAGAGGCCTTTCTTCATCCCCCTATTTATGCTTCATCCCTTTTCATGTTTTTCTCCTAATCACTTACCAGCACCTAAGTATACTCAGTATATTGTTCACTTACTTCGCTTATGGTCTGTCTCCTCCACTATGATTTACATGCCACGAAGGCAGGGATTCCTGTCTGTTTTGGTATCTGCTGTAACAAGTGCCCAGGAAAGGGTAGCAAGCAGTCCTAAGTACCAATTGAATAAACAAATGTCTCCTTTCTATTTTGGGCATAGGGTATCCAAACAAACTGCGGTATGAAGTCATGAAATCCACACGAAGGCTACACTTTCATTTTCTTTTATTTGTGGCACTAAAAGACCAACAGTAGAGACAGTGTGGTGTGACAGCGATTGGCTGGATGCCCTGGCCGCCCTGGGGAAGGTGAGTGGCGTTCATCAGACAACGCAGAGCAGTTTCCGTCCTACGTGACGCCCGGCTCTGAAATCGTGAAACATTCGAAGGATCTCACCATATTTGTTGCCTCATTAAGACAGAAATTTTATTTCAGGAATTCCTCTTGATTTCTAGTAATCTCTTCAAGAGCTTTTTCTACAGCCGTAGTTGACCTCTAAGATAAATACCAGAGACTGGGTGCTGTGTGCTATGAAAAGGCTGCTACGTGATCCACAGCAGCCATTCACCTGCTGGGCAAAAGCATGGAGACCAAACCCACACTGTGAAACATCAGCATGAGTTTGATCTGATCCGGATAACATGCAGACACCCAGCATCCACGCTTCTGCCCCGCAGAGGATTTCTAAGGCTCCCAGGGCAGCCTCCAGGCTCCGTGCTCAGCCCATAGCTGGGGAGGGCTGCGCTACATCACAGCCCGCTGGGGGACAGCCATCCAAGTGGGCACTGCCATCCTCTCCAATGCCCTTCTGATCTCAGCCAACACCTCAGGAAAACTCAGACCTGCCACGTTCATACATCACGTTTGATTGTTATTCTGGGTGATCGTGGTTGATTTTGAATAGACTGAGTTGGACAGATCATGGTCTGCCACCCTCCATGAGGTTTTCACCCCAAATGTTTGAGGAATAAGGATCCAATACTTTCATTACTCAGTGAAGTCACCTTTGAAAAAGCCTCCCAACTCTTTTTTCTTACATCAAGTAGCATATGACATTCAGATTGTTTCAACTGATTTATATATTTTCCCTAGAATTCAGAAAGATTTTCAACAACTAAATGGCTTTAAGCATCTACATGTGGTAAGTCTCCAAGGTCCACAATCGGTCTAAGGCATGATTCTTTCCACTTTGTCTATCGATGTAATTAAGTGTGTTGGGCTCCAGCGTTTATAGTCCCATTCACCTGCCAACAAGAACAGTTTATTGGCAACTTTAAATATTCAGAGGCAAATACATTTCCTTGGCACAAGCCGCGTGGCCGAGGGGCATCCCCATCCCTTTGAACCGTGAGACAGACTGAGAGTCAAGGAGGCGAGTTTGGGCCTGGAGACCAGGAAGCCTCCAGACCCCTATGTCCCTTGCCGGGTGGTGCTCGTGAGTGGTCAGCATCCTGCAGGGGGGTCTCTGCCACGATCGCATCTTGTTGCTGAGTCACACGAGCAAGGGCACCTGCAGTGGAGAAAGAAGCACAGTTTTCTCAGGGTATATGCCCAGTAATTCAAAAAGGGTCATGTACCAAAATGTTCATTGCAGCTCCATTTACAATAGCCCGGAGATGGAAACAACCTAAGTGTCCATCATCGGACGAATGGATAAAGAAGATGTGGCACATATATACAACGGAATACTACTCAGCCATAAAAAGAAACGAAACTGAGCTATTTGTAATGAGGTGGATAGACCTAGAGTCCGTCGTACAGAGTGAAGTAAGTCAGAAAGAGAAAGACAAATACCGTATGCTAACACATATATATGGAATTTAAAAAAAAATGTCATGAAGAACCTAGGGGTAAAACGGGAATAAAGACACAGACCTACTAGAGAATGGACTTGAGGATATGGGGAGGGGGAAGGGTAAGCTGTGACAAAGCGAAAGAGTGGCTTGGACATATATACACTACCAAACGTAAAATAGCTAGCTAGTGGGAAGCAGCCACATAGCACAGGGAGATCAGCTCGGTGCTTTGTGACCCCCTAGAGGGGTGGGATAGGGAGGGTGGGAGGGAGGGAGGGAGATGCAAGAGGGAGGGGATATGGGAACATATGTATATGTATAACTGATTCACTTTGTTATACAGCAGAAACTAACACACCATTGTAAAGCAATTATACTCCAATAACGATGTAAAAAAAAAAAAAAAAAAAAGAACCACAGTTACTCAGGGCACGACGCGGAGCCCAGGGCGCAGGTATCCGGGTGCTGAGGACCTGTGTGCCAATCTCTCCTTGCATTGTTCCTTTCCCAGCACAACGAGTGTTTACGCTGTACCCATCAAACCTTTAGCCCCAAGGAGAAAACTCTCAGAAACACAAACAACACGCCTGAATGCTCTCAGGGACCTGCTACTGCCTTCAGGAAAGAAGATCGGGAACTGCTGGAGGGTCTAAGATGTGTCTGCAGGTCCCAGAGCCGTCAGCCAGCCCCAGCCCCGGCCCCCTCTGAGCTCCCTCCCAGCCTCTGAGTCTGTTAGGGGTCCCTCGTCTGGGCTGGTCTCTGCATGTGGGGTTTCTCCTTTGGGGATGCCCCTTTCCTGCTGGAAAACGAGGACTCCTTCTTCAAGAAGCATTCAGACCAGCTCTTGGCCAAAGGCATTCCTGCTTCCAGTCCTGGGTGGGCAGGTCCGATCGCCCCCTCGTGTGGTGGGTTACCTGGCCTGCCATGGTCTCCCAGCAGCTGTGTCTCTCACTGCTGGCGTGGGGACTCTGGGGCTGGAACCACGTCATCCAGCCCCATCCCGTCCCCAGGGAGCAGGACTTGCTGCGTGCCAGTGAGTGGGGGCGGCTCCAAACCCACACGTTCCCAGCCCACTCGATGCGTGAGCTCACCCTGCCACTCTGAGTCCAGCCCTGCATGCTCCTGGGATGCCCAAGTGCAGAAAACGTGCCTGCAGAATCTTGAAGGAAACAGTTCTGTGCCTCTGAAGGCCAAGGCGAACAGCATTTTTAAGAAAAGCGACAGATTCATGTGAAACCACGTGAAAGGAGCACTGGATTTCTCACTGTGGTTCCACCGAGCTCAGCACATTCTCAATGGAACAGCGCTGGGAGCTGGGCATCTAGTCCTACTTTTCAGTGTGTTATCAGAGCGAACATCCAAGGACCCAAGCGGATTTCTTATAATGCCAACACCACACACCACCTGGAATACTTCCTGTGCACTTACAGTGTGTCAGGTACCATTTCAAGCCCTCCACGAGTCTCATCGCGTTAAAACTTCAGCTCGACTCAATCACTGACGCATTACTGCCATTGTCAGCACTGTGGGTACGGCCTCTAATATAACGACGGGAGAACCGGGGTGTAAAGCGCTGTCTCAGCCTGAACCAAACACTAGGAAGTAGCCATCCCCAGCGGGCTCATCTGAGAAGAGGACATGGCCCCAGGCCACGACCACGGCTGCAGGGTTCCACCCGCTCGCTTCTTACGAACACATCGGCCCATCAGTGTGTCCTTGGCTGCAGCGGCGTCCACACCAGCTGAGCAATGAAACGGGATGAGATGTGGAGTTTGGGGGCGTGGAGAGAGGAGACTGGGCCTGCTGATTTGGATGGAGCCCATGGGACACACACGGTGGACGTCAAGGAGGGCACGGAAGATTCGTGTCCGATGCACAGGGCAGCTCAGGATGGAGGTGGGATTGGGGGCCAGCGGTCCGGACGGTGAAGGGTCTGCCTGGGAGAATGAGGAGATTTGGAAGACAAGAGGTCTTGGGACTCTGTCCAGGGCCGCATGCAGCCTTGGGCAGAGGAGACTCTGAACGTGGCCAGAGGGGCAGGGGAAATGGGCAGCGCGCTTGCCGAGCCACGGGGAGCGCGCGTCCACAAGGATGCACGTGGTGACAGCAAACAGTGCAACGGGAACCGTTGGTGGGAGCCCACGGGGGCCCCCAGGGTGGGAGACACAGATGAGCTTATGTTTAAACATTATGTCAGTTACGTTTTCAATGGGTTTTTCTTCAAACTCTAGACACCTTTAGCGGTGAGGTACCTCTAACTTCAAAACGAAGATTTTAATTGTCAGTTTGGAAAAGCACAACCCGTTTGCTAAAGTATGTCCAAGAAACAGGGAAAAGAGTGTGCGTGCTGGACAGAGAAGAACAGTTTGAGCCTGTTCTTGGAACGTGCAGCCAGCATCCTGTTAACAGTACGTTTATCCCATTTCCTGACCTCTGAAAAGGGTCAGGAGAATAAAGGGCGCTATTCTTGCCTCCAAGGGCACTAGCAGCATTGTGACCTTGACGAGGGTGGTTCTGAGCGTGGCCAGGAGGAGGCCGGTGGGGAGTGGATGCTGGGGAAATGGAGCAGCACAAGTGGGCAGGACATCTAGAAGCTACAGTGAAGGAAGCAGAGAGCTAGGCAGTGGTGGGGTCGGGTCCTTGGGAGGGGGAGGGAATTTTAAAATGTATCTTGACTGTTATTGTTAACAAATTCATTGATATATGATAAACTGCACGCATTTAAAGTGTAAAACTTGGTATGTTTTGACATATATTTATTTATTTTTTGGCCTGGCTTTAGTTTTGGCCTGACTTCTTTCACTCAGCATAATTATTTTGTGATTCATCCACGTTGTTGCGTGTACCTTCCTTTTATTGCTGGGTAGTAATTCATTGTATGGATATACTGACTTTGCATCCGGGCTGGGCGAGTCTCAGGGAGGGGGTGCCCCCTCCTTCCCCGGTAAATGGGGATGATGGGATTTGCACTACAGACCCGCCCGGTGAGGCTCGAGGTACACCTCATCGCGTCGTCACCAGCGCCACCATCACTTCATCTCATCCCAGCACCAGCGTCCTGGTGGCCGGGATGAGATGACAACTGAACGGAGGTTTGGGGGTGAGGCAGGAGATATCCTGCACGCCTCGGTCACCTAAAGCCTAGCCCGACTGGGAGAAGCCACTTCCAGAAGGCGGTTCCAAGTTGCTCAGGTAGACTTGCCAGGACACAGAGGGGTAGTACGTGGGGCTGTGACCCAGCGAGGGGAGCTACAGGGCAGACGAGTGAAGGAAGCGGGGGGGCTGGACATCCCCTGCTCTCCTGGCAGCGAGCCCGCTTCACACCAGCCTGGCAACCTGAGTGTCGCTGGTGCAGAACACCCGGGCTGGGGGGTATTTGAATCCCTGGCTGGTTGAGACCTAGAAGGTGCTCTCATCACCACTGATAGCAACAGGATGGCTGCATGCAGATTGTAAAAGTTCTCAGTGAACGAAGAAAATATCTAGGAAGGAAAAGGAGAACTCCTGAACTTTGGTGTCCAGAAGGAAACTGAAGAAGGACAGCCTTAAAAAGCTCTGACTTGGACAATTCAACAAAGACAGCTTGGTGATGGAATTGCCCACGAGGTAGCCTAAACCACACCCATGGCCATTACTGTCAACCCAAGCTTAAAGCCACACTGGTAAGTGGTCGCCACTTAGGTTGGGGCAGGGGAGCGTTCTGCTGCCCAGCGCCCACTCACGTGACCCGTGGACCTGCCCCGGGATGGGTGGGACCCAATTCAGGCGGGCAAGGAGGACAGCGGGCGCCCCCTGGAGGCAGGAGGGCGCACTGCAAGGCGCAGCTTGGAAGAAAAACACTGGAAGGGCTCCTGGCATCCCAAAGGTTTCAAGCTTCCTGAAAGATTCTTTCTTATTTTGGTTGGACAAGAAGAAAATCAATGAAGGGACAAAGCTTGCAGTTTGAGGCCAAGTCAGAAAGCTGTAAAAATATCCAAGTTTAATTTTGCTTCCTCACCTGCCAAGGAAAATGACGTGTATACGGAAAAAGGTAAAATGAACAGTGGTGACAGAGGGCCGGTGTCCAGGGGAAGGAAAGAAGTTGTCAGGGAGCGACAGGATTCTCTGTCTCAGGTCCCTTCTTTCTACCCAGACAGACGAGTTCCTGGGGGGGGGGGGGGGGCTAAGGGATTCCCAAGGGACCCAGCCATGCAGCTGTCAGCCAGCTTTGCAGAACGGGGGCGGGACCGTCGGCAGAAGACCGGAGATGTCCAGAACTTACCTTATTCTCCAAATGAAAAGAAGGTGGTTTCTTCCAGCGGGAAGTGGATTCTTGGCAAGTGTATCACGATTATGAAATAGACGAGTTCTGAGCACGGGGACCCCGAGTTGCCCTCGGCCACTGGCCTGGAGAGCCAGGCAATATGGTGGCAAAGAATGGGCGCCCTCTCTGCCTTCCCCCAAAAGATAGTGACTGAGCACCCACTCTGTGTCTGGGGCTGTGCAAGGTGCTGGGACCTGTGGGAGCTCATGGTGTTGCAGCAGGGCAAGCATCACACAGGAGTTACACAGATCACGGCTGAAATTAGACCGCGATGCGGTTATGAGGGGAAGCGAGGTGAGGCTCTGATGGGGAACCTCCTCCAGCCTGGGGGCTGGGGGAGACCTTCTGGGGGCTTGAGGTTAATCCACGACGACTGGGGATTAGCTGGTAACACTAGGAGCTGAAACGTTTTCCTTCCAGGAATAGGGAACCGCACCCATGAGGGCCCTGAGGGGTCCCTGCAGCGGTGACAGGCATCCCTGGGTTCCGCCTGCAGGAAACACAGGTCTGTATAGGCAGGAGGGTCTCAGCGCAGCAAAGACAGAACTAACCTGCCTGCGCCTCTGAGCTCTCCCCACGTCACTGAAACACATCAAAGGTCTACACTGTGCGTTGCCGAGCCCAGCACGGCCTAGAGTTGCTGCTGCTGAGCGTTCTCATGAGCTAATCCGCAGTCACAGAACTCGGGTTTCTCTCGCCCATGAGGGAAGATGCTCAGGTGTAGAAGAATAGACTCTCACTGCTGCTGCTGCTTTTCCGTCCTGGCTCAGGGGCTCCCCGGGCTTTGACGGTGATGGTGTCACATGTCTAATCACTTCTCACAGGGTCTCCTGCCAAGGCCAAGTGCCAGGACACACGTGTGATCTGAATCAGTTAATTCCTGGGGTGGGAAAACGCACACCTGGGAGGGCCCGGTCGTGGCGTGCCCACCACGGGGCTTAATGAGGCATTTCCCAGAGGCGTCCGCCCGTGCCGGGCTGACGCGGAGTCTGGCTGGGCAGCGGCACTGACCTAGTTAAGGCCTGGACGAGGCCCTCAGGACATCTGTGCCCCACTTTCCCATCTGTGGAATGGAAGCCGCAGACTTTCAGTCCAGGAAGGTCTGGACAGAGGAGATGCTCGCTCTCTGCCCTCCTTGGAGGAAAGCTAGGACACACGAGGAAAAGGGCTTGGGGCTTTCACCAGGTCTCTAACTTTGTGAGATGTCCCTAAGGCCAAGGACAAACCCCCAACCCCTCTTTCTCTCCTGGCTGAGGGTCCCCCGGGGGCACAGACAAGGCTTCATTCATCTCTCCATCTCAAGCAGCTACTACAGTCTCTGGACCCTGGTGGGTTCTCAGGAAATGCTTGCGAAATGAATGGCTGGACGTGTGAATGTGTTAAATATAAACACGGATTGAAAGGGCACTTGGTGTCCATTCCAGGCCCTCTGAAACAATGCATTTAAAACAGACCGACAAAGGCTGTCCAGTGCACACAGTTTCACCATGAATGAGAATGCAGGATGGAGCGGAAGGCGGAAGCGGATTCTGGGGTCCATTTGAGCCCTGCCCCCAGCAAGGGAGGGCAGTGTCCACTGCGGAAGCGGCAGCGGACAGAGCAGAGCTGAGGATGCTGTTATCTGGGGCTGGAGGGAAGACAGAGCGGGCAACGCCTCTGATAACCGCAAACACGGAGGCGGGGGGTTCAATTCACACTGGGCAGGGAGGTACACAGACTTCCGATCGCCTCGAAAAACGGCCAACTCACTTTTTTTTTTTTTTATGTGGTACACGGGCCTCTCACTGTTGTGGCCTCTCCTGCTGCGGAGCACATGCTCCGGACGTGCAGGCTCAGCGGCCACGGCTCACGGGCCCAGCCGCTCCGCGGCATGTGGGATCCTCCCAGACCGGGGCACGAACCCGTGTCCCCCGCATCGGCAGGCGGACTCTCAACCACTGCGCCACCGGGGAAACCCGCCAACTCACTTTTAAGGTGATGATTCCTCCTACATCAAATCGACCCTTTGGTCTTGTAGCGTAAGCAGCATCGTCACCGACGCAAAACGTATGTCCAGGGAAGGGTGAGTGGCTGCCCGCTTTAGCAGTGAGTCCCTTGCCTCTGCCAGCTCTCCTGGGACAGCCGGATGCCCTGCTTCTCCTGGAGGAAGACGCCTGGAGGACTCACGCACTGCAGCCCCCCACACCACCCGGCAGAGCCGGGAACACCCCTCAGTCCAGGACGCTATCCTGGCTGCACGCATCCTGGAGCATCACTGAACACCAAGGATGAGGGGGCCTCTGCTCGTACTGAGAATCCACACCGCTTGGACCCAGGAGTCCCGCACGTGGCTCACTTTCCTTGAGGTTATGCAACTTTAAAAGCCCAAAAGGTGAAAGAAAGCTAAAGAGGCAAAGCTCAAATGACTCGAGGTGTAAATGCCGTAACACATCCCAAACTGCATCGGCTGCGAAGCCACAGAGACCTTCATGGCCAGCGGCCTGCAGACAAGTGCCGCCTAACTAGACTCCTCAGAGAAGGTACAGTTGGCCCTGGTCACCTGGATCGCACGTGTGTCCCCTGGTGTCACAGGTCTGCTGTTCCAAACCAATAGGGAGGGCAAGGCAGTCGCAGACGAGGTCAGGTGCACACCTCCAGGAGGACAACCATTGGTTCCAGGTGAGGCTGGCCTGGCCGCACCTGGGTGTCCCTGATGGAGGCTGAGCTGAGGCTTCTGGGTGGATGGACTGTCCAGGTCCTGGCCTCCGAAGTCACATGTCCTTCAGCAGGTTTTACGTGGCCCTGAGATGCAGAGTGTAAGCAGGGGAGAGGGGAGGGGGTCTGGGTCGCTGTGTAGAGCAGTGACACAGTCCTGTCACTCAGCCCTTAGGCCTCTAGGTAAGATGTGGTGCATTGGGTAGGCAAAGGGACAGGGTCTCCCAGGTCACCCTCATCATGCTTACTCAGGCCCGGCTTGCAGCCCAAGGGCATCAAAACCTCAGACGCGCCAGACTCACTGCCTCACCCTTCCCAGGATGGGTAACGCAGGTCCAACACTTAGATTAATCCAAGAAACAGTCCAAACGTGGGGTTTTGACTGCCATGTGAAGCTGCAGCCACAAAGCTGAGATCCAGATGAGCAACGGCCTCGCCTCAGCCCCCCTGGACCTTTCCTGCGGGCACTGCCAGGGCCGCGCTGCCCGCTGTGTGGATATACACACACACACCCGTCTGGGTCCCCACCCACTGGCCAGCAGGTCTCGCCTGGTCCCAGCCCCTCCTACCACTGTCCTTGTGTTTCTCCCCACTTTCTCTCTCGTGGCACAAACAGCTTCCGCTGCTCTTCTGGACAGTTCCCAAACTTGTTTTTTAAAATTATTTTCTGGAAGGCATGGGCACACGTTCTAAGAGAGAGAAAGCCTGAGGCTCAAGGTTGCAGTGGTGGCCTCTTCCCCGCTGTGCAAGCCCAGGCAGGCTTTGCTCTCTGGGCCCCTGATCCACACGACTCCTGGGAGGTGGACAGAGTAACAGCTATTTGAAACGACCCAGAACCAGCCAATGAGATGGTGTATGTGAGAGACGAGTACAGCCTTCATGTAATCACAGTCAGCCTTACTCAAACTGTATCAAAAGCTCAAACGATGTGGATAATTATCCCAAACCTCAACGTAAAGTGACGCGATAAATACTAGAAAATTGCAGATGAGTAGGCTCAAACCCCTGAAAAATCTGACTCAGGATGTAGATGTCCTGTGGTTCTTACTTTGAAACAGTGTTTTAGAGACTCGAAATCGTTCCCTCAGACCAGCCAGACCATCAAGGTTGATAACCAGCTGTGTCGCTTTGGATTCTCTGAGAACGACCAGCACTTCCTTTTTCTTTTTTTTTTTTTTTTCCCGGTACGCGGGCCTCTCACGGTTGCGGCCTCTCCCGTTGCGGAGCACAGGCTCCAGACGCGCAGGCTCAGTGGCCATGGCTCACGGGCCCAGCCGCTCCGCGGCATGTGGGATCTTCCCGGACCGGGGCACGACCCTGTGTCCCCTGCACCGGCAGGCGGACTCTCAACCACTGCGCCACCAGGGAAGCCCTTTTTTTTTTTTTTTAACTGAACTATAGTTGATTTACAATACTGTGTTAGTTTCAGGAGTACAGCCAAGTGATTCAGTTATATATGGATGTATGTATATCTAAACTATACAGGTATTGTTTTTCAGATTCTTTTCCACTATAGTTTATTACAAGATATTGAGTAGAGTTCCCTGGGCTATACAGTAGGTCCTTGTTGATTATCTATTTTATATATAGTCGTGTGTATCTGTTAATCCTAAATTCCTAATTTATCCTCCCCCCCACCTTTCCCCTTTGGTACCATAAGTTTGTTTTCTATGTCAAGAGTCTGTTTCTGTTTCATAAATAAGTTCATTTGTATCATTTTTTCAGATTCCACATATAGATGATATCATATGATATTTGTCTTTCTCTGTCTGACTTACTTCAGTTAGTATGATAATCTCTAGGTCCATCCATGTTGCTGCAAATGGTATTATTTTATTTTTTATGGCTGAGTAATATTCCATTGTATATATGTACCACATCTTCTTTATCCATTCATCTGTCAATGGACATTTAGGTTGTTTCCATGGCTTGGCTATTGTAAATACTGCTGCAATGAACACTGGGGTGCATGTATCTTCTCGAATTAGAGTTTTCTCCAGATATATGCCCAGGAGTGGGATTGCTGGATCATATGGCAGCTCTATTTTTAGTTTTCTGAGGAACCTCCATACTGTTCCCTATAGTGGCTGCACCAATTTACATTCCCGCCAACCGTGCAGGAGGCTTCCCTTTTCTCCACACCCTCTCCAGCATTTGTTATTTGTAGACTTTTTGATGATGGCCATTCTGACCCACGGACAGGCACTTACTTTCAATTGATATTGCAATGTGCTTGGAGGAAAGAGGTTGTCTCAGGGTTGAATTCCAGAGCTGTCTTCATCAGAATCCACATGGTCCATTTATTAGGACACTTATTTAGCCATTCACCCCAATTTCTTCACCTTTCCCTCATTCTATGTAATAAAAGTGCTAAGTTCATAAATACATAAATTCTATAGAAATGAAAAAAAAAGTAAAGAAAACCCAAAAGCCCTCAATAATACTTAACTGCCCTCCCCTCGCCCCCCCCCCCCCCCCCCGTCCAAAGGAGAAAGTGTGAAACTGGCTGCCATCCAGTGCCATGTGGTTAAGCACATTTGCTTTTTCCAGCATCCTGAGGCTGGGCTGTGCTTTCAGTGATGAATTGCCCTCAGCATCCTCCCTACGTGATGTCTTGGGTCCCTGTCGGGGCCACAGCACACAGCATGGATGCCTCTCCATCACATGGACACGCTCTGGGGCTGACCCGGGAGCCATGGCCGTGGCCCCAGGAACGCTCCCAGGCAGTGGTGCTCAGACCGCTCCTGCCCAGGGTGGCATCACTGGGCGTCCCGGCTTCAGCGAGCAGTACCTTGAGGCCCTAGGCTCCTCGGTGGGAACCCTTTTCAGCAAAGCCTGCCGCCCTCTGTGGAAGTGGCCCACCGGTCTCGTGGGTCAGCTGCTCTCTTTCAGACAAGTGCAGAGTGGACATTCTGTGCCCAGACTGACCCTGTCTGGGTCCAGCCCTATGTGAACAAGGGCCAGTTACTCAGGTTTTCTGAGCCTCATTCACTTTCTGTGTAAAATGAGGATAATCTTAGTACTGACCTCTTCGGGTACATGTGAGAACTTAAGCTTAGGATCTGGACATAGTCTCTCAGAAAATAATACCTGTCACCACCACCCTATTATTAGCCTAACTCCTCCACCCACTAGAAACAGGCGGGGAGAGAGGGTCAGTCCATGCACAGAATCGTTTTGGAGTTAAAGGAGATCTCAAAATCCATCTGGCCCAAAGCCCCTTTCACTTTGGGAATCCTACTTCGGACGCCACAAATTCCACCGCTTTCAGGGGCTAGGTGGGCATAAATGTACAGACCGGCATAAGACCAGATAGAGGAGAAGCTTTAGAAAAACCAGAAACGTGTGCTCTGCCAAGGGATGTCACAGGCAATAATTTTCAAAATGTACGCCGGCGAAAGAAAAAAAAATTATGAAAGAAAGAAGGCAAGAGAGGAAGATGAATTAATTAACCATTTATGCTGTCTTCTGGACCCCGGCTGGAGGCCATGAGTGTGGTGCAGGCCCTTCAGGATGCATGACAGGTGGCCGTCCTGCATCAGAGGCAGCCGTGGGTGGTGGAAACGCG
Source organism: Mesoplodon densirostris (assembly GCF_025265405.1). Classification (NCBI taxonomy): domain Eukaryota; kingdom Metazoa; phylum Chordata; class Mammalia; order Artiodactyla; family Ziphiidae; genus Mesoplodon; species Mesoplodon densirostris. The sequence goes on along the minus strand of NC_082669.1, from coordinate 7,042,169 downwards.
CGCAGGGGTTAGGAGTGCACTGGAGCCCTCCCGGCATCCCAGGAGCCAGTTTGGCAGCGACTTCGCACCATGCTGAGCGCGCATCTGCCCACGCGAGCGCGCACGCGCAGTCACGCATCCTCACCTTTCTCAACCTCGCGGCCCCTGTGCCTGAGCGGATGGCGTCCATCAAGGCCTGCCTGGCGTCCACTGGGTTGCTGAGGGGGCCCGCGCTGGACCTGGACGCCGTCCGGGATGCGGTGGGAGCCTGGGTGACCGGAGGGGACGGGGGCGGCGGCGGCGGCAGGGCGGGTGGGGACTGGATCCCAAGGTCTTCTAGCCCCGGGGGTTCTGCCCCGGGTGCAGACAGCACGGCATCGCGGAGGCTCTGGAGCTCCTCAGAGGCGGAGGACGTCACCTAGCAACGAGACGGTTAAATGACAGTGTCCCAAAGGACACTTTCCAAGAGGTGGCCCAGGGTCTCTGACCGTGCAGCCAGCCCAGGGGGCGTGTCTGCTCCCCACCCCCGGGCTTTCCTGGGGGCTGGGGTGTGTGGCAGAGACTGAAGGCAGGGAGGAGGGCTGTCAGTCTGGCCCTGCTGAGGCCCCTGCCCTCTTGCCTCACCGTGGCGTGTCTGGACAGACCCCCAGGCCACACACCAACGACCAAGCGATGGGGATGACCCCTCCTCCAAACACGGAGGGGAAGGTGTCCGTTCCGCTTTTCCTTGGACTCTGGCTCTGGAAGCTGGATGACCCTCTGCCCCCGAGCTCCAGTCCAGGTGGTCCTGCAGCTGTGCCAGACCAGCAGCTCCATCCCTGAGTTGAGACGCTGCCGCCTCCCACTGCTGGGTGATCGAAGCCCTGAAGCCAGGCTCAGTGTCCCCGGAATTTGGGGGAGTGCACAGAGCTAGCTGTGCAGGGAAGACGTACACGTTTGGGGGAGAGGGGGAAGTTTCTGTGCAGGGGCTGCCCTGCAACGCCTCTCCTGCGGTTGGTGTGGCTACTCCGATGATGACTTAGCGTTGCTTACAAAATCGGGGGTGGCCCTGGCTGTTGCAGCATCCCCGGGATCACTGGGGTGGGGGGGGCGGCTGTGGAGGCCCCTCTTACCTTCCTCAGGCTGCAGGTGCCACTGTGCCCACGGATGGCTGCCAGCAGGGCTGAGCGCTCGCTGTCTGCCTCTGTGTAGGATGGTTTCTTCGGACCTCCCTCTGAGCCGGGTTCTGGAGTCTAGAATATTTATTAATGATGTCAACACATGTCACTCAGGAGACGGGGGGAATGCTGACGGTAAGGCAGGGCAAGGAAAACCCATAGTTATCAGTTCAGACCTACAGGGTCAGTTTCACAGTCTCTGTCTGTTAGAAGGTAAAATTATCGGGTTGAGATTCTGGATTGACCTCACGCTATATATACAAAAATCAAAGGTTATATATTTGGGGTAGCACAGGGTGATCGCCCCTGAGTGTCCTATCCCTCCTGTTACTGGTCCTAGCTTTCCTGAGCAGATGTGTGCCTTTAAGTCCTGCAGACCTGGATGAGAAGCCTGGGTCCCCACTAGCTGGCAGGGTGACCCCAGTTTTCTCAGTGGCAAAATGGAGGACAGAGTTCCCAATCATCCGTGTTGGCATAGTTATTAAATAACATTTGCAGGATGATAAATGCCTATGTGGGGGCAGGTGGGGTAGAACTGTCCCCAAGGTTACTGAAGAATGACAGCCCACCACTGCTGAAAGGGCAGGGCGGTGGGGAGCAGGGCCCCAGCCTGACCCTCCATCTCCCCCTCCAGGCTCGAGGACCAGTTATGGACGATGCCCCCTGCCCCACCCCCCTGCGACCAGGTAAGGGCTACGTATTGGCGACATCTTTCCCCAGGGCAGTCAAAAGCCTTAAAGGCAGTGTGGATGAGCCCAAACCCATCCGTTTGGGCCCCTTAATGGTTCTATTCAAACAACTCTGGAGGCAAGGAGACAGAAATCCAGGTAAAATTAAGCCTGTGCATTCACCCGCATCCCTAGCCCGGCACTCCTTCCTCCGATGCCACCTTAAAGTCTGTGTCTGGGTGGGTGTGGGGAAGGGCCCATCCCTGAGGCCCGAGCCCGCCGATGACTTCACCTTGCGAAGCCTGTCCTTCCCTCCCGCCGAGTGGATGGCTTCCATGAGGGCGCTGTGCAGGGATGTGTCTTTCGGGGCTGGCCTCTGGACCACAGGTCTGAATTTCTTCTTTGGCCCAAAGATACTGGCTGGCAAGGTACCATCGGCTTCAAGTACATCTGTGCTTGACAAACCCGGCTTTTCCTCCCATTCTGGGGGCTCCCGTCCAGCGTGGCTACTTGTATCAGACACACTCGGAGAGTGAAGAGGCTCTTTGTGGACGGAGACCCACCTGGAGCCATTCACCAGGGCACAGCCTGGAGTCTGATCACCTCCCGAGCGAGCGGGAGGGGGGCTCGTGCCGGCCGGCTGGCACTTGGGATCAGATGCCGAGCTGGTCCTGTGTTTGCCTGGGCTTTGCTCTCCACTGAGACCACAGTTCTGTCCCACGGCAGCCTGATCCCTCTGGGCAGCTGTGATTAGTGGTCCATGGGAAGTTCTGCGGATGCCAGTGGGACCGTCTTGAGTAGATAGCTTCCCATAAGGGCTGCCGATTTGCCCTCCGGGATGGGCCCCTGCTGCCGATTCGTCCCCACTGTGACGCACGCCTGCCTCTGGGTACAGGCTGGGGGTGGTGCCATCCTTCATCATGGGAGGTCGTCCAGTTGGCTCGGGCGCTCTGCCTTCACATGTCCTCTGGGCATCACCAGGCTTCCTCCCCACGTCAGTGTGGACTTTCGGGGTCCCTATCCGCTTGGCAATGGCAGAGGCCACGTACTGGCTGGATGTTCTTCTCTGAGGTTTGAGAAACGGGACGTCTGCGGTGTTAGCTGGCACTTTCAGGGGACAGGCAGCTGCTGGGACTGGCCAGCCTCTGCCCTCCTCCAGAGGTCTCCCGTCTTCTGGGTTGGGGGACCGGGGCCCGGGCAGTGTCGCTTTGGGGTCTGGGGAAGTGGGCTCCACTCTGAGTCTGCTTTCTTGAGGTTGCGGATTCGTGGGCGTGGTGGGGGTCTTGGCCCCCTCTGTGGGCCGGCCAGAGTGTTTTTCTATAGAGTTGGACCTCCAGAATTCTTTGACTTTTCCAATGGGCGGGGCTTCTGCTTCCAGAGTGGGCGACGTCGGGACTATGGTCCTGCCGGCATTCGTGTGGGGACTCACCAGGTTCCCCAGCTCGTCGATCTTGATGGCACCCGTGGAGAGGGATGCTCCCCGGTCATAGCATTTCATCTCTGACTTTGGAGGGACGATTTTATACGTTGTGAGGCCATATTTAAGCCCGTAACTCCCCCCTGGGTGTTGGCCTCGATACCACGGCGGTGGTGTCCAGACGTCATTTTTATCATCTCCTTCCTTTTCCTTCCCTGGCTGCGTGCTCACCCTCCTGGGGGCCAGGGTCCTCCCGCCATGAGCAGAGCCGGCCGCCTTGCCTTCCTCCTTCGCGTTCAGGTCGTGCGTGTGAAGCGCTGAAGCAGAAGTTGCCTTGGGCACCATTTTACTGGGAGTCGCATCCTTCCAGGTGTCGGTCGAGGCCACTCTGATTTCTCTCCCAGGGTCCTGGGAAGGAGCGGGTGAGCCAGGCCCCGCCGCCCTCCTCTGCCCGTGCTGCTGGCTGTGCTCGGCCTGGCACGGCGGCAGCTGGGCCTTCTTGCTGGCTGTGCTCCCAGCGTCGAAGGAGCCAGCGTTGTTGTTTCTGTTGGTAAATGCCCCCGAGTCCACGGGATCATCGAGAACCTCCCCTATGAATGTCACTGGGATTGCCTCGGTATCGCCGTCGGGGATGACGGTGCCTTGCGGGCAGCGACCGGACATGCTGTGTATGCAGTTGGTGAGGAAGCTCGAGTCGGTTTCATAGCTTTCTTCGATTTCTGCAAAGAAGCACAACACAGGTCACAGATGGGCACCGCTCGGACAACTCCTATGCCCCCTATTCAGTGAAATTGCACCCCGACTTTGATTTCTCGGGGGTGCCTTTGGTGTAAGTTATTTAAAGTGTCATTTTGGGTTGTCATCTACACATGCCTGGAACCAGTCTCAGCTTGCGTGACTCAACAGAGGACCTGTCTGCCGATCTGTGACGCCTTGAGGTATCATACAACATTTTGCCGGTATCTTCACTTACATATTGATCTCTAAGTCCAAGCCCTCAATATACATCACCTCAAGGCAGGGTGGGAAGGTGGATTTGGGGTTTTTTACTTTCATCTTTTTCTTGTTCACTAGGAGAACCACAAAATCTATGGGACAACTTGCTCTTGCTTTGCTTATTAAGAGGCAGATGACTAAGCCTCGAGCCCATCAGAATTAGCCCTAGAGGATGCAGTGAGCCCCGTGGGCAGAGCCAGAGGACACACTAAGGCTGATTAAGGTTTCTCAGCCCTGTCAGCCCCACCTGAGGACGGAACGCTGAAAAGCAAGTCAGACGAAACTCTGGGTCAGCTCTGGAGTCTGTCTCCTTCTTCTTGTTTTGTTTTCTTTGAAGGCACAGCCAATATCTACTTCCTCATTGATTTTCACTTGTGCCTTCGTTGGAAAGATTTCCAGTTTTTACTGAGCTGATCTGCATCTGCTTTGGCCTTACACTATTATTTCTCCAATATATGCACAGAATCGCAGTGCTGTGAGATGCCCCACTCTAAGAGGGGTCCCTGTCAACACGCTGTGTTCTGCGTTTCCCTTTGAAAGTCAGGCCACATATTAGCAAGTAACAGGGTTGGAGGTTTAATAAACAGCCCTGTTTGCCTGTGTGGCACCCAGTGTTTCCCTAACTTATTTGAGGACTGGAGAACTTTTTTTCTGTTCATGCGTATGGAAGACTTTCATGTGCAAAATCAGTATTACTCAGAGGAGGTTTTAAGCAGCTGCTCAGACGTTTCCTCGGGACTGTGCAGCATCCCAGATGCAAGGTCCCCTCCAGGGAGCTGTGCTCACCCGTGTGCTAAGCCCCCAGTCTGGGCCTTCCTCACACGGAGCTGCATTCCCTCTGCAGACATCTTCCCCATGTGGTGACATAAAGTTCAGTCAGAGAAGATAACCCTCAGAGCGCCGGCCACAGGGGGTAAGGTCCAAGCAGGAGCAGGTGGTGCTTACCTTCCAGCTCTTTGTCCAGTTCTGCAAGGGTTTTCTGGAACTGGCCAGTCATGAATAGGTCTTCATCCTCATGTGAGGCTGGAGCAACTTTTCCACTTCTAGGGAAGACCAAGGAGAAAGGGAGAGCGTTCGTTTATCTCATTATTTACGTAATTCACTCTTTTCTGGAAATACCTGAAGAAGGTACAACTCAAGTCAAATTCTTGCAGTTCCAAAGGCGTTGGACTACTGCTGCCCTTGGACCTACTGGGACGCAGATGGGGTGTGTGTGTGTGTGTGTGTGTGTGTGTGTGTGTGTTGCACAGTGATCACCACCACTACAGCAAACCTCAGGGCAGCAGGGACACTGGGGGCAGCCCCCCCAGCCCATCCCCCTGCCCAGGCCCCCCAGGGTTTTAACTGGAGGGGGAAATGCCCACAGCGGGGGGCCACACAGGGCCCCCTGTGTCTCATGCAGCCTTCCCACGCGGGGACCTACTTGGGGCTTTTTTGCCCAGATCATCCTATGAGAACCCTCACAAGCAGATATAAGGCAGTTAAGGTCCTTATTGCTGCTTCACAGGGAGGCAACCGCGTGAGCTCAGGATGGAGCAGCCCAAGCTCACGGGGGTTCCAGAACCGGGGAGGGCTGGCCACGTCTGTATCCAGAGGTGCCACATGGTGCTGCCACCCGGGCATCCAGGGAGATGTCCCCACCCCACCCCCCCCAAGGAGAACTGGACCTTCCTTATCTGTGTCCCTGGACAGCGGCATCCACAAGACAACGGCTGCCAAAGCAATTTGAAAGCAGCCTTTGCAAAGGCTCTTGTCTCCGTTTTCTTGCTGTGCCAAGAACAGAGACACATATGGGGTGATTGTCCCTCTTCAGTGAAAGCTGAAGGTCTTTCCCGCTGACCGTTAAAAATCGAGGACCGATTTCCATCATTACTAATCAGGCCGAGATAATGATGCTTGAAATGTGCTTTGTACCATCCTCACTTATGCAGCAAAGTCTGTGCTCTGATAAATGAATCTTTCTTACTTGGTGACCGTGTCCCTTTGGAGCCAGGAAGTGGCTTCCAGACCCGTCTCGGCTAATGTCCTCTGACACAGCAAACAAAGAGCGTTGGCCGAGATCTGTGTGGCCGGGGACCAACTAACAACGACCCGGGAGGCTCAAGGCTGCGTTTCCTGTTGCTTCTGCCCCGAGACTTAATTGAATGCATTTACTAAACTTGTGTTTTTCTCTTTCATGGAATGTGGTGGTTTAAATAAATCTCATTTAAATATTCAATAAAGTGTACGGCAGAGAAAAAAATGGAAAGGGCTCTATAAAACAGTGTTTGAAATGGAAAACAGAACACTTTTCAAATGCTGGCTCCTGCTTTAAGTTGTTTAAAGTCCAGCCAAACAAAATTATATCTGTACTTTTCCTTCAAAGTATTTGCCTTTCCTTCAAAGTATGCAAAATCACACTGTTCCATGGGAACAGAATGATATTAATAAGAATTAAAAACTGTAGCACAGGGAACTATACTCAGTATTCTGTAACAACCAATAAGGGAAAAGAATCTGAAAAAGAATATATATATACACACATATATACATGTATACGCATATATATTCACTTAGCCGTATACCTGAAATTAATACAACATGGTAAATCAACTACACTTCAATAAAAACTAAACTAAACTAAAATAATGCACCCTTTGAAGAAAAAGAATTAAAAAGTAATTTAGAAGTTCCACTGATGATATTATTTCATAAAGCTTCAACTGGAGAAAGAAGATCACCCCAAACTGATGACAGCTCCATGAATCTGAGACTCTCACACTTGTTGCTCCTGGTGTTAACTGGAAAGCAATGGGAATGTGTACATCAAGAAGAAAAAGCATAGCTTTAACTCTGCAGGAACTTTGGTTCATTAGCCTCGCTTTTGATAATTTGCCTTAAGAAAATAATGTTATGGAAGGAAAAACATAAACACCACCATGCTCATCATATTCATGGGGACGTCTCTACAGTGTCCGGCGGGAGGGAGTCCCCTCCGTCACTGCATCCTACGATGACCATGACATGTAGGTGGAAACACAGATCACTGCTTAAGCTGGCATGTCACGTGAAGAAATCAAGACATACAACTCCATACAGGATGGTCATGATGATCGAAAAGTAACCTGTGTCTGTGGACAAGGGTGAGGCAGAAATCTAGGCACCATCGCCAACCAGTGTGATTTGTTGAAATGGATGGATTATAGCAAATATTTTATACTTTATTCTTCTGTGAAGTATGCTCATTTGGGTACAAAGCAGCTTGATTGATAAGGCAATGTTTGAAATGGGCAACATCTAAAATGATCCTTTGGTCCTCTAATGAGTACTAATTCTTTTATGAAAAGCAGTTTACATGTGTGTGACACCATGCCCAATACACATGGCATGTTGTGTTTATCATTTTATCTTGTTCCTGAGTACGTAGCAATCCATGTGATGATCCTAAACCAGTGTGTGACAACCCTAAATCCTCAAGGAGGCGCTGCAGCAAGGCCTGAGCCAGCCCTTCCCCACGCTCCTCCCACCCAGGCTCTGGCCTGAGCCGCCTGGTCTAACCATCAGTGGCCAAGCCCCAAGCTCAGGGCTTCAGACCTGTTCTCTGCCTGCCCGTCTCACCTCCTGTCCAGGCCCCCTTGTGAAGTCTGGGGTCTCTACACCACGTCCTCTTCCCTCCACCTGGCTCAGCCTTCCTGCCCACCCCTTTCCTCCGTCTGCCTCTTGTACACATCCCAGGTTTGTTCCAGATGCTCAGCTTCACACTCCGCTGACACACCCCACCCACCTCTCACCTGACCTTGCTCTTGACGCCCCAGTGTGGACCTGGCTCCCCGGGGCCTTGCTTGTCCAGGAGGAGGGAGTGGACACATGACAGAAGCCACCAGCCTTGGGAGCGCTGTGGAGGGAGGGAGCCCAGGTCCTTGGCCGGTGCTTCTCCCAAGGCTGGCGAGCACCTTCGGGGCGGGGCAAGGCCAGGCCTGTGGACCACTTGGCTTCTGCAGCCGGTGCCTCTCCTGATGCGGGATAGGACCCGCCATACTCTGGATTCTGGGCTTCTGGGTCATTTGGCAAAAGCCCAAATCCGTGTGATGTATGTATTATGCTTTCCAATGTACAGCTTCAGGAGAGGGAGATTTAGCAGAATTTGCTTTTCCTTCCTCACCCACCCCATCCACGTGTCCTCAAAGGGCTGCCGATGGACTACAGCTATTCCTCTCTCCCTGTAACAGCCAGCTGGAAGCACTTGGTCCCTGGGCTCGGAGGGCAGCTTCTGTGGGCTCAGCAGGAGGGCCCTCGTGTGTGCCCCTGCAGAATCACAGCTGGCCAGAAGCATTAGCACCTCCTTTTAGCTGAAAGTCCACTGTGCAGATGTTCCTTTCCCAGGCATCATTCCTCACGCCCAGCACACACCCCAGTCTAAGATAGACGGTTTCTTATGGACAGTTTGTTTTGGTTTAAGACCAAGGAAATGAAGGACAAACAAGCAGCACAGGCGTGCCGATACCAGCTGCACGTGCTGGATAAACATCACCGCGAGCCTGCCCTCCCACGGAGGGTCACTCTGCCAAGGCCACAGCCACGGACAAGCCACCACTGCCTAACGTCTGAGGCTCAGCCGGCCTCAAGCGGGAGTCTTCCCAGGAAGTGGAGCAGCCTCGGGGGGGGGGGGGGTCTGGCGATGGCCTCACCCACTCCCATGGGAGAACTAACAGCAGTCACGAGAAATCAGTACCCAGGCAAATAGGTGCTTTTTCATTAAAAAAAAAAATTTGTATGAGAAAGAAAAAAGCACGGGCTGATTCTGCCCCATTCCAGCACATCAAGTCATTTTTCTTTTTGACGTGGCTAGGAAAGTTTCTTTAGGTAATTTACCCAATCGCAGAAAACAAGCAAAGTCTGAGAGGAAAAAGATGTCCTTTTCAGGTAGCAGTTCAACTGCTGATGACAACCAAACCAACCCATGCGATTTCAAAACAGTTACCTGATAAACGAAAGGTAAGAAGCCTGGGAAAATAGATGGCTGATGACAGTAATATGTGCTTAACTTCCCCATTCCATGTACAAATGGTGCTGTATTTATAAAGCTTCAGAGTTCTAGAACAACAGGGTCCAATAGAAATGTAATATGAGCTACACATGTAATTTAAAATCTTCTTGTAGTCACATTAAAAAGGTAAAAAGTAAGCAAGATTATTTTTCATTAAATACTTTAATGTTAATTTTCCTTAACTTTAATTAGTATACTTTAACTCAACATTTAACGCAAATTATAATCATCATTTCCATATAATTAATATAAAAAGTTCATTTTTTTTATACGTTTGGTGCAATTGCACTCTCACAGCACATCTCAATTTGGGCTACCCATCTGGCGGGCTCAGTAGCCAAAGTTAGCTGGTGGCTACTGTACCTATAGCATAATTCTCCAAAATCTTAAATGTTTGTAAATACTCCTTTGTTAGCGCAGTTACGAAGTTTCAGGGTTCTGAAAGGTATTAAATGTTTCTAAATGCTCCTGCGGGCACAAAGTTCCTGTAGTTACAAAATTGCAGGGTTCTAGAAGGCATAAACTATTTCTAAATGTTTCTGTGGTCACAAAGTTCTCATAGTTACAAAGTTTCAGGATCTAGAACATATAAAATGTTTCTAAATGATGCCAGAGTCACAAAGTTCCTTCCTCGAACTACAAAGGGGCAGAGGTCTAGAAGGTACAAAACATCTCTAAAGGCTCCTAGGTCACAGAGCTCCTCTGGTTACAAAGTTGCAGGGCTGAAAAGCCAGGACCGGAGCCCAGCTCCTCCACCCATGACCTGCGCGTTCTCAGTTTCGTAAGCGTCTTGAAATCATCAGCCCTGCAGATAACGGCGGCACAGCTTCTCACTTCCACAGCCCTCACGTCCACCACTCACGGACAGGCGGGGGCTGAGAAGGAGCTTACGGATGGCCAGGCGGAAGGTGGGCAGGCAGCGGACAATACAGGGAGACGTCTTTCCCCTGGAGAAGCTACAGTTTCTGTCTTTTGAGGCTCTATACATGATTTCAGTGTGGTTCTACTGTTAAAAAAAACAGAGCCTGTAACCCACTTACCCAATCTGTCTCATTGACTCCTTACAGCATTTCTGCGGAACTAGTGTCCCCCAGAGGGATCCCAGGACTGGGAGCTTCACAGTATTGATCACACACAGTGTGATACACAGATGGATAAGTCGCCTGATTACAGCAAGATTGCCTTCAGGATTCGAGAGTTTAGAAATAGTGCTAGTCTCACCCCCATCCACCTATCGGTACACAAATATGAGCATATGTTCTTTTCAAACACACATGTTTAAATAGTCTAATGAGGCAGATGGTCAGAGGTAGACACAGGTTATAAGGATTTCCAACAAATCAAGTTTCCATCCTTCCTCAGGCAGTTTTAAATAAACAACACCACCACCAACAATAATAACACCAGCCATCAATTTCTGAAGGCTGGCAATATGTTAGCCATTATTCCAAGGGGTGGTACTGTAGATCTCGATTGTACTGACAAGAAAATAGAAGTGAGAGGTCAATGCCCCAAACTACAATGAGGCACCACCTCACACTAGTCAGAATGGACATCATCAAAAAGTCTACAAATAACAAGGCAAGGGTGTGGAGAAAAGGGAACCTTCTTACCCTGTGAGTGACAATGTAAATTGGTGCAGCCATTGTGGAAAACAGTATGGAGGTTCCTTAAAAAACTAAAAATAGAATTACCATATAATCCTGCAATCCCACTCCTGGGCATGTATCCGGAGAAAAACATAATTGGAAAAGATACATGCACCCCAATGTTCATAGCAGCACTGTTCGCAATAGCTAAGACTTGGAAGCAACCTAAATGTCTGTTGATAGATGAATGGATAAAGAAGATGTGGTATATATATACCATGGAATATTACTCAGCCACAAAAAGAAAATGAAATGATGCCATGTGTAGCAACATGGATGGACCTAGAGATTATCATGCTAAGTGAAGTTAGCCAGACAAAGACAAATATCTCATGATATCGCTTATAAGTGGAATCTAAGAAAAAAAATGATATAAATGAACTTACATGCAAAACAGAAATAGACCCAAAGATATAGAAAACAAACTTGTGGTTACCAAGATGGTAAAGGGGGGAGGGATAAATTAGGAGCTTGGGATTAACAGATACACTATTATATTTAAAACAGGTAACCAACAAGGACCTACTATATAGAACAGAGAACTACACTCAATATTTTAATAATAACCTATAAGGGAAAAGACTATGAAAAAGAATATATATATATATATATATATTTATATGGACTTCCCCTGTGGTGCAGCAGTTAAGAATCCCCCTGCCAATGCAGGGGACATGGGTTTGATCCCTGGTCTGGAAAGATCCCACATGCTGTGGAGCAGCTAAGCCTGAGTGCCACAACTACTGAGCCTGTGCTCTAGAGCCCACGAGCCACAACTACCGAGCCCACGTGCCACAGCTACTGAAGTCCGCGTGTCTAGAGCCTGTGCTCTAGACAAGAGAAGCCACGACAAGGAGAAGCACGTGCACCGAAATGAAGAGTAGCCCTGCTCGCCGCAACTAGAGAAAGCCCACGTGCAGGAACGAAGACCCAACGCAGCGAAAAATAAAATAAATAAATTAAATAAATTTTAAAAAAGAATATATATATATATATATATATATATATATATATATATATATATATGAATCACTTTGCTGTGCACCTGAAACTAACACAACATTGTAAATCAACTATACTTCAATTTAAAAAAAAGAAGTGAGAGATCAAGTCATCGGCCCAGGGCACCATCACCAGCAATAGGCAGGGCAGATATGATGCCAGGCAGTCTTCACATCGTGTTGCTCTTTATGTATTAGGAGAGTTGGCCTGGGTCATACACGAAGGAAAGATGCAGCTGGAAGGATATCTTTCATGGGTGACACAACTCCCACCCAGGGCAGGACTGTGTGGAAGCCACTGCTAGGTGTCCCCACCATGAGGGACAATCACCACATGGGCTGAATTCTTCCTGAAGGAGATCATTGAGTGGCTGTGCTAACTTTAGAGGAAGACTTTTGGAATGTGATGTCCCACTTACAGGGTCAAGTTTGAATTGAGGGCATAGATTTATTTTGCAATGAAAACGATAATTGGATCTAATCGAAGGACTTGATGGAAAACATGCCATTTTCAGATCACAGCACACAAAACGCACGCTAATCATTCCCAAGCCTTCACCCTTGCTCTCTTTAGAAGACTGGTATTTATCCTTGAGCCTTTTCAATTCAAAATCTTGGCTGTCAGGGCATTCGATGGAGCCCAGCCAGCGCTGCCCTTGAGGAAGTTGGAGCCGTGGCAGCAAGGCGCAGAGCCTCCAAATTAACTGCATGAGCAGGAGACGTGCACTTTGCCACTAGACCGAATAGTTTAAGAAGAACGCTTTCAGCTGAAGCCAACCCCACAGACGCTCTTTGGACAGGCTGCAGGAGCTCTGGAGCAAAGAGTCCTTGCCTCCAATTTGTCAAAGTGGGACCCCAGGCAATCCCTGCCAAAGAAGTCTGGATGACTTTGCTATCTGCAAAATAGCAGATGGCAGAGAGAGGAGAAACAGCCCAGCAAACTAGAACTTTACAGACCTTACAGACTGGGGTCTTTGCAGGTCACAAAGGTTCTTCCACTGTTCCCTCCAATACTGAGTGAATCTCCGAGTATCAGAGGGGTGGCGATAGTACAGGGCACCCTGGCAAAGTTGAAAACCACAAACACTCCTTATTTCCCCTGGGAACTGGCGCCACAGTGGAGCTTCTGCGAGCTGAGGGTGTCTGAGACGGTTGGGGAGAGCTTCACCATCCATCGGAACCCATGTCCCATTCGGAGAGACCTAGCCATGCCCGTCATGGCAAAGGGTAACTTCTGCTCTTGAGCCTCTGGCGTCTGGCATTCCAAGGATGGAGAGGTCTCACTGTCACAGCCAGGTCCTGGATCATCACAGGAAGAACACCCCTCCTGGGAACACAGATGCCACCTTAGGATGAGCTGCAGAATCCAGGTGTCAGAACCAATGCTGGGCAGAGCCAGGAGGTGGATTCAGGGCCCAGCAGTAGGCCCCAAGATCAGGGTGCCAGCCCCTTCAAGTGGCCTCCCTTTCTAAATGTGGTCCAGGGGCATCCATCTCAGGGTACAGGAAGGGAAGAGCTGGCAGGCTGACTGAGTACACATCTGCCCTGGTCACCAGGCCTGTCCTCTCCTGGGACAGCAGGGTGTCAGAAACCACGTTCTTTGTTACTGTGTCTCTCAGTCACTGAACTCGTGTGCCCCTGGGCAGTGTTCCGCTCCGGGGCCCTTTCCAGGTGGCCGAGGTCAAGACCACACCTCCATGAACAGTGGTGGGCTCTGCTCTCAGGACATTTCAGCTTGATTCTGGGCTACCAGCCCCCAAGCACGGGTTGTCATCTCATTGAACTTGACCCCGGGTCGGTCTGGACACATGCAATCACCTGCTCCATTGTGGATCACACAGATTTTGCAGACTTGCTATCTGGGCCAGGACCGGTCTGACCCAACCTTCCCCTCCCCTTCAGGCTTCAGTGCCTTGTTGCTGTCCCAACTCTCAATGCCCTATTCTCAGACAGGACCTCAGAGCACATCACTGGAATGCCCCCTGTTCACCAGAAGCAGTGTATTTTCTCTCCCTCTATCCATGTATTTGAGGTGCGTATTTGTAAAAGCCGTACGTGTGACAGCGCAGAAGGGGGGGTGACCCTGGACAGCATCTCCCAGATGGTGCTCAGCGGAACACTCATTCTAAAGGATATGAGGAGGCAGGCAGGGCTTCCCTGGTGGCGCAGTGGTTGGGAGTCCGCCTGCTGATGCAGGGGACGCAGGTTCGTGCCCCGGTCCAGGAAGATCCCACATGCTGCGGAGCGGCTGGGCCCGTGAGCCATGGCTGCTGAGCCCGCGCGTCCGGAGCCTGTGCTCCGCAACGGGAGAGGCCACAGCAGTGAGAGACCCGTGTACCGCAAAAAAAAAAAGTGGATCTATGTATATGTATAACTGATTCACTTTGCTGTACACCTGAAACTAACACAACACTGTAAATTAACTATACTCCAATAAAAATTTTAAAAAAAAAGGTAGGCAGAGGGGAAAATTTACACAGTTTGCTTCACTGCAGAACTTGTAAGAGACTTTATATTCTCCTCTTCCAAGAGAAGAATATGGAACTTCCCAAATATATTGTGAAGCGACATTTTTCAAGAGATATATCCCAGGAAATACCCGAGTAATTGTAGCGATTCCAAAGTTGGCAAATGAGTGAGCGGAGGAGGCCGGACCGAGGCATCCAGCCGTCAGTGGAGCACGTCTGGGACTGGCCTGCCCAGCGTGTAGATGTGTTTTGTTTGGCCCTGGAAGTCTGAATTGGTTGCCAAGATTTAAAATTTGGGAGACCTAAATCTCTCAAATGGGGAGGGGACTGGATTCTGGATGGCAGGTGGGTCACAGCCCTTGATGAACCACCCATCCCCCCGGCTACAACATAAGGGCTGTCTCCACGTGGGGACCTTGTCCATCTTTTCGTCTCTCCAGCTCCTGTCCCATCCTAGACCCAGTGCCCACCGCAGTGCATCAGTACCGTTTGTATCCAAGGAGGGAAGTGAAATCAGCCTTCGGGGGACAATCTCCGGGTCTGCTACCTGCTTTCTAGTCCCCATCTTCGTTTCTTGCATCTGAATATTTTTCCAATTCTAACTTTAAGACCATTGCTCCCATAAACAGAGTCTTTCCAAAAGTGGAAATGTACCTGGTTGACAAACCTATGGGGAAAGCTCAGCTTCAATGGGAATCAGAGATAAAGAAATTAAAGCGATTAACATTTATAGCCTTTAAAAAAAAATTGGGGAGACCTCACATAAAAATCTAGATTTCTGTCTTCTCTTCCAACGCCGGCCACACCGGGTCTGTGATCTCTCAGGGCGACAGCTGTAAGGAAGCTGTGGGGCTGCCCTTTTTAGAGAAAACTTGTGCTTTGCCCCATCCATGCTCTGTGGACTTTGAGTTTGTAACCCCTGCTTTCCACAGTAGGCACGGATTTTAAGTAATCCTGAAATTTACTGAAAGTTATGCATTTGGACTTAAAGATGTGATACACCATGCTGAAGCCTCTGAGTATGTGTACCTTGTCAATGGAGATAGCTCTTGTTTACAAAGAAAAACCTACGGATATTCCATGAAACATCATGGGCAGAGAGTTGATCCCATTTCTGAGGCAAATAATGGAACAGCACAGACAGGACTGAGGGGGTCCAGCGATCATCTTCTTCTTCCTTTGACTCCAAAGCCCAAAAAAGGCAAGTTGATGTGCCACGAAAATTCATGGTGCTCTGGTCTCTACACTAACTGTGTGATTTAGTCAATGGGTCCCACCCAATGGCTATTTAGGAGGCACTGAGCATGTGCACAGGTACCCCGTGGTTCCCACACCTGTGACAGGTAGGAGGCGTTATCTGCACGGATATAAACAAAACTCGGGGCTCAGCAAAGTTAGGAGGACCCTCGAAGGCCAAGCAACTAGTTAGTGGTGGTGGGATTCCACATGGGTCAGTCAGGGTCCAGAGTCCCCTCCACCCCCCTCTTCACTACTCTCAAATTCAGTGGCACCCCAGAGACGAGGGCAGAAAAACATGACCTGCTCCCTGTTTGGGTAAAGCGTCAGGTTCCAAGACCCCGTGATTATCCTGGCTGTGGCTGAAGACAACAGTACCCTACTGGTACAGAAATCAGCAAGATTTTACATCTGGTCAACACCAGCAAAATCCACTGGGACTTTTGTAGGAGCATCCTTGGGGCACTGAGATAACATGTCTGATTAGTTTCAGGTGTAGAGCTCAGGGTGTGCAATCCCAATGCAAACCAACTGAACAGATCTGAGGATTACTGTGAAGCTCCTTTCCTTTATGTTTAGGTGGACTGTGAAGGAAATGCCGTCTTTTTTCTCTGCAAACAGGCCAACCTCAGCTCAATGCACTGGGGCAGAGGCAAAATGGACCAATTGTCACCTTCTAATTTCCTGTCTAATAAAATATGAACTTGGTCTTGGAAGCTTAAGATTGAAGAGCTGTACTTGAACATTATTAGAGGGTGTATACAACCCCCTGGGGAAATGCTCGTGATAAACTGTTAGCTAAAAATAAACCAAAATAAAATAGTATTGACACTACGATTACATTAACCAGACAGAGACTTGGGCGTTCATTTAGACAAAGCTGAAAAAAACATGAAAAATACAAAGGCATTCATTCATTTTGGTGATCAACTTACGCTTTTCTTTTTAAATCTACTTTATTTCTATTAACGTTTCTAAAACATTGTGTGACTGGTTCTTAAAATTATCTAAAAGGTAAAAAAAAGGAGATGATCATACTAAGTGAAGTAAGCCAGACAGAGAAAGACAAATATCACATGATATCACTTATATGTGGAATCTAAAAGAAGACGAAAGATACAAATAAACTTATTTCCAAAACAGAAAGAGACTTACAGACATAGAAGACAAACATGTTTACCAAAGGGGAAAGGGAGGTGGGGGGGGAGGGATAAATTAGGAGGTTGGGATTAACATATACAGACGACTGTGTATAAAACAGATAAACAACAAGGACCTGCTGTACAGCACAGGGAACTCTACTCAATATTTTGTAATAACCTATAAGGGAAAAGAATCTGAAAGAGAATAGATATACGTATAAATGAATCACTGTGCTATACACCTGAAACTAACATGATATTGTAAATCAACTGTACTTCAACAGTAACAGAAAAAAGAAGGATGAGCTGCCAAGAATTAACCTGCCTTTCTAACTAAGAATGAAGAAAGGAATTATGACAGACTGGTTCTGGTGCAGAGACAGATTAACCAGTCTATGGAATGAGTGCAAGAAACAGACGGACGTGTACACGGAAACTGGACAGAGGACCAACGTGGAACTAGGAACCAGTGGGAAAAACAGATCCCTTCTTCACACCACGCCCAAAAATAAGCTCCAGGTAGACAAGAAGCCCAGATGTGAGAAAGCAACGCTTAAAACGTTTACAAGAAATTCAGATAATCTTTAGTCCTTCGTGGTATGAGAAGGATCTCTCTAATATTCAAATATCATATACGTTCAGGAGAAAAAGGACAAATTCAACACTATTCAAATCAAAAAGCAATGTTCCTACAACAAAATAAAACAGTTAAATTCCAGCCACCGTCTTAGAGATTCTTTGTGCGTAAATAACTGTCTAAAGAGAAATTAACGATTAAAAAAAAGTAATGTCCCAATTAAAAAAAAATAAGGCTGTGAAAAGACAATTCATAGAAGAGGAAACTGAATTGGTAATACACACATGACAAGATGCTCATTCTAACTAATCAGAGAATTGTATCTTAAAGCCACATGAAATGCCATTTGGCACCTATATGACTACAACACTTAAGACGCCCATTAATCCCTGTATCGGTGTGGATGTGGAGTGGCAGGCCACTATAGACGGCTGGAGGACGTGGACACCAGAGCCTCGTTTTGGAGAGCAATCTGCCAGTAATTCCAAAAAGTTGCAGGTGAGTTTTCTCTGAAGGTCTAATAATTTCTCTTCTAGAAAAACTCTATGTATAAATGGAGACCTGTGAATGACTTGCTCATTGATTCCAGTGGTGAAAAACCAGAACAACCTAAGTGTCCATTCATTAAGAAATGGATACATAAGTGAACTAACAACACGTACGTCATCAGGGATAAATCTTAAACACATGATGTTGAGTGGAAAACTACACTCAGAGTATGGTATCATCTATATAAAAGGTACAAACAAACAAGCCAATACTATGTATTATTTGTAAATACCTGCAGAGCTAGAAAGAGCATGAAGACAAAACTATGGATAACAAGTCCCCAATCAGGGTGTGGTGACCTAACAAATATTGGTTGGGTCACCGGGACGAAAGACCTCCCTCCATCCATGACTCACCTCAGATGCCAGTTCCCAGAGCCACTCCTATCCCACGAGGGGCTCTTCTGGGGGCCCAGTTCTGGGGTCCCAGCCAGGTCCTGGTCACTGCAGTCTTCCTGGTCTGTGGCCCACTTGTCTTTGGATTTCGTGCTGTCGTGTTGGGAATCCAGGGACACGATGTCCGAGGGGGAACTCATCACTCCCGAGTCCTCTGTTGTGTCCTCTGAGGCAAAGCAGCTGCCAACAGACACAGTCTCCTCGGCCTCCGACGGCAGTGGCGGGACCCCGTCCACACCGCAGGGACCGCCAGGCCCCAGGGGCAGGCTCACTGGACGAGACACACAAGGGCAGGTCAGGCAATGCTCCAGTGAGTTCCCCACTGCCTGACTCATTTGAAATCTGGAATTTGGGGTGTGAGGGAAGACCCCTCAAACACACCACTTCCCTCTGGACACACTTTAACTTGGAAGGAGTTACGTGCATATGTGATTGAGAACATTTTCCCTAAAAAAATCAGCATATTTTGAATTAACCTTTGGAATTGTTATCCTGTATGTGACTACAAGCAAACAACATTAAAAAATTCTAACTAATGGCATGGTGAGTGCAATTGTTTCTAGTCTGACCCTTGGTTTAACAGAAGTTGTTTGAAAATGAGTTCTTTGGAGAAACTAGGGGTTTTCAAAATAGAAACAAACTTTGAAAACACTCATCTTGTTCGAGAACTTCTAACTTCCCAGGAACATGTACAATTTGGCTTTAAATATGAATGACAGTCATTGACAGCATCTGGCTTTCTCTTTATTTTTACATGTGAGAGTAAGATCTGGTTTAAATAAGAGACGCTCGTAGAAGAGAACCCGCAAGTAAAATGCAGAAGGATGAGAGCAGAAGTGTTCTAGGTGGAGGTCATTGTCCCCTGAGCACCGAATGTCCTTTAGGGCAGCAGAGGGAATAAGAGGCACCGAGTTGTGACTCGCTGCAGAGGCCCGGGTTCACTCCATCAGACTCTAATTGTGATGATGGGGCACTGCAGCCACGCGTCACATCTGTCCAGCTATTCCGAGGGACAGTTAAGCGTTAGGAGAGCGCGGATACCGATTTTCCCCTTACTGAGCTTTGAGGTTGAAAGCTCCATGCTTGGAGAAGAATCCCCCTAACATGGAGGTGGTGGACAGGAATATAGAATTCGGGACCAGCCTCAGGCCAGCGGTGTTGTTTTAAATCGAATGTAGATATAGATTTTAAACCTCAAGGCATAGGATCTAAGCACTGCTTATGGTCACCCAGGA